>NW_023494799.1:37109999-37492499 GCF_904425465.1 Colossoma macropomum
AGAGCTTTTGCGTTTTATCAACTATGGCACATAATAACATTAAATTCCTATAAATCTCTGTATGCAAGGGACAAGGCCAAAAAACAGTATTTGCTGACCGTAAAAACAGACATGATTCTGCATGGGGTCAGCAACAATTCTAAAAACGATAGGCTTTGAACCAAGTTTGTCAACAAATGCAGTTAAAACTATCCAATCATAGCAGAAACCACATGTAACCAGCATCCAGAAACGCCGCCACCTTCTCTGGGCCCGAGCTCATTTTGGATGGACTGAGGTGAAGTGTAAAAGTGTCCTTATGGAGGGGCATTCATGCACAAGGCATGGGTGACTTGTACTTCTGTGAAAACTCCATTTATGCTGAATGATATAAACAGGAATTGGAGCAACATATGCTGCCATCCAGCTGATGTCTTTTTCAGGGAAAGTCTTAATTATTTCAGCAGGACAAACTACATTCTGCATATATTATAACAGCATTGCTCCACAGTAAAAGAGTCCAGGTGCTAAACTGGCCTGCCTGCAGTCCAGACCTGTCACCACTGAAGACATTCATATAATGACAAATACAACAAAGGAGACCCCAAACTATTGAGCAGCTGAAAGTCTATATCAAACAAGAATGGGAAAATATTTCACTTTCAAAACTTTCCTCAGTTCCCAAACGCTTACAGAGTGCTGTAAAAAGAAGAGGTGATGAAACACAGTGGTAAACACCCCCCGTCCCAACTTTTTTGGAACGTGTTGTTGGCATCAAATTCTAAATGGGCACATATTTTTCAAAAAACAATAAATTTTCTCAGTTTCAACATTTGCTATGTTGTCTTTGTACTATTTTTAATTAAATATAGGGTTTCAATGATTTGCACATCATTGCGTTCTGTTTTATTTACATTTTGCACAGCATCCCAACTTTTTTGGACGTAGGTTTATACTTAGATTATTACTTATAATTCACACTATTAACTATTTGGTCATGTTGACAATACTTGATAACAAATTCAACAAAGTATCTGGCCCTACCTTTCTAACAGAAAACGAGTTACTTCAGCATTTCTCTGAAGCTCTGGGTCCTTTGTGAGGCAGTTCAAAACTGATGTTTTCCTAGCCCCCTCTTCTTTGCCCGATGCTGGTTTTCTTCCTTTGTTTTTTCAGTCTTCAGACTTGCTGGTGACTCTCCATGGTTTCTGTTTGTAAAAAGTTGTGATCGTTTTTTTTATTCAATATTGAGAAACACACAGTTCACCTGTTAGGAATTGCACTGAACAATTTATGGGAAAGTCACTAGCATAGCGTTATCAGCTTTAACCAATGAGCATGTAAATCCTTTTCTTCTACAGTCAGTTTGCCCCAGGGTTGTGACATGATCTAAACATGACATTGCCCATGTGTGGACCTGTGCATCATTATGATAAAATGGTTCGTATAAGCCTACAAAGTAATTCTAGTCTTTGTCTCTGGTTTTTGTACCATTTCTGATTTAAAGTAATTGCGTAAAGTAAACTTTGCATTCATCCATCCGTAATGAAATGCAAGCAGTAGGTGGGATTTTCAAATGGTGTAAATAAATAAACCAAAATCTCAAGGTTTTGATTTGACTGAGCCACATCATCGCTGTGAGAACTCTGAAAACACCCTGTAGCATCTCTGAAATCGGCAACTTTACATGAAAAGGAAAAATACTCTTTTAATAGACATCTACGTTTTTTAGACCACTGTGATTGGTCCAGTTATGAAATTTTGATAAAAGTTTATACAAAAGTTTCATTTTTGCTTTATAATCATGATAGACATTGTAAAACTCATGAGTAACATTCAGTTGACACACTCAGTAAACGCAATACTGACCAACATAGAAGTAGAACCAGTTGCAGGTTTGAATCCCAGTGGAGCCATGCGCTGTCTCTCATCAGTGTCTACAGAAATGTCCTGGGAAGAGGCGCATCCAGCATTTGCATTTTGATGGCACAGATCTTGACGTTGATGGACCCAGTGGGAACTAAATTCTGCAAAATATTTGAAATAAAGACAGTCAGACTAATGAGACAGAGCTTTGAAAAAGGATGCTGAACTCTGAAGGTCTCCAAGGACACGTCTAAAGAGATTCCAAGGTTAAGTGTCACTGTCAGACAAGCATTACAGCAAAGAAAGATGTCAGGAAAGAACTGCAAATTCTGACATTATCCACATTTGCGCCCTAAAATCTGAAATTAATTCCTCAAGCCAACAAGAACATTTAATAAGATTGTTAAAATCCCTTCTCTTGTGCATCTCCAACAAAGACAGTTTCACGTTCGGGTCCTCTACAGATAATTGCATGCATCCAGATGGTAGTTTATAGCAGTCATAATCAAAATAGTCCCATGGCCAGTGGGCGAGAAATAACATAAAATGTGTGTGTGTGTGTCTGTGTGTGTGTCTGTGTGTGCTGGGGAAGGGTTGCATGAAAACATGAGAACATTACCAACATAATATACAAGATGTAGCAGAAAAAACATGCAGAGCCTCCTTTACTGGGCCTTTCTAAATTGTGGAAATATTGACAAGTCCCTCTTGGTGCCATTTTGTCTAAAAATAGGTGGTGGCACTGTGAGGAGTAATTGCAGGCACAAATTGGACCATCATTCTTTCATCTTGATGCAGGCGCAATCAATGCATCCACTGGAAATCCCAGCACTCCCTATCTACATGACAACAGATGCATTTGTGTTGAGCTTTCAAATAACGCTTCATGGCATGAGTACAAGTACATGTGGAGTGGTATTTTGAAAGAAGGCTGTGCAGAAGTGGTGCATATCTCAGAACGGGCTAAGATTGGATATCTCAAAGCTGCTGCAAGAACCTGTATCTTCAAACTACAGTTAACATACACGAAGGTAGAGTTTTTAAACACCTCAGTGTCACTGCTGGACTGAGAACAGTCCACCAACCAAAAATATCCAGCCAACAGCGTCCTGTGGGCAGCGTCCTGTGACCACTGATGAAGGACTAGAGGATGACCAACACAAACTGTGCAGCAGCAGATGAGCTATCGTCTCTGACTTTACATCTACAAGGTGGACTGACAAGGTAGGAGTGTCTAATAGAGTGGACAGTGAGTGGACACAGTGTTTAAAAACTCCAGCAGCACTGCTGTGTCTGATCCACTCAGACCAGCACAACACACACTAACACACCACCACCACGTCAGTGTTACTGCAGTGCTGAGAATGATCCACCACCCAAATAGTACCTGCTCTGTGAGGGTCCATGGGGGTCCTGACCACTGAAGAACAGGGTAAAAGGTGGCTAACAAAGTATGCAGAGAAACAGATGGACTACAGTCTGTAACTGTAGAACTACAAAGTGCACCTATATAGTAAGTGGAGCTGATAAAATGGACAATGAGCGTAGAAACAAGGAGGATCATAATGTTATGCCTGACCGGTGTACATCAGAGCTCAAATCAGTTCGGAATCGCTGTCAGTTACATCTGCAGTGCAAACCGTTGTTGCAGTACAACCGTAGTCTACTGTTCCATGTCACGGCGGAGGTCACATACAACACTGACTGCACTTAAGCTTCCTACCCTTTTGAAAGCTAATTATCAAGGATATTGTTCTACAGGGCATGTCAAGCAGTTTAACTGGACAAGCCTGGACTGCCTAGCCAACCATTAACAGGCTATTCAATGGAGAACAAACTGAAAACCGCCTGTGATGTATGCTCTTGTCAGTGTCCTAATGAAGACGTCCCCGCGGACGGACCCGGCGCGCGGCCAGAGTGTAGAGACGGCCTAATTTTTCAGCCATCCAAACCACAACCTCCCCCACCTAATAGACTAACCCTTATCCGGTCTCATGGGGTTCGAGTGGATGAGCTCAGGTGTCTCACAACTGATCCTTTCTCATTAAATAGTACCATGGACATGCATGAGCGTACTCCAGCTCACACCTGATGGAATATAATCAGCACACTGCACAGAAGAAGTCTAGCGCTCTTTTTATAAGACAAGTAAAATCCAATAAGCCCTGTGAAGTCGTGTCAGCATGCGGACATAAGGAACTCAGGGTCTAAGCCGTTTTTGTCTATGGAAAAAATGAATGCTGGTCTGAAAAAACACTGCAGTCACATCGTATGGTAAACAAATATGTTCTTGAAACAGCTGTGCCACACATTTTTCTGTAAATGTCACTGCATCCTGTGAATTAGAAGGTTGGTGAAGAATCAAAATATGAAATGTTGCTACATGCAAGCTAGCGCTGCTGCATACTTAACTGATATTACAAGACTGGAAACCTCAACAAAATAACCCACACAAAACAGCAAGCATCACTAAGTGTGGCAGGTAAGTTGCATTGGCAGTATCAGTCTACAGGTTGAGTAACTGGTTTTGTTACACACCGATCAGGCATAACATTCTGACCACGTCCTTGTTTCCACGCTCATTGTCCATTTTATCAGCTCCACTTACTATATATGTGCACTTTGTAGTTCTACAGTTACAGACTGTAGTCCATCTGTTTCTCTGCATACTTTGTTAGCCCCCTTTTACCCTGTTCTGGATCAGACACGGCAGTGCTGCTGGAGTTTTTAAAAACTGTGTCCACTCACTGTCCACTCTAATAGACACTCCTACCTTGTCAGTCCACCTTGTAGATGTAAAGTCAGAGACGATAGCTCATCTGCTGCTGCACAGTTTGTGTTGGTCATCCTCTAGTCCTTCATCAGTGGTCACAGGACACTGTTGGTTGGATATTTTTGGTTGGTGGACTATTCTCAGTCCAGCAGTGACACTGAGGTGTTTAAAAACTCCAGCAGCACTGCTGTGTCTGATCCACTCAGACCAGCGCAACACACACAAACACACCACCACCACATCAGTGTTACTGCAGTGCTGAGAATGATCCACCACCCAAATAGCAGCTGCTCTGTGAGGGTCCATGGGGTATGCAGAGAAACAGATGGACTACAGTCTGTAACTGTAGAACTACAAAGTGCACCTATATAGTAAGTGGAGCTGATAAAATGGACAATGAGCGTAGAAACAAGGAGGTGGTCATAATGTTATGCCTTATCAGTGTATATCACTGTTAAGTTTAATAGACAGTATTTGCAAAACACAGAAGGAGTTTTTGCGGCTATATTGTTGACATTCTGAAAGCATGATGTGTTTGAATAGTCAAGGCCGGCTATGGCTTCCAAATCAAGATGTAAAGGACAGTCAGTTTGATCTGTTGAGGTGCTGATCTGTACCAAATGAGTAAGTTATCTTTGTGTAACTATTATGTGTTATTGTCTGCAAAAATACATCCAGACACCTGTCTTTACCTTGTAAATATTGCCTAAAAAATATTGCCTACTATGAAGCCCCTGAGGGGATGTGGTTTAAAAAAAATGATAATCTTCCATATGGGGAAAAAATATATTCACATTTTATATACTTGAAATATATTTCAAATACATTGCAATCCAAGCTGAAATACATTCCAAACACTAAAATGTCTTTCAGAATATACTGCCATATTAACCAAATATATTTTAAAATGTATTGGGGAAATATTACACATAGAAATGTACCATACAAAAAATGAATGTATATAAATATATTTACCAAATACATATGATAAGATTTCATAAATATGAAAACAGGCAAAATATTTGGCGAATGCACTTTACAAATACAAATAAAATTAATTTGTATTTCAGTATCTTCATTTTAAACATTAGCAAATGAACCTTTAACATGGCAAAAGCAAGTATTGCAGGTATTGATACTCTGTGATACATTGTGAAAATGCAGATATCTTGTTTATTTGAATTATTTTGTGTAGTGCTGTTTTACTGCATACATACACGGTTAAGGCAAATTACAATGCAGAACACAGAAGTGACACATTAGACAAGTTTTTTGCCCATTTTCATACACTGCAAAAATATATTTGATAAATACCTTTGGAATATATATTTTTCTATATGGAAACACTGCATTCCCTTACAAATTCACTGAATTTTAGGAATGCAAAACAATTGCAAGTTAAAATGTTTGCAAGGCAATGGATTATAACTTCACCGCGACCCAGAAGGATAAGCGGTTTAGATGATGGATGGATGGATGGATGGATGGATGGATTATAACTTTAGCTTAAGTTATGTGAGCCCTGCTAATGTTCTGGCATTAACTGCACTCCTTGTCTAACTAAAGCACAAGAGATCTAGACTCAATCTAAAAGTCAATCATCAGCTCCAGTTGTCAACCATGAACAATTCTCAACACTCGAAAATCATCAGAACTTCAGTGTTCATCCTTCACCTACCTGTCTACCTGTGACAGACAGATGAGAGCAGACTTCGGTAACGTTATGAGGAGACGGCTGAAAATTTCTCCTCTTTATTCTCACTATCTAAAGATTTCTGCTCAGCTTTTCAGCCTCTTTTCCTCACGACATCAGACAGCTGGGATGCTTTATTAACTATCGGTGTACAAACCGTGGTTCTACAAGCATGTCTATAGTGTCTATAGTAGAGTTCATTTCACACAATGTTATCTCGAAGTTCAGGAGTTTTAACTCGCTTACGTTTTATTATTCATATTGCATGTAATACAGGGGTTCAAGTGACTTTTATTATTCCTATAGGCAAAACTAGCTTTAGACCAGGAGTTAGTCAAGTCAAATCAAGTCAAAGTTTATTTATATAGAGCTTTTTACAACAGGTGTTGTCACAAAGCAGCTTTACAGAAAAATCCGGGTCCGAGCCCCCATGAGCGCCAACGGCGACATTGGCAAGGAAAGAACTCCCTAAGAACAAGAGGAAGAAACACTGAGAGGAACCAAGACTCAAAAGGGGAACCCATCCTCCTCTGGTCCACACCGGATAGCAAACTGCATTATTCCAAGATTAAAAAAAGTATAATTTATTCTTTGTCACATAAAGCTCTTTGTAACTGCCAAACAAGTTTTTGTCTTGCTTTCACAACCCTATCTGCACTGCTTAGTGGTTGCTCTGACTCCTCTGATACACACATTGTGCAGGAACTCGCCCAAAAAATATCACTGAGCTATTATTTACCATTCTTCTTTGCAAATTATTGTTGGTAGCAGCACATTACAAACAGGACATATTTTATCTTTTTATTAAAAAAGAGTTTCGAATATGGACAGGACTCCTATTTCAGAATGATGCACAACTCCAGAGCTCAGTTCCTTCTCTTCTCCTAGTTTTAGGTGCATCGTATCCAAAGTTTTGCAGTAGCACCTCATTCGCAGTTGGTTAAAACGTTTGCCTAAGCTCCTGGTGGAGTCTGAGCCAGATTTCTCCATTTCCCACAATGTCTATTTATGTTATATTCCCTACACTGATGTGTGGACTTTCCTTTTCCACTGTCTACCTATTACAGTGAATTAAAACGTGATTAACAGAGGCTTAGAACTGCCTGTCGGGTGTTTCCTCAGTAATTTCAGTGTGCCATTAAGTTTCATATGTCCTGTCTTTAATCTAGTTATAACCCTTCCTTCCTTTCTGTGAAGCACCCACCACCTACATTTAGCTGAATATTATATAAATGTCTTCCGTTCTGATTACTGTCCCAAGTGCCCTAACATCTCTTCAGCGCCCATGTCTGTATTAGTTTTTTAATTTTAGCCTCACTCCTACTTAGCTGAACTTCCAGAGTAACTCCTTGTTTAAAGGCCTCTGTAGCGAGCTCGTTAACCTCTTCCTTTTACACCACTATGTGCAGCAATCCATTAAAACTGAACTCAAGTCTCTGAATTTTGTAGTTCAAATATTGAGTGCATTTACATGCACGGAATAATTCTGTAACTGCAGAAAATCAGATTTTGTCAGTAACTCATTCCTGCACTTCATCAGTATAATGGGATAACGGGAAAACTCCAGGTCTACATGAGTCAGGCAATAATCGGATTCCCAGTAAACAAATAAGACTTGACAAACGTTTAAATACTGAATCACTTTAACGGAACATATGAATATACATCATCGAGAACATGACGAATATTTAAATCCTTCATTTCATCAGTTGGTTTCAGATTCGCTCCAAAAGTGTTTTGTTGCCATCTTGCTGGTGCTGGTTAAAGTCCCAGAAACACAGAGTAAAATATTGAAAATGTTTGTATGATACTAAACCTGAGTGTCAGCAAAGCCTGAATGAAAAGTATAAGATATAAATATGATAAAACACAGCTTAAAAAATGCTGATCAGACCTATCCGAGAACTATGTGGGCATGGCTAATGAGCTTGATTGACAGCTCTCTGTCTGACATTCCTAGTCTGCTCTGCTCCTCATACAGAACTAAAATCATTATCCAGCTTTTATGTGACGGTAACCGGATGAAAAAAGTCACAGACAAACAGACGTCCAGACAGACAGACAGAGGACGAACGAACAAGTGGACGAATGAAGCAACGCCTAAATGAAGGAGCAGACATACGAACAATGTTCATGTATAGATAACGAATGAACAGGCAAAAGGCAGCTGCAGACAGGCATACTAGTTTACTAGCTTTTGGTTATGCTGGGTTAGCTTTAGCTCGCTAAGTTTCTCGGACTCAAACTGTTTGGTGTGGGCGGGGCAAGAGAGATCAGCCTTGTGATTGGTCAGAGGAGTGCTTATGGAAGTATTACCGAAGATTAGAACCACCAAGTTTACAAAGAAATATGGTGAAATACATTAGTCATTTATTGGTCACGGGAACAATGGGCCTCTTCCACTAATGTCTTCCTACATTTTTTCTTAAATTTGTTCTTGAGAAATGTCCTAAAGTAAAATCTACACGACGTGTTCTTAAACCACAGAACTGTTCTCAACTTTGTGCTCTTGAGTGTTTGTAGATTCTGTTCTTACCTAAGAACAAATTCCAAATAAGAAAACACTGGCGAATGACAGAATCTTCATAAAAACTGCATAAGTGGGTTTTAAAAGGAAATTTCTACCTATGAATGGTTGGTAAATGAGGCCCACTATTCAAAGGGTGTACTTAGTACATGTTTATTGTTTGCCTGCAAGAGCAAGATTAGAAAGAAAACACAGATTTATATTTCCTGGGTCTTTAACTGCTGCTTGCCGTTTTTGGGACAGCACTGTTTTCACTCATGCCAGACTGAGGAAAATGAAAGAAAGGGTACGCATGCCTTAAAAACCCAATCATGAGTTCAAATCTAGCTCTCTTTATCAGATTTCTTAACCAGACTTCTAGACCTTAATCTGGTCTAAGATGTCAGAGTATCCTGTTTACACGACCACTTCAATAATCAGATAACTGCAGAAATCTGATAATGATCGGATTATAAAATGCATGTGAAAGCACTCGTTGTTTGTAAGATTTCCAAACAATAGGCCTCATTCACCAACCTTTCTGAAGCAGAAATTTACCTAGATTTCAAGAAGATTTTGACATTCACTGATGTTTTATTTGGGATTTGTTTTTAGAGAAAAACAGAATCTACACACTCAAGAGCACACAGGTGAGAACAGTTCTGTGGTTCAGGAACACGTCATGAATCTGACGCAGACTTTTTCTTAGGACCTTTATTAAGAACACATTCACCAGGGTATATTTTGGTTTTTCCATTTTAATTTACATGACCAAATCATAAGGTAAATTATGCAGTAACTGCATGAAATAAATGTACATTTTTATTTATTTATTTTTGTAAAGGCTCCCCTCAAATTAACAGAAAATATTTTATAATCATACACATATTGTTATATGCTTACAATTTACTGCTAAAAGCCAAAAATCTTAGACACTCTTTGTATTTTTTTATAAAAATATTTTTTACAGAGCAGATCACTGAAGAGACGCCATCTGTTTACAGTTTATAGCCCAGATTTGTGGAAAAGTGGGTCGACTTTCAGTAGACAAAAAAAATGTTCAGCTTCTTTTATTACAAGGGTTTAAAATTACATCACCCTTCTATTCGACTGGAAAGAAGACAGTTACAGCTCTCATACGACCCCCACCTTTAGAATGTGGCTTATGAAATATGAAA
Organism: Colossoma macropomum; assembly: GCF_904425465.1. Classification (NCBI taxonomy): domain Eukaryota; kingdom Metazoa; phylum Chordata; class Actinopteri; order Characiformes; family Serrasalmidae; genus Colossoma; species Colossoma macropomum. Next base: position 37,119,995 of record NW_023494799.1, read on the forward strand.
GTGATGAAGAATACGACGAAGTGCGTTTTGGAGCCACCGGTGGTCTCAAGGAGTTGAAAAGGTTAAGAAAAAACTTAGGAAGATATTGGTGAATGAGGCCCATTGTCCTGTCTAACACGAGATAATGACAGTTCTTTCTAATGCCCACCTACAATCAAAACATCTCTCATCCGGGTCTCTTCCTCACACTGCAATCCCATTAACATTACTACCATTTCTACCTGCTCAGTGGTCTGAGGCTCAGAGGTTAATTATCTCTTGCGGGCTCATTTCCATCCAAAATGGCCAATTTGTGCCACGTGTCTTGCCGTAGGCAGCCATGCTACGCTCGATTGGACGGTTTTGTCATATGACCCCACGCTTGATTGGTCTCAGGTGTGATGACTCGCGTTCTCGTTATCCTACAGTGTTTGTTGTGGACGCGGCCGCGCTGTTTTTCTTAAATCTGTGTTTTATTACCCGTCAAGGTCACAAGTCACAGTTTAATCGCCATGGGCGCCACCAGCACCTCACTCCTTCGCTTTTAAAGGGCCACCATGTCTGGAACGAGCAACGGCTCATTTCCAGGCGAGGGGTACAACCTAGATCTCAAGAGCGCAGACGTGCTCAGGCAGCTGGAAGCCCACCGGCCCATCAAAATGGCAATTATACTAGCGCTGGGGGTCATGATCACGCTGGGAAACGTGGCTGTGGTAACGGTGATCTCTTCGGCGGTGCCTGGCTGGTCTAGAAACTCCCGCTACTTTTTACTCTCTCTGACCGGGGCGGACTCCGCCTTCGGCCTCGTCGTCATGCCGCTGAACCTGTGCGTGAGCCTCATGAAGGACTACAACGACGGCCCGGACTCGTTCTGCCACGTGGTGGCGTTTTTCAACGCTGCCGTGTACTCGACGTGCATGTACACGCTGGCGAGCATCAGCCTGGAGCGCTACGTGGCCGTTTTCTACCCGCTCCAATACGCCAGCCTACTGAGCCGCAGGAGGGCGCTGTTGCTCATCGCGCTGGCCTGGGGCTTCCCGCCAGTACTTCTCGCGCCCGTCTCGTGGCCGCACGGCATCATCGAGGTCCGCTTCTCTGCCGCGTCGCTCGTCTGCAACCCGACCTACTCCAGCAACGTGGCCTACTCGCTCGCGCTCACCGCCTTCATCTTCTTCCCCTGCTCGGCCATCATGACCTTCTGTAACCTCAGGCTGTGGGCGGCCGCCAAGAGGCAGCGGCTGAAGCTGAAGCTGAGGATGAGGAGCCGCGCGGGCGGGAACGGGCCTGACGTGGCGTCGCGCGTGCTCGTCCCCGTGATGACCGTGTACTACACTTGCTGGACGCCGTGTATGGTCATCTTGATTTATAATGGTGAGTTTTGATGACGTTATTAGGGCTTTTTTTCTAAACTTCAGAGTAATTCAGTCATTGAGATGTAAAGTCGTGGTTCATTGTGGAGAAACCAAGTCTCTGATTTCAAAATGAAATCCTAATCAAATCACGTTTGTCATCACATTGCGAGGGTGAGTGAAAATCCTAGGTGAGTAGAATTTAAATACAAAAAATATGAGATTTTATATACACACACACATTAGACCCTAATATACACATTAATATACATCACTATTGCTTCTAATGTAGTAAGTTTCTTTAAAGTGAATTTTCTCAGAACATTTCACGTCAAACCACTCAATGACTGTTTACATTTCAATCATTTAATTGTGTCGATTTTGAAAAATTCGTGGATTTCTAATTTAAACGCACAACACTAACATTACTGTATGGACTGCTTTTTAGTGGTGATCGGTAAAAGACTTGTTTTTCGTAATTTTATTACGCGCCCACTGTCCGCAGTGTTATTTATAAACTGTTTGGATCGGATTGTGTGTTTTTATTTTTTTCTGTTATCCCTGCTGAAAAATCTGGTTAAACTGATTGACCACAGTAGGGCATGTTTGAGTTAGATGTATAAGTTGACAACCATGCTATTACGCTCTTTTCAAAACACAGAAATGCGAATGTGGACTTGTGCAAATATTACGTGTGATATATTTGCTGTTAAAGGTGCAGTAAACGATTCTGAAAAAAGATTATTTGAACTCAACAGCAAAAAAAATACACCCCTCCCTTCAGTGCTCCTTCTGAAGCTCTGCCCCCAAATCATGGTTACACGTTGCCAAGGCAAACAATGCTGGGCTAGCAAACTTTTTTTTTTAAATAAATCTTAATGTCCTTAAAACCCTTTACAAACACTGTATGGAGAGTACCATATTATAATGTTGGTGCAAATGCAAACAGCAAGTAATGTCACAAGGAACCAGCAGTGTGACCAGAAAGTCGCCGGTTCGATCCCTGCAGCTGACAGTACGTGACTGAAGTGCCCTTGAGCAAGGCACCTAACCCCCAACTGCTCCGCAGGCGCTGTGGATAGGGCTGCCCACTGTTCCGGGCAAGTGTGCTCACTGCCCCCTAGTGTGTGTTCACTAGTGTGCATGTATGTGGGTGTTTCACTGCACGGATGGGTTAAACACAGAGGTCTAATTCCTCTGTGTGTAAACACAGTAGGCTAAAGGTTCTGAAAATGAAATGAAATGTAGCTGTTAGCTATGTTGTGGGTTAGCAAACTGTCACTATAATTGCTCCTGCAAGGATAACCAGTTGCTATCACCAGCATTTGCAAACGGGGCAAAATAATGCCGACCTACTGGTTCTGTGTAACAGCACTAATAAGTTAATGCTACCCATCTATCAAGCAGAGACAGAACATCTCCATCTCTTTTATATGCCTTCAAACTGTTGATGAAGCTGAAGTCGGCTTCTTTTTGTCAGCTTCTTGTACTGATTTTCCCGTTCCACCTTAAATACTGCATTACTTTCCATTCTGCGCCTGAATGTAACTGCTGCACAATTTACAGTGGAATGGGAAAATGCGAATAGGAAGCCAACTATAGCTTTAACTTGGCGACCTTCCAAATATTTCTCTTTCACCTGAACCTTTCCTACTGCACTCTACCATCTTGCGTGCACGTTGGAAAGGCCATATTCAAAGTGGTCCATGGTGTTTGGATCTGTAGTCTACTAGCTAATCTAGTACTGGGTTAGCAGGCAGGCCACCGATCCAGTCAGTGCCACACAGCACTGCGAGAGTTAGATTCTGGCTAATTGACACAAGTGTTGATGAACTCTTTTCTAAGAGCAAAGTCGAGTGACCGGTGTTGGAGTGACCAACCCAAAACTGAGCCTGTTCAATGGCATTTGGAGCTGTAGTGTCTTATGTTAAGCTAACAGTTTTAGTTAGCAGGCCAAGCTTTCCACACCACAGTACAGGCACATCTTCCAGCTAACTAGATTTTTAAACTACACGTTAGAAGATAAAGACTTATTTCTGGCAGTGCACAGTTGAGTGACTGTGTTGGACAGCTGAAATCAAATGTCTTGTGGTTTGTGGCTGTGAGCTGTCACTGAGCCACTGTCCTGCGTAGTTTTTCTTGGGTATTTCTTAGTCCTATTTTAGTAGCACATCAGAAGGAAAAAGAAACTACAGCTGGAGCGAAACAGCCGTGGAAACTGTGTGGCTGCAGTGGAGGTCATCATACATGAAGTGATTAGAAGGTGTGGATGTTTAGATGGGACTACATGTTGGATGTTTCTCTGGTTACCACTGTTTACAGGCAAGTCTCGCATACTTGGAGACCCCAGACCCCCATAACAGTGCGCAGTGTGAATGGACAGAATGTGTAAATTTGGTTGCTTACTAGATAGACATGGCACAGAAACTTAAGATATATTTTTCAAGATAAATCTTTAATTGCCATGGCATCTTACCTCTGTAGTATTACACAACACTACTGCAGAAAACAAGGAAATACTTTTTCTAAGCTTAAGAAAATGTAATCTGCAACTGTTTACAGCTCCTGCTGCAAGCTGTTCCATTTTATGCATATAAAAAGTAATTAACTAAAGTGAAAGGATGCAAATTCTATTTTTTTTTGTTTTTCATGCTGCTGTATACGCTTTGTTCTGTCACATTAGCCTCTGAATGTGCAGCGTAGCTTTTAATCACCAGTATCGGTGTTATAGCCTAAAGTCTGTATTTTGCTGTCTTTGCCCTTTTTGTATTATTTTTATTGCATGTTTTATCTTTCTCTGCATATTCCTGCTCCTGCATTTTCCAATGATGATTTATGAGCATCTCTATAACCCCGTAATTGACTGTCATTTTATATCTCAGCGACGTCAGGCAGTGGTGTACCAGAGTGGGTAGAGTTCGTTGCTGTGTGGCTACCAACCTCCAATGGCTTCCTCAACTGCATCTTTTACTTCTGGATTAATAAAAGTTTCAGAAGGAAATTCCACATGCTTCTCCACAAGCTCTGTCTAGGACTTTGCCCCAGTGCGGAAAGGAGGCTTGGGTGCACCAAGCCAGTAGGCACTTCTGTAGCGCCTGTATGGAATAACAACAACTCTCTGAATGAGCGATCGTCCAGCGTGTCGTCCACATGTACTCTACTCACGATCGCTGCAGAGACCTACATCTGACATTCAGGTCAAATTGGCATCCGGTGGGCCTCAGCGTGGCCTCTGTTGACCATTCCAAAACTCTGACCCAGATTCCCTGTCTTGCATGCATCTATGAAGGTGATTGCTATGCGTGTGGGTCACGAGCACATGCTGCAGAGCGCTGACATGGAGCCAGAAAGGGTCAACCTTTAGGTTTATGTTCAAGTTAATATTCAACATTCTTCACTCTGTTATGTTACATACTTTTAGCTCATGGGCAGCTTGTGCCTTTTTACTTTCACTGCACCTATTAAACTAGATTCAGTCCTGCTTTGTTAGATTTTTTTTTGTTGTTTTTGTTTTTTTTTAGTTAGTATTTTTAAGTCCAGCGTTCCAAGCAGTTTGAAACGTTTTGTTTTGTCAACTTCGTTTTACAAATCTTATTCTCTTAATATTGTCACTTATTGTAAAAAATGAAGCAGCAGTGCATTTTTTTTTTTCCCCTCCTCTGTTTGGCTTTAATGCATCATGAAAGGTATGTTCTCTCACCTTTCCTTATCGATATGCCAGCGTCTAGCAGTTCAGAAAGGTTAACCTTTAAATTCCAGTACTGCGGTTTATGCAGATAGAAAGTAATTAGGCACTTACATCACATAAAGGTCAGCTCGGCTATGTCTGTTGTTGGAAAGTAACGTTCTCTTCTCTTTTCCTCTCTCTAAAGTGACTCTGCCAGGCCCATGCGTCCGCGATCCATCCCTTTGAGTTTGATTTACTCTGCGTTTGCTTTTGTGATTGTACAGATCGTTGGGAAAGCATTTTTCTGGAATGTCTTGTGTGAAGTAATGAAATCTTTGTTGTAAAATTGTAATATATATTTTTAATATTTGTCAGTAGCACTCGTTGCCTTTCTAGTTAAGAGAAGACGAAAGGTATGTCACTAACAAATGTACAAAACTAATGTTGAAAGTTAAGCCATATTTTTGGGATATTGGGAAGTGAAAAGTGTAAAATATATTTGTAAATAATTTTAGTGTTTGTATAAAGTATCATGTTAAATGTTGGTGGTAATGTGGTGTTTAAAGTTTGTATTGTAAAATAAAGCTTGAAAGCCCTTGTATTAAATTTAGCAAAGAAAATGAGTGTAGCATTTGTCATGGTCATTTGTTTGGCAGATATACAGTACTGTGCAAAAGTCAAAGCATAATAAGTGGGAAAACAAAGGTTTCCAAAACTGGATTGCAAAAAATACATGAAATGGGACTCAACAACTGCAAGACCATCAAAACTGTCACCATCAGTTAAACTGAAATTTGAGCACTTTTACTGTAGTGAAGAGGTTACACGGTGCCAACTGTGTAAATTGCAGGATAGCAGCCATTGTAGTGTACACTGCTCTTCCACGATCAGGAGACAACTCAATGCAGTTCTTGGAGGATGTGTGGGCCTGTAAGTCCTTACTAAGAAAAGGAAATCAAAGAAGCTGCTGGTGTTCTCAGAATGATGGACTGCCAGCATCATTGAATGTGTTTAGGATCCTAAAAAGCACAAAATGCAACAAACGTCCAAGACTGAGCTTTGGAGGTGTGGAAGCATATTCCATGTTCATCCGATTTCAGTGTGCCATGTTTTTACAACCGTGAGGCGCCTAGGAACCAATGACATACCAATTCTAAGAGGGGGTCATAGAGTTTCTGGCTGTCACCGGATGACCATCAGGAGATGGAGACCCCTGAGCAGAAAGCGTTCTGCGTTCTCCACTTCAATAAGAGTGAATCCATCATAACTGTGCAGCGTGATTTTCATGGGCAGTGAACCTCCAACAGCTCAGAGCGTTCATCGTTGGTTCCACAACACTGGATAATCTCCGAAATCGCACTGAAAGAGCCGTGAGTGCAGCGACACCCGACATGCTCAATCCAGTATGGGATGAATTTGACTATGGCGTTGATGTTGTCTGTACAGCTGGAGGAGGTTCATACTGAGCACTTGTAGAATTACATAATAAACTTTAAGCTCATTTAAACCATTTACAGTTCACTGCATTGTTCTGAAATGATTTACAAGTGAAGTAAATCATTTTGAAATAAGATAAATCTTGAGTCACAATGTATATTTCTTCAGGAAAACTGAAAGCAAGTCTCTGAAAAATAATGGAAGCTATAATAAACGCAAAGAGTGAAGATACTAAATACTGAAAGGCTTCTGTATAATTTTGTTATGTTTTGTTTCCTGTAGTTAATCACCGTTAGACTGTAAATCAGATAAATAAAGGGGGGACTTTTGCAAGCTACTGTATGAGTTGCTAAGAAGAGGTGTTCATGTTAGACAGCTAATCGTGACTTGTGCAGCTTTCATAGGCTGATTGACATTTCAATATACCCAAAGGCCTGAGGCTGTATGCCATCAGACCACATCTGTTAAGATAAGGAAGTATTCCAGAGAAAACACATACTAATCACTTTCCTATCATCTGCAGGCCTGAATCCAATATTACAACCTGCAATTTTTTTAAATGAAGGAAAAATCACGAATGTATTCTGGGTGCTTATTTCCTGGTATCTGACATCTCTCTCAGATCTAATATCTGTGCCTCATGCTATCAGCTCAGAGGCATCATAGAGACGTTCTGGAGATGACAGCCTGGCAGGAGCTGCTTGCGTGTCAGACGAAATATCGCCCTTTCTCTGCGCCGCTGAGGAGCGAAACGCATGAGCACTCAGACGTGTGGCCAACACCTCCGGAGCTGTGAGAGGCTGTTTTTGCAGGCTGGGAAAACCCTAGCAGAGCACACACAACTCAGGCTGCAGGAGATATCAGCTTTAAACCAGAAGGTTTGCCTCTTTGGAAAAGAGAGCTTAACATGCTGATGTTTTGTTGAAGGTTCCTATTGGGAACTTGCACATCAACTAAACATGTTAGATTCAAAACTGGTGCAGGACATAGAATAGAGGAAATAGAGGACAGATAGGGCTGTCACGATTCATTGATTACCTTCTCAATTTAAAGTAGTAGTGATTATTCAGAATTTTGCATGCCAGTGCATGTTTTAAAATCTCCTACTGTAGGACACGGCCTGATAGACGTGCCCATTTATACTGGAGCGTATTCGAGAAGTGTGTGCATGTTGACTCCAGGTTTCTAAAGGATTTATTCCCAGGCTGTTCTAATAAGGACTCTTATTGTGAAGGCAGGGCTAGTAGTGTGTGTTGAGCAGGAAGAGCAGGAAACTCCAGCAGCACTGCTGTGTCTGATCCACTCAGACCAGCGCAACACACACTAACACACCACCACCACATCAGTGTTACTGCAGTGCTGAGAATGACCCACCACCCAAATAGTACCTGCTCTGTGAGGGTCCATGGGGGTCCTGACCACTGAAGAACAGGGTAAAAGGGGGCTAACAAAGTATGCAGAGAAACAGATGGACTACAGTCTGTAACTGTAGAACTACAAAGTGCACCTATATAGTAAGTGGAGCTGATAAAATGGACATTGAGTGTAGAAACAAGGAGGTGGTCAGAATGTTATGCCTGATCGGTGTATGTGTAAATGTGAAAACCTGCCCAGTTTCCCAAGAGTTTGGTGGAAAGAATGAATTATTACTCATTTCTCAAATCTGAAGACAAAAATGAGTAAGATCTTTTTTGGCATTATACAGCTTTACCAGCCTTTTGTTGCCCCTGTCCCAACTTTTTTGGAACGTGTTGTTGGCATTAAATTCAAAAACAAAATTTGTTTTTCCAAAAACAATAAAATTTTCTCAGTTCTGACATTTGATTTGTTGTCTTTGCACATCATTGCATTTTGTTTTTATATGCATTTTGCACAGCGTCCCAACCTTTTTGAAAATAGGCTTGTAGTTATTAGGCCCTAGGTTTAAACATAACTGTGTTCTTATGTATGGTACAGTATTAATATGGTTTCAGGCTGTTTACATCATAAACACAATGACCTATCAGTACTATGTTCCTTAGTCCATGTAATTTAAATCTTTAATATCTTGGAGTATTAATACAGAATTCAGTTGATGGATGCACTCATTTGTGTGTGTATATGTCAGGTATTTTACAACAGCTTTGACTGTGGCTCAGCCAATCAGATTTCAGGATTGTACCTGTTTGTTATTGATATTTTGGTATTTTTTGATATTGGTATAATTGATATTTTAGACTTGTTAGTTTACAGCAATTGTCAACTAACAATGGTCTGCTGTCTAATGATATTCCGGAGTCTTTAAAGGCTATGCACGATCAGTTAGTGTCTATTTTTGTTTTATTTTTATTAAATAAAAAATAAATAAAATTACTCATTCAAATATATGGTGGATTACTCAATTATTGATACAACCAATAGTGACAGTTCTGTAGTTTATAGCTTACAGTTATTTCACAATCCCAGTTTTCTTGGTGATGCAGTCCTACATAGTACCAAAAGACGTACATGTTTACTTGCTTCCTGCATACATTACTTTGCTATTTAAATGTTTTGTTCCTCATTTACACATTCACAGCAACAATAAGCCAGTATGACAGGGGAACATAAGTGAAGCCATGCTTTAATGTCACCCAGTGCCCTTTGCAAAATGGGCCATCCCGTGTGGTCAAAAAGACACAGATACCGCAGCACACGCAATCGCTCTCTCACTCCATTGCGGCTTCTCAGGCCCACTGCAGCGCAGTGCAGTGCAGTGTGCATTATAAAGGCTTGGGGAGCGCTTTCAAAGAGTTGCAGGGAAGGCTGATGAATTCAGCTCTCTTTTTCGGTCTCTATAATGGAAGAACGGGAAGAGATAAAGTCTCGGAGCCTGAGCTAAATCCTATTACTCTGGTCATATGAGACCAACTTCCCAGCCTCCTAGAAGGTTATGATTGGACTTAAGACTATTCAGTGCAGGTCATTGAGCTTCAGCTAAATGGGTTTGGAGATAAATCTTATGGGTCAAACAGAAATTTGAGCACTTTTACCTCTTTTGCTGTAGTGAAGAGGTTACGCAGTGCAGACTGTATAAGATGCAGGATAGCAGCCATTGTAATGTGCACTGCTCATAAAAATAAAGGTGCCAGATGGAGCCAAGACGGGTTCTTTGCAGTGATACCATTGGAGAACCACTTTTGAGCGCCCAAAGAACCTTTTAGTGGATAGTTCTTTAAAGAACATGTAAATGAGATGTGTAAGTGTGAGGAATGTTTAAAATGTTTAAAGACCCTCTATACCACCCTCTATACCAGGGGTGTCAAACTCAATGAGTCAAAGGGTCATATTAGAAAATCTCAATAAATCCGAGGGCCAGAGAAAAAAAAGTTTTCATTTCATTTTTTAATTAATGTTGGGCTGTAATCCGAACTGGCCATTGTTTATTCACTTGAACACATGAACACTTGAAATACTTCAAATGTAAATGTCCTCAGGAGCTCAGTCTTTTAAACCTACTTATCTGCTTGAACTAAACACCTGGCATCCTTTCTTTGCTACAAGTTCATTAAACTTGGGCTCAGCTTCTGAGCTGCTGAGCTGACGTTCAGTGTTTATGTTGGTTGAACTGCAGCTGATATGCAGTTAGTGTGTTTGGTGATATGACTGGTGTGGAACTCTGCAGAACTGTGTAGAGCTGAGGTGTCACCACTCTCGCATAGACTGTTTTCGGGGTAGGAGAGTCGGAGTGAACATAACGTTGCAATGCATGCTGGGAGCTGTAGTGCAGTGCATTGTGAAACAGGCTAACACTAATAAGCAATTAAAGTTCTGCAGGGCCAGATAGGATTGTGCAGGCCTTGTGTTTGACACATGGGCTCTATACTCTCAGAAAAAAGACACTTAACTGTCACTGGGGTGGTGCCCTCAAAGATACGTCTTCAGTGGCTTTAGTCAGGGAACATTATTTTATTCGATTGCAGATGAATTTTAACCTATGTTGACTTCACACACCATGTCCTGTCTCCTGCCTTTTTATTTTATTGTTGTGTTTTTAAAAATTAGGTCATGAACTGGAACAAATACATATCTCTGCCCTTGGAAACACTTACTTAAGGTACACAATTGGACCTAAAAGCCACTGTTGTGCATTTGAGGGTACATTTATATTATTTGTACCTTGATGATGAAGTTATGTTCCTATATTAATATGTCCAAGTCAAGAACTATTTAGGCGTGTGGTTGCGTTGTGAATCTACACTCTTAAAAATAAAGGCTCCTAAACGGTTCTTGGCTTGGACTAGCTTCTATAACTAGTATAGAAGCTTTACATTATGACTTATACACTGTTAGAAATAAAGGTTCAGTGCAGGTACATTTTTCGTTCATCAAGGTACAAACAATGTAAATGTTCCCTCAAAGCTACAACAGTGGTTTTAAGGTCTAACTGTGAAACTTAAATAGGTTTTTCCAGGTGAAAAGTTTGTATTTGTACCTTTTCATAGCCGAATGTTTTAAAACAGAACAGTAAAATAAAAGCCTGGAGACGAGACGGGGTGTGTGGAGTCAGTACAGCTTAGAACATATCATTTCAGTGGATTATGGTTCAGTTATGTTCCCTGACTAAAGGTACTGAGATGTATCCTTGAGGGTGTGGCAAGAGGGACACTGCCCCAGAGACAGTTTAGCACCTTTTTTCTGAGAATGTATAATATAAACTTCACACTTGTTGATCTCATTTACAAAGAACCATCCATTGAAAGATCACTCCAAAGAACCCTTTTTGGTACCTCTTTTTCAGAGTATGCTTATGAGTGAGTGTATGGGCTGTTACAAAAGTGTCATTCACCTGTTTTGGTATGGACAACCTATGCGTTCAGTCAGAAACCATGCTCTTAATGTAATCAGTCCAACATTCAACACCCTCATCATAGCTACAGAATTGTTATTGTCATGCGGCGAATGCACAGAGGATGTCTAACAATCTAATCTGCATATGATGATGATACACAGCAGTGCTGCATTGGAGGATGTGTTTTAGTTGCCCTTGTTGGAGGTTCATTTGAGACTTCTACATGATGCACTATGGTAGCCTCTTTCTGCAGGCCCACTAGTGACTCCACTATGTTTATTTAACACAATCGAATAAAATATGATAAGAGTTTCCTCATAACTCTGTTATCGGATTAACTAGGACACTGTTGTCTGTGTTGATTGAGCTGCTAGCGAGCAATGATGCATGAAAGAGAGGAAAGGGAGGAGTGAGAACCCCTGAAACGGCTCACATTCCTCCACAAAGACCACCGTGCTGACCTAAAATGGACAGCACTGCAGTTTTCTTGCTATCAAAAAAATTGTATACAACTGTCCTAATAATAGGTGGCACGGTGGTGCAGTGGGTAGCGCTGTCGCCTCACAGCAAGAATGGCGTGGGTTCAATTCCCGGCTGGGTGACCAGGGTCATTTCTGTGTGGAGTTTGCCTGTTCTCCCCGTGTCTGCGTGGGTTTCCTCTAGGTACTCCGGTTTCCTCCCACAGTCCAAAAACATGCAGTCAGGCCAATTGGACATGCTAAATTGCCCCTAGGTGTGAATGTGTATGTCTGTCTGTCTGCCCTGCAATGGACTGGCGACCTGTCCAGGGTGTATCCTGCCTTCCGCCCAATGACAGCTGGGATAGGCTCCGGCACCCCCCCCCGCAACCCAGAAGGATAAGCGGTTTAGATGATGTATGTATGTATGTTCCAATAAAAATGCTGTTAAACACAATCAAAACACCTTTTTGTGAACAGCTTTTTTCAATACTGAACAGAAAACAAGATGCATAATGATAGCATAGATACAAATAACAAACGCTCAGAACACCTTTTACATGTTGACTTGCTTGCTTAACTATAAAGACAAAGTCAAGTTTGCTTCTGACTGTAAATCATATACATTTCTATCAACACATGTTTTGTCAATATTATTGAAGAAAAAAATGCATAGTTCAACTGAGGGATCTCGTTCAGAACAGGCGGAAACAGCACTGAAAAGGAGTTAAAGTGCTAGGAACACAGTGTTTTATGGCATTTCATAAAATGTCCTTTGGGGCCTTTCACTATTAGTTGTTATCATGATGCAACCATTAGAAATCACGGAGCCATCAAACACAGGGAGGCCTTAATCTGACATACAGTTTGAGACAAATCTTACAAGTCAAACAGAAACCTGAGCACTTTTAGCACTTTCGTTGTAGTGAAGAGGTTACATTGTTATGTACACCGATCAGGCATAACATTATGACCACCTCCTTGTTTCTACGCTCATTGTCCATTTTATCAGCTCCACTTACTATATAGGTGCACTTTGTAGTTCTACAGTTACAGACTGTAGTCCATCTGTTTCTCTGCATACTTTGTTAGCCCCCTTTTACCCTGTTCTTCAGTGGTCAGGGCCCCCATGGACCCTCACAGAGCAGGTACTATTTGAGTGGTGGATCATTCTCAGCACGGCAGTAACACTGACGTGGTGGTGGTGTGTTAGTGTGTGTTGTGCTGGTCTGAGTGGATCAGACACAGCAGTGCTGCTGGAGTTTTTAAACACCTCAGTGTCACTGCTGGACTGAGAATAGTCCACCAACCAAAAATATCCAGACAACAGCGTCCTGTGACCACTGATGAAGGACTAGAGGATGACCAACACAAACTGTGCAGCAGCAGATGAGCTATCGTCTCTGACTTTACAAGGTGAACTGACAAGGAGTGTCTAATAGAGTGGACAGTGAGTGGACACAGTGTTTAAAAACTCCAGCAGCACTGCTGTGTCTGATCCACTCAGACCAGCGCAACACACACTAACACACCACCACATTAGTGTCACTGCAGTGCTGAGAATGATCCACCACCCAAATAGTACCTGCTCTGTGAGGGTCCATGGGGGTCCTGACCACTGAAGAACAGGGTAAAAGGGGGCTAACAAAGTATGCAGAGAAACAGATGGACTACAGTCTGTAATTGTAGAACTACAAAGTGCACCTATATAGTAAGTGGAGCTGATAAAATGGACAGTGAGTGCAGAAACAAGGAGGTGGTCATAATGTTACGCCTGATTGGTGTATGCTTGTGTGTTGACTCTACTTATGAGTCCATGGGCTGATAGAAAAGTGTGTCATTCAGTCAGAAGACATTTTCTTAATGCAATCAGCACAACATTCAAAACTCCTATCACAACAGCAGGACTGCAATTTTCATGCAACTCCACACAGTGACAACGACAACACAGAGAACGTCTAATGAGCAAATCTACATGTAATAATATGGTGCACTGCAGTGTTGGATTGGTGAATGTATTTCAAATGCTGTTGTCTGGATCATCTGAGTTTCATCTGATGCCACTCACTACACTATGTTGATGTGCTATTAACATGGAAGTTTATGATTCTTCATTATCAGTTGGGACATTCAAAAGTCTGCCATCGTGGTGCCGCCATTAGAAATTATGGAAGGAAGTCTTAATCTGAGTTAAAGAACCCAAAATGGAGACAGTTTTACGTTGGTACATCCTCATCAGCACAGACAATGCAGTCACTAATTGCTTAGCTGACTCTTCCATTGTGAATTAATCAGTTCCTGGAAAGCAAATGTTCCATAAAAACTATTTTTCACTTCGTTTTTTTGGTAGGCAGAAAAAAACACCTTCCTCTAATGAGTTTTTAAAACAGGTTTTTGGAAAGCTTGGTTATGATTTATGACTTTTGACATTAAATGACTAAAGGGACTGGAGTTGCACCTCCTTTTTTTTATCATAGTTGCTTTTTCTTTTCTTTTTCTCAAGGCAAGTTCAAAGGGTGGACTGGCTTAATTGCCACTGGAGGCCTGCTTTTGGAGATCTGGGCAAGAGCTGTTCATCATTGTTTCTAATGATGAACAGCTTTTTGCTTAACCTCCCTACTGGATAGTCTCAGTGACAGGAGACCATCATTCACTGCTGCTTAAGAGAGGATTAAACTCTTTCTGTTGTGAAAGATGGCAGATATAAGAGCATTTTCAAACTTCCCCATGTAGGCCACTATATGGGGACATGTGAAAGATTCATTTGCACTTGTTTGAGATTTTGAGGTACCATCATGACAGCCATGTTTGGTTTCTTTTTCAATCTGGCCTTTTAGCCCACTTCCAGTAAACTCAGTAGGTCTGCAATTTGATGGTCACTGTTTAAGTGCTGTTAGATTCAGCCTTTACAGTCAGGATAATATTCTATAGTATTGTACATTGAGGAACCTCATTCAACTTTTCTGCCAGCTTTAACCCAGCAGAGCTTTATGATATTCTTCAGATTTTTAGAAAAATTGTTCATTCTTACCATGTCTCAGCACGTGTTACCCAATGTTTGTGGAACTCATGCAACATTTCTTAATTAATTTTAAAGGCCAAACAGTAAAAATTAGCTTAACTGAACTACAACATGCTATGCAAATCATTCCACAGTACTTTACTGAAAAAATATTGTGTTTTGTTAGCAATGGTATTCACTTCCCACATATATTACTACTTAAACACAGATATCTTAAGCATTTTAAGCATTTTAAACATTTAACGGCTTATTCTTTACTTTGTATGCTGCAGTTTCCTTCAGCAACGCTTACCTGAATGTTATTGGAGTAGTCTGTTATCTGTCTGTTCCATATGCACTTTTACTACATATACACACTATTTGTAACATCAAGTATTTAATTTGACTTTATATTATACTTGCAATTCATAACTGCAAACATTTGCCTTAGTGAGATCCTGCCGGTGTGGGTTTGCTCTGCTTTGATTTATGTGCTAATAGGGACATTGTGGAGAATCTTTGTGAGTTTTTTGTGTTATAATTGGAATAAACTTCAGTCACTTTAGTGTAAGGGCCCTTATTTCAATACAATGTCATTTACTTAATAAAACTTATATGTTCTTGTGACTAATGGCATAAGCTGTTCATAGACACTTAAGTACTGCTTTGTCAATGCGTTATTCAGTGCTTATTCATGTGTTATGAAGGCTCTATGTAGGTAGCCTTCATTAAAAGTGTTACCAAACTAAAGTGACAGGTGTTTACTCTATTTATAACACTGTGAAAAGTTCCAAGTAATGGAACGTCTTTTGCTTTTGATACTTAAGTAAATCTACTTATAGTGAGTCATTTTGTCTGTTATCATCGTAGACTAGACTACAATGATTTTTTTTTTCATAAAACATCTTTCATCATCTTGAGATTACTGGCATAAGCTGTTCATAGATATTCAAGCATTTCTTACTAAATACTTTGTTTTAATGCTTATGTATGTGTTATGAAGTCCATATGTAGGTAGCCTTCAAATAAAGTGTTTCCTTGAGTTTATAGGCCCTTATATCAATACGATGTCATTTACTTAAGAAAACATCAGTGCTTATTCATGTGTTATAAAGCCTCTATGCAGGTGGCTTAGAGAAGAAAGTGTTACCAAAGTAAAGTGACAGATGTATATTGCATTTCTAACATTGGGAAGAAGCATCAGATCCAAGTAAGAGAAGAAAGTGTTACCAAACTAAAGTGACAGATGTATATTGCATTTATAACATTGGGAAGAAGCATCAGATCCAAGTAATAGAACCTTTAAGGCACAAGCCTGTTTGAGAACACTAGATATCAGTTCTATATATTTCTATTAAAAATAACTCAAAGTACTTTTGCTTGTGATACTTAAGTAAATATACTTTCTTTCTAAATACTTTGTTTTATGCTAATGTATGTGTTATGAAGTTCCTATGTGGGTAGCCTTCAAATAAAGCGTTCCATTGAGTTTATAGGCCCTTATATCAATACGATGTCATTTACTTAAGAAAACATCTTATGTTATCTTGCGATTAATGACATAAGCTGTTCATAAATACTGAAGTACTGCTTTGTGAAGATTTTATTCAGCGCTGTGTTGTGAAATCCCTATGCAGGTTAGCCTTCAAATAAAATGTTACCAAGATATTAATATCAATGCTCTGCTGTTCATGTTTGTAGCCGTTAGCACATTCATGCTAACATTTTGCCCTTTCCTAGCCGTTCCAGTTTCACAGCCTGTGCAGCGGACAGCCGGTTGCTGTCACTTTTTGAGTGTCCTTATGAGTCATGCTCCATTCAAACAGTCAATATCCCAGGCAGTCCAGCATTCAGTACCATCAGTAAAAGCCTGTCCACATGTCTTATCTCTGCACGCTCTGCTGCTATGGGCATATCAAGGGCCTGCTGACAGTAATCACAAACAGAAAGGAAGGAAGCAACAGGGATGG
Source organism: Colossoma macropomum (assembly GCF_904425465.1). NCBI lineage: Eukaryota > Metazoa > Chordata > Actinopteri > Characiformes > Serrasalmidae > Colossoma > Colossoma macropomum. Next base: position 37,136,666 of record NW_023494799.1, read on the forward strand.
AGAAGGAGAGTGAGAGAGTGCCAGAAGAACAAACTGTAAGATAGCCAATGTCTGGACGGTGAAGAAATACAAGGTATTCATATGAGACCATAGCACCGATTAAATGGTTCCAGCGACCAAAGCTTAACAGAATGGATTATTATGCATGAGCGTTTGGATACAATTGTGGCACCGCATAATGATTCATTCCCTCTTAGAATGATCGTAATGCGCCTCTCCATATGGCACTGGGAGAAGAGAGAGAGAGCGAAAATCGCCACCTAATTTCCTGTGTAAACACACCCAGCTGTCTGGTACAGAGTATCGGAGATGCCTATCAGAGAAAGGAGATATAACGATTCATAATTGAACCAGTGCAGATGTTTATGTAAGGAACATGACCTGGGAGACTCTGTGTTATACACTGATAAGCACCCACCCGCTGCCTGACCTGCCTTGACCCCCCACTGTCAACTAAATATGATTTCTTCTTAATGTGGTTTGTTTGCTTTTTCAACGTATCGTCTATTTTGTGCATTTGTCTGATTCTAACCTTCGCTGATCAGTCAGCGCTCGTACCCTGGAGACGGGTGCATATATTAGTCTGCTGGTTTGAATATTAAATCCAAGGCATTAAATTTATTTGTTAGTGGCTCGATCTGCACAGAGCATCACTGAGACATGGGATTTCAGAGCAGCTGAGGGAGTTCGCTTCATGCTGACACAAGCTGTGCTGAGTCGTACTGCCATCTAGAGCTAGGCCCCGCTGACACACTGACAAACGAACCGTTCACAGTTTTCTAAAACATGCATAACTAAGAAACGAAATGTAATCCAGAGGAAGAAAAGGCGGTGTGCATGTGATGAAATAGGCCTTTCAATGGTTATTAATAAAGCTGTAGTCAGCAATACTGAAAAAAGAAGACATAATGACACAAGCATAGACAGTTGTTTGCACCCCTGACCATCTTTTAATTGAACAGAAATAAACTGAACACATGCAGCAAATAAAACAGAAATCATGGCATAAAGTCTCAGAACTTAATTACTCGTTAGGCCTGAACTGACTCATTAGGACTGGTTAGGCAGGTCAAAACTATCATTAGGAATTGTCAATTGATGAGAACTCCAAAGTGTAATTAATTCTCTGACTCTTCAAACTTTGTGCTAGCACTCAACAAATCCGGTCTTCTTTAAGCAGCTGGCTGAGGACCTGAATGATCTTGAATGCAGGCCAGAAAGGCAACGCAAAACCCCCATATGAGAAAAAAGGATCTGCAGGAAGATTTAACAGACACAGGAGTTTCACTGTGCAGCGGTATTTGCACAGCTTTCGAAGGGAGTGTTATTAAGTGGAATAGCTGTGAAAGGGGTGTTATTAAATACTTACTTACAAAGGTGTCTAAACCTTTGCAAATGCCACAATTACTATTTTATTTTCTTCTGTTGTTCAAGTCAATCAAATAAAATGTCATTTTTAAAATGCTGAGGTTTGTTTACTGCTTTACCTTCAAACTAGATTTGTGTGTGTATATATATATATTTATATGTATATGTATGTATGTATGTATATATCGCTGTTAAAAACCTTGTATCTCCATTTTTGACATTTTTCAGTTTTTGACATAATTTGAAAATACTTTTTACCCTTTACATTATATCTAAATTTCATGATGAATGCACTGACATGAAAATGACATAAAATGACTTGCAAAGAGGTCTGGTTCCATTTATTTACATTAAAAGTAAAGTAGGTTTTTTCCTTCTCCTGTAAATTTACCATTTTGGACATGGTTTTGTCCCAACAGCAGCGATAAATATATATATATATATATATATATAGAGAGAGAGAGAGAGAGAGAGAGAGAGAGAGAAGCTCTGCAAAGTTATTACAGTATATCCCTGAACTGAAACACTAAAAGAGCAAACTGTGCATTTACAATGTGAATGTACTGACAATTTCACAGTTCTAATATACTTGTGACGCCACTGTAAGATATGCTGCTGATGCTACCTCAGTCTGCTTTAAATAACCCAAAATTATTAGCAAATGCATACATTATAATCTGAAAATCAGTTCACACGTTTGCGAAGTCGGGTAATTTAATTCATTGTTTGTTTTTTTTTCACCCTCACAAATTATAAGAACATGTCTGGTTTATTCCGCTTGCTCAGTGTGGCTCTGCGTCAAACGCTGGGTGTGAACATGCCTTCCTTCCATCCATTATTAGGTGAGTGGGTGGTCTGTCTTTTATTCTTCTGTTCTAAACCAAGCTTGACAAGAACATCAAATATAAGGGCGAAACAGATCCCCAAAGAAAGTGATCAAACTTGTTATGAAACGTGTTATGTGTACATTTAAAGGAGAGTTTGAAAGGATTTCAGAGGGTTCTGATATGAACTGGTGAATAAAGTAAAAATACTTATTATTGATCTCTTTACATTGGTGGTGATGTCATAAAACAATGTCTCAGACACCAGGCAGCGTATTCATAATGACTTCATGTAACAACTCTCTGAGAGGCAGCTTTAAGAGGAATAAAATACTGTTAATTCCTAGAAAAAATTCTGCAAGAATAGTGCGTTAAATATCAAATCACTCTGAATGACGTTGTTTTATTCATATTAATTTTTGCAGGTAGATGGAATTCCCTTGTTGTCCCAATTATATGTGCTAAAGTCATAAATTGTATCTTTAGGCAGTGAAATAAAGTAAGTATTGTAGTTTATCCATGCTTGAAATGCAGCACACACGACATGTCTAGTGACATGCTGAGCACATGCCTTAATGAAAACCATTGTTTTCACATCGCCTCTGGAAAACAGCACACAAACATTTGCATTTATGAATCAAAACTGGTGTTAGAATTAAATACAATCCACCTGGAAATGTATGTATTGCTTTCCACTGTGCAGCACTGTATTCTGTATTTCCACTGTATTGAGTTCTGGTATGAATTCAGCATTTTGTAAATGTTCATATATTGCTTTTCAGTAAAGAGATCAAGCAACATGAAAACATCATAACAGAGGTTTGATTTTCATTTTGGCACATATTATACATTGAATTAAAAAGTGATATTATGTATTCATGCTTTTCAGGTGTTCCAGCGTAAGGAGTGCATTTCACTTTGGCACAAATTCCTCTCCATAAAAATCACTCCATTAATTTAATTCAGTTTAATCTGTGTTGATTTTTTGGCAATGCAATGCGAAATACAATGTACCAAGGCAAATTCACCAAAATCCTGGTCCAGATCCCCAGTGAGCAAACCAATGTGCAAGAAAACACTCGAATACACTAACAAAAAGACAAACCAAAGACTCAAAGGAGAACTCGTCCACCTCTGGGCTGCTCTAATTAGGGGAGTTATGATCCAAACAGCACAAATCCAAACATTTCCAAGTGAGATGAAATTGAGGCACTCTGATCATACAGAGGAAAACTCGTTAAAGGAGAAATCCACTGATTTTTCAAAATATCTGTATAGGTAAATCATTGAAATGTACACAAAGTCATTCAGAGTGGTTTGATGTGATGCGTCTTTACAGTGGTGGTGATAGGAACCAGGGGTCGCCATGTCTACAGCACAAATATAGACATTTTATTTACTATCCAAAACCACCAGTGAACCTACACGTACCTCCTGAGTTTTTATATGCAATGTTGTTGATGATATAATAAGCATAAATCTGAAAAAAAAAGGTTTCTTTGGAGACTATTTTGCCTTATAACGCCCTGCATGACCTCTCTGCCATGGATAGATATTAAAAAATACACGTTAGGCTAAGAGTTTATCTTAAAACTACTGTAAATATAACCATATTGTGTAATAACTTTGTGTGAGGGAGCTTTTAGAGGCATTAAACTCTTCAGACATTTGGTTCCGATCATCACCACTGTCAACAATTCTGACTCTGTAAATTTCTCTAGAACAGAGCATTTGACATCAAACCGCTCTGAATGACTCATCAGACTAATCCTAACAACTGAATTATGCAGATATTTTGGGGAAAAAAAACATGGGATTCTACTTTAATAGTCAAAGATCTGGAAAATCTGGCAAGAACTGTTGAAAGAGTTTGTTTTTTAAGGTATTGAAATCTCACTGTGTGTTATTCTAGGTTTGGAGGTCTAGTAAAAGTTTCCAAAATCAAAACCTTCAGTGTTATTTTTGTCTTTTCATGCTTTTGGACTGAACACTGCTGGCTTATTTATTCCACCTGCTTAGCCTTGCGACTCGGGCTTTCTGTCAAACACTGGGTGTGAACGCTCCTTCCTTCCGCCCTTATTAGACGAGTGGGTGGTGTATCTTTTTTCCAGCCATTCTAAATCAAGCTTGATGAGGCCATATAATTAGATCAGTGTCATCAAAAATAAAGACTTATGTTTGTTGGAGTGGAGGCCCAGCTGTGAGAGAACAGGGCTGAAGAGCTGATGTAACTGGAACAGAAAGTCTGAATAGGGGAGAAAAGCATGACATGATAAAGTCATCAGCGATCAATAAGTGAAAATCAAACTTAGATCAGCCTGTATTGGGATGGGAGCTTTACATGAGACTGGGAAATGCTTGGCAGCATGTTGCACAGACATACAGTCTTACACAAATAGAGTTTTCTTCAAAGGTTCTTCAGTAAAGGATATGGTTCTATTTAGAACCATGAGTTCTAACTATTCTACAGAACAATTTTGTGCTTAAATGGTTCTTTGCATGGTGAAACAGTTCTTCCGATTGATGGAGAATGTGTTGTATATAGTTCTATATAATACCATTTAATCATGAAATGGCTCTATGTAGGACTCATGGTTCTAAATACCATGGCTTTACTAAGAAACCCCCTGAAGAACCATCTTCTTTATGTAGGTACATTTAGGCTGTGTTTACATTACCAGGTTGAAGTGGCACAAGTAAGTATTTTTTGCCCTAATGTGACTCAGATCTGATGTTTTCAGGGCTGTTTGGACACAAATCTGATATTTTCAAATCTGACCTGAGCCACTTTCATATGTGGTCCTAGATCGGATACATATCCATTCGTGGCCACGCGACCTTAATGAGACGCTCAGATCGGAATACACATGCTTTTATTCCACTGTGCGTGTGCCATCATTCAGCGTTACCATGGCAACAGCGCCAAACAGTTAAAAGTTAAAGCCTGTAAACGGTGGAAAAGCAGCTCATCTCACCTTTATCTCCTTCGTCTCGCTCTAATAATGAAGCTCAGAGCTGATCAGAGTTAATTATCTTCACAGCGAAGCTCGTTCTGCTCGTTAGTTTGTGCTGATGATGCACGTGATTCATTCACATGACATTACTGAGTAGGATGTGCTCACGCGGGTCATTTCAGGATGCTGGTTCATTCACATTAATGACAGAACTGAGTCACTTACCTAAACGAGTGTGAACCATCGTGTCAGAGAGATCGGATTTGAGCAAAAAATCGGATTTGAGCAACGAGGCTTGTAATGTGAACATAGCTTTAGTCATGGTGATGGCCATTCTGGCTCTTTTCAGCAGATCAGTTGGCTCAGCTCACAAGTAGCTCACTCTTTTGGCTCCTAAATGGCTTCATTCAGTAGCACTGCCAAAATTAGCCAGGTTATTGATATTATCTGTCACTCGATTTCCAATAAAACATTCGCCTACAGTCTAAATAATAAATAACAAAACCTGCCGTATGTTTATTATTTTAAAAATTAAGGATTAAGAAAAATGAAGATGTTGATAAGCACTTTCACTGGATGAGTTCTGAGAGGCCGTGATCACAACACAGGCAGATGGGCAAAATGGTTAAGAATTACATGAAAACCACCAAGAACAAAACCAGAGAAAACTGACACAACAAGCAGCAGGTTCTGAGAGATCAAACAGGATATCCTGTTATTTTCAGACACTGTGTCAAAAGATCTTCACATTTGGTTTGTCATAACTCACAGAATCAACTTGTTCATGAAAGTCACGTCACTACTTTAGTCATGGTGTCATATTTTTCTGTGTCACTCTGTGGTGCTCTATCTGTGTTGTATCTGCAACAGAGAGCTTCAGTTCAACTCACAGTGTTGGCTTTACGCTTGCCCGAGCATACAGGAAGGTTTTTAATTGCACAGATTATGTCACTAGGACTGTGGCCTTTGGTGATGCATTGCGGCCTCCTACTTCCCCGGTGAAGGCAATTAGTGAGGGTGGCAATGCGTCATGGATTTTAATGGATTTCTCTCTCATTCGCACACTCATGCACACAGACACTGGACATTGCTTTATCTCTTGCAGCCCCAGATCAGCCCTCTAGCCATCTACCCATTTTTCAAGATAGTAAGATGGAGCTTTTTGCTTTCTTGATAAAACAGTGTCTTAGTAAGGTGCTGGATCAACAGCGTCCTGACATGCACTGATCAGCCATAACATTATGACCCCCTCCTTGGTTCTACGCTCATTGTCCATTTTATCAGCTCCACTTACTATATAGGTGCACTTTGTAGTTCTACAGTTACAGACTGTAGTTCATCTGTTTCTCTGATACTTTGTTAGCCCCCTTTTACCCTGTTCTTCAGTGGTCTGGACCCCCATGGACCCTCACAGATCAGGTACTATTTGGGTGGTGGGTCATTCTCAGCACTGCAGTAACACTGACGTGGTGGTAGTGTGTGTTATGCTGGTCTGAGTGGATCAGACACAGCAGTGCTGCTGGAGTTTTTAAACACTGTGTCCACTCACTGTCCACTCTATTAGACACACCTGCGTTGTTGGCCCACCCTGTAGATGTAAAGCCAGAGATGATAGCTCATCTCTTGCTGTACAGCATGAGCTAATCATCCTCTAGTCCTTCATCAACCGCTGAAGAACAGGGTAAAAGGGGGCTAACAAAGTATGCAGAGAAACAGATGGACTACAGTCCAAAGTCTCCAAGGTGTTCAACTGGGTTAAGGTCTGGTGACTGTGAAGGCCTTTGAATATGACTTCCACCATTTTCATACTCAAAACCATTCAGTGACCCCATGTGCCCTGTGAATGGGGGCACTCCTGGAATCCTGGAAGAGACCACTACCATCAAGACAGAAATGTTTCATCAGTCAAAATAACTTTGTATTGATTTGCAGTGACAAGTGGACTCGAATCATGCCAGCAAAATGACCCCCAGAGAATACAGAGACACTAGAGCCCTTCACTGTAGGGGTCAAGCATTCAGGTCTGTGCCGCTATTTTGATGTATGTCACACATGCACTCGCCCACTTGTAGAGACTCATCTGACCGTATCACTGTTTTCCACATCCCTGTAGATCAGTGTCTGGATTTTAGACCACTGAGGGTAATGATAGAGTTTATGTACTGCAACCCTGCTATAATATCCCTCTCTGTGTAGTCATAAATGGACCGTTCTGGCCAACACAGTCTGATCACGTCCTGCAGTGACATTCTCACCTGAGGAACAGTTGCTCTTCTGTTTTCCCTTAAATATCGCACTAATGCATGAGCATCAAAGTCAGTGAATGTACGATTTTAACCGTGTTTACTGATGATCTAAACGCCAGTTCAGCAGTCTTTGTGACTGAAGCTCATCCCATTCCTGCCCCAGTATTGCCAGATGTGCCTCAGAGCACTGCAGGATGTTAATTGCTTAGTTGTGTCAAGCTGTACACCTGTCTGGAAGCATCAGCACTTGCAAAGCATCTTTCCTCATTTATTCAGGTTTTTCCTTTCGTTTGGCACCAAATTGTATAAATGTAGTAGCAACGTAAGTAGTGCCACAGAGAAAAAGCTTGGACTTAGCCCTGTTAGCCTATCACATCCTTTTGCTCTTGGTGACCAGTAGAAACACAAGCAGTTTAAAATACTGTAGTCATATTTCTGACTAAACACTTTTTTCCCATTTTTCAGAATTTCTGGATAACTCACTTGTTGAGATGCAAACAAAGTCATTCAGAGCAGTTTAATGTGAACTGTTTTTGTGAAGAAACTTACCGACTCTGATTCCTTTATAGAAGTGGTGATAGGAACCAGGGGTCCCAATGTCTACAACGAATGTATAGCCATTTTAATTACTAGACAAAACCACCAGTGAACCTACACAAGTCTTCTGAGTTTTGTAATGTAATCTTTGAGGACAATGTGCCTTAACACACCCTGCTTCTACCTCTCACCATGAACATTTGCATTTTAGGCCATAACCTTGTGTAAAACTGTCATAAAACAATGTCTCAGGCTTTAGCGTATGGGTCATTCTGCAGAACATCCACTTTTCTATCTGTCCATAGGAGTCACTGGTGTTACCGATACTCATTGGTGTTCCTCATAATAAAGGAACACCAGAGACACTTTTAATGAAAAATGCATTTTACAAAATGGGTACAGAGCATCAAACCACATGCTGTCAATCATGGAATATCCACTAAAATATGTAATTTAATCCATTTGTATTCTATTTTTTTCACAATTACCTAAGAATAAAGTCGGTCACACCAGTGACTTCAGCTAAAAGCTTCATATGAAATCATGAGCTAAATGAGAAAATCTCTGATAACTGAAAGACACAGTGGACTCACCATATGCTTTTCTTCATAGATCCTCAGAAAACAGGTAAAAGGAAGTCGAGTGATGTCATCAGTGTGACTTTTATTTCACAATAAGAGATTTTTTGTTACGCAGTAACACCAGTAAAACGACTCCTGGGGACAACAACTTTCATTATATATTTTATAATATTTATTTGGCATCTGTTTTCTTTATATCATTTAATTTATATATTCCATAGTCATGTTTAGTTTATTGTAGTTAAAATTGCAGAAAAACCTGGTTTTTTTTTTCTTCAAAATATGGTCTCAGCCTTTACACATGACTGTGGGGACGAGCCCTTCTGTGGTGCTTGGAATTCTAGATATCTGATTTAAAAACTAATATTGCTAAATTGAGGCTCAAGAAGGTCTAATTGTTAAAATAACTTATTGTTTTATTTAAAAAATATAAATAAATTGTAACCCTAAAATGTTTTTTAAGTGTAATATATCTATAAACGCTAAGGACACAAAAATGGGCGTTTCTGTAGAATGACCCGTATGTGTAACCATTTCATGTGATAACTTTCTGAGAGGGAGCTTTAACGGACGTTAAACTCTTCAGACATCTGGTTCCTATTAGCACCACTGTGAACAATTCTTACTCTCTAAGTTCCTCTGGAACGGAGCGTTTCACATCAGGCCACACTGAATGACTTTGTTTACATCTGTATTCCCATTTAGGTCCAACCCACTTGCTCATGCTAAAATGTATTGTCCTAATTTGGACAGAAGGTTTTGGAAATCTAACTTTACATCAGTTGTAAATGGCAAATACAGGCCTGCAGTGCAGCGCCTAGACCTGCTTATTTCCAATTGAATGTCTATACTTGAACAGTGTGTGCACAGCGCCATCTCCTGTCACTTTTTGGAATGTCACAATACTTTGCAATTCTATTGGTAGAGCTTAGACCGTGATTCTATTGGTAGAACTTAGACCGTGTTTTTACTCATAGGCAGTGGTGGACGAAGTACACAAACCATGTACTTTTTAAAGTAAAGATACCCAAGGTAAAATATTACTCCAGTAAAAGTAGAAGTTCCTCCCTTTAGACCTCCCCTTGAGTAAACGTACAAAAGTATTTGCCTTCAAATGTACTTAAGTATCAACAGTGAAAGTACTAAAAGATTAATTATGGCTCTGATGTCCTATTATCATTTTTGTAACAAGACTCTTGCTTTATCAACTCATTTTAGGTGAGAATACTCCAGTGTCACTCTTGATACACCAATATTTTAATAGAATGTCATTAATTAGTGATGCTGATGACTATTAGAATTATCATAAGCACAAAACACTGAAGGCAAACAAGGTAAACAATTTCTGAGTGGCTCTGCAGTAACCTTTTGAACAAGCAAAGTTTCAGTTTAAGATTTATTTGCAACTTAGTTTAAATTAAAATTAGTTTAAATTTAAACAAGTTTAATAGTAATATTAATAATAATAAGTTTACTATATTGCATCTGTAGATCTCTGTTCATAAACGTAAACTAGCCAAAACAAATTTACTATGAAATGAAAGTGTTTGTATAAATTCAGAAAAAAGACACGTCAGTCTCAACTGCATATGTGTACATATTTCTATATTGTGGTCTATTTACACAAAGTTTGGTTAAAGTCAGGAGTTTCCTCCATCATTTATGTTGAATAGACACTCCCAAAATTTTACACTGCTGCACTGATGTTGAACTGTATGCTTGCACTTGGTCGGTATGACCAACAGGTCAAAACAAGCTCAAAACAAAGTGAGAGCTGTTCCCTGATTGGTATTCTTGCTTTGTGCTTCTTTCGTTTTGACATGTTTTTATGCACACATAAGCCAAAAGGAACAATAGAGTTTTGCAGAGTGTAGTGGAGTAAAAAGTGAGATATTTGACTTTGAAATGTAGTGGAGTGAAAGGAAAAAGTCACCAAAAATGGAAATACTTCAGTAAAGTACAGATACACAAAAAACTACTTAAGTACAGTAACGGATTACATTTACTTCGTTACTGTCCACCACTGCTCATGGGTAAGAGACAGCCTACTGCTGCTGCCTATCAGTTCTCTTTATCTCCACTAAATTTAGCATGAAGATATGTGAATATTTACGTGCAGGAGGGTTATCGCTGCTGTTCCCCACAGAAAGCTTACAACAGATGTTTGTGTAAAAACACTTCATATTTGAAGGAGGTCACTGAAGTAGCCTGAACCAAAAGCAGACATGTTGGATAGTACGTGTTTCCTCAGGGGCATCACATTGGGCCTGACTACTCAGAGCCGTTTGGCTCAGGGGGCCATCAAGCTAGTAGCGATTACCTATAATAATATTACAGGAATGTCTAGAGGATTACTACAAGAACCCCATAGTAAATTTGGACAACTGCTGTGGTTTACTACAGGACACTGCACAAGTATACACACAAGTATGAAATGAATAGATTTATGCAATACACCGATCAGGCATAACGTTATGACCACCTCCTTGGTTCTACACTCATTGTCCATTTTATCAGCTCCACTTACTATATAGGTGCACTTTGTAGTTCTACAGTTACAGACTGTAGTCCATCTGTTTCTCTGCATACTTTGTTAGCCCACTTTTACCCTGTTCTTCAGTGGTCAGGACCCCCATGGACCTCACAGAGCAGGTACTATTTGGGTGGTGGATCATTCTCAGCACTGCAGTTACACTGATGTGGTGGTGGTGGTGTGTTAGTGTGTGTTGTGCTGGTACGAGTGGATCAGACACAGCAGTGCTGCTGGAGTTTTTAAACACTGTGTCCACTCACTGTCCACTCTATTAGACACTCCTACCTTGTCAGTCCACCTTGTAGATGTAAAGTCCGAGACGATAGCTCATCTCCTGCTGCACAGTTTGTGTTGGTCATCTTCTAGTCCTTCATCAGTGGTCACAGGACGCTGCCCACAGGACACTGTTGGCTGGATATTTTTGGTTGGTGGACTATTCTGTGTCTGATCCACTCAGACCAGCACAACACACACTAACGCACCACCACCACGTCAGTGTTACTGCAGTACTGAGAATGACCTACCACCCAAATAGTACTTGCTCTGTGAGGGTCCATGGGGGTCCTGACCACTGAGGAATAGTATGCAGAGAAACAGATGGACTACAGTCTGTAACTGTAGAACTACAAAGTGCACCTATATAGTAAGCGGAGCTGATAAAATGGACAGCGAGTTTAGAAACAAGGAGGTGGTCATAAAATACTCATGACGTCCGTGTCTGTTGGGGTCTCATGATCCTCGGCTGTTGTTTCTGATTGGATAGACTAGATAGAGAAACCCTCTCTATTGCCTGCTCACAGGGGCAACTGTTGAGCGTGCAGTGACGTTGTGTGATCCGATTGGACGATTCCTCGCGGCAGGTTCCAGCGAGCCACTCCGTGCCTGTGGAAGTCAGCCAGCGGCGCTAGCGACGGTAGCCGGAGCTGGGTAGACTTGAGTGGGCAGAAGCCGCCGAACCCGAGCCAGGATGGGGGAAGAAACCGATAGATCGGTCAAGACCAACGACACAAGTAAGGGCGGCAGAGATGGAAATCACGTATCCGAGGCGGCCCAGGAGGAAAGCGATGTTCAGTACTACACGCTGGAAGAGGTTCAAGCTCACAACATGAGCAAAGACACATGGCTGATCATCCACGACAAAGTTTACGATATTACGAGTTTTCTAGAGGAGGTAAGGCGATCATGTTGAACCCTCGTCCGTTCTAGATAGACAGAACAGCTTAACAGTACCAGAGTTCGGTCTTGTGCTCCACTCTTCATAAGCAAAGTTAGCTTAGCTTAGCTAGGCTATCACTTTGGGTTGTTGTGGGTGGCTTAGCTTAGCTTAGCTTAGCTTAGTACCTGTAAACCATTGTAAAGCATTGAGTCTGGTAGGAATGACGCTAAACGCGATTTCTCATTCGACTGGCACAGTTAGAGCTGTACTCCATACTTAGGCCCAGTCCCATTTCTTCTTTTTAACCCTAACCCCTTTGAACTGAGTTACAAGGGGTAGTGGTTGAAATCTTGCCCTACAAAATGGGACAACCTTCAAATTAAAAAAAAAAAATGCACTGATTCGTTAACAGCTACCAGCGCTGCTCTGTAGGCGAGCCAGCCCGTCTTCAGTGACCGCAGAGAAGGGAAAAGTTCAGCAACCTCGCTGCTGGGCTTTGGTTACACTTAGGACATCTTATGCCTTCAAAGAGGGGGAATAAAACAGTTATTTATTCTCGCCCACCGCTAATTCTTTGGTGATACGGAGGTGAAGTCAGCTATTCGCCAGCTTCTTGTTCACATTTTCCCGTTCCGCCTTAAATGGCGCAATAGTGTGCAGCAGTTACATTCTGGCACTTCAGGCGTCAATACTGCCGGACTATTTAAGGTGGAACGGTAAGTTAGCTAGATAGCTACCGAAACATTAGCATGCTATTAGCGATTTTTTATGCTTGTTATTAAGAAAACGACCATAATACACTGAAACAACATTAAACTAGGATAATACGATAGTTATTGTAATTTTTTAACGGATAAAATTCTCACATTTGTGTGTTTTGTTTGGTCTCTTGTTCAGCCATCTTGCCGGTTTTTCTTTTTTTCTGATAACTCTCCGTTTGGAGCCTCTGAAAAATCTCGGTTTGGAGGGCCATGTAGCCCAACACTTCGCCCTACCCCTCCATCTCAACTAAAATTGGGACACCTTACCCCTAGGCGTGAACACGCAAAACAGAGGGGTAAGGGCTAAGTGGTAGGGGCGAGGGGTGAAATGGGACAGGGCCTTAGTTAAACAAGCAAATCAAGCTGAATCATGAACAGTACAATAACGTCACATTTTACTAACGAATATATACGTATATTTTGTTTTTTTTTACAACTTTATACGCTGAATTTTAGGCTGAAAGATGAGTTACGGAAAACCGGAGGTGAGGTGGCCGATATTGGTTGACCCCCGTCGTTCTAGCGATACTAGTGTCAAAGTAAACAAAAACGTTATTACTGAAAAAACTGTTTTCTCATCATGTCAAGTGACTCTTGGACATTAATCTACACACATATCTCTCCCGAAAAACATTGATTTGGGTGAGTAAAGTGCTTTCATTTATTTACAGTTAGCTTAGATTCCCGATGTTTTGTTTTGAGGTGGCCGATAACGGGGGTACCTACGCTAAGCTAAGCTAAGCTAAGCTAACTTTGCTTATGAAAAGCGGAGCACAACTAGACCGAGGTCCGGTACTGTTAAGCTGTTCTTTCCAGCTGTTCTGTCTATATAGAACGGACGAGCGAGTAGTTAACTGACATTATGAAACGCGGCCTGGACGTTGAACTGGTTGCTTAACTGCCTTTTACCTAAGGACCGGTTACTTAATCCTGTCATACATAATGTAGCTAGGTTAACTGTGGTGTAAATGTTAAATCCCACCAAACTGGATCACGTTTTTGCCAGCAAAGCTATTAATTATGGCTAATTGCTGGTCTGACATTGACAGTCAGCTTACCAGGTGAATCTGCACAACAGTGTTTCTTTGAACTCATTGACCAGGGTATATTTTGGTTTGTCCATCTGAATCTATTTGACCAAATCGTAAGGCAAGTTATTCACTAACTGCATGAAATAAATGTACATTTTTGTTTTATTTATTTATTTATTTATTTATTTTTTTGGTAAAAGCTCCCCTCAAATTAACAGAACATGTGTTTTATGATCACACATATTGCTGTATGCTTACAATTTACTGCTGAAAGCCAAAAGTCTTAGACGCTCTTTGTATTATTTTATAAAAATAATGTTTACAGAGCAGATCACTGAAGAGACGCCAGCTGTTTTTATAGTTTAAAGCTCAGATTTGTGGAAAAATGGGTCGACTTTCAGTAGAAAAAAAAATTGAGAGTTCAGCTTCCTTTATTATAAGGGTTTAAAATTACATCACCCATCTATCTGACTGGAAAGAAGACAGTTACAGCTCTCATACGACCCCCACCTTTTGAATGTAGCTTATGAAATATGAAAGTTATAAAGAATATGACGAAGTGCGTTTTGGAACCACCGGTGGTCTGAAGGATTTAAAAAAGATTAAAATGAAGGATAAAGTAGTCACATACAACAAATGCAAGCTGTCCATGGAATCACATGGTAACCTTTGCCCACTGGAAAAGAAAACTGATAATGTTGATTCTGAAGCAGAACAACGATCAGTAATCTGTAGCTTTTCTTCCGTGCTATGTTTTGACAAACCACACTACTACGTGAGGACACGCAGTGCGCTCTGTAAGGCTGTGTTTGAACGGTGGAGCGTCTTGCGCTAAAAAATCCGCATCTGAACCGTCAGGAATCTGCTTGTGACAAGTTTGGTTAAAGAGAGAAAGAGCAGATCTTTACATTTTGAATGTAGCTTATGAAATATTAAAGTTATGAAGAATATGACGAAGTGTGTTTTGGAACCACCGGTGGTCTCAAGGAGTTTAAGAGGTTAAAAGATGAACATATACATGAACTTGTACATTAGATCGTTATCGAAATTACGTTTGTCTCATACACGTTCAGTTTAGTGGACAGGCTCTTCGAGTAGTTTGTTGGTAACTGTAATTAAATGCCAGGAATTAGTACCAGTTGATATTTTGGTGAAAGGCTGTTGAAATAGCCCTACTTTCTAACCAAGATTTGAGGCCTGTGTAACATAGCAGTGAAGTGTTTTCTACATTCTTAAGGGAATTATAGATCGTTAGAGAAGCTCATGTCAGCACTACAACACTTGTTGTGTAATTGCCATGGGTTATGTAGTTAAAGGACGATTTCACCTATTTTCCAAAATTTCTACATAATTAAATAATTAAGAAGTAAACAAAGTCATTCAGAGGTATGATATAAAATGCTCCATTCTAAGAAAAGTTAGAGTCAAAACTTTTTCACTGCATTAGTTATAGGAACCAGACTACCTCACAAACTTGTTAGACCAAAGAGCCTGGGACATTGTTTAGACAAGTTTTGAGACAGTACTTTCTATATCAAACCTCAGAAAGAGAAATACTGTCATGTATGTTGTTTCGGCCTAAGATGTACTTTCTAAAAGACACTTAAGGAAAACTTGTTTTTCCCAACTTTTACCATAATCAGCAGTACATGTAAAACATAAGGCAGGCACATGTAGGTTCACTGGTCATTTTGGATCAAAAATAAAACAGGTATGTTCTGTATTCTGACATTACAACCCTGTTTCCCATCATCACCCGTATAAAGAAATATGAGCTGGTAAGTTTTTCTACAATTCACACACGCTGAATGACTTTATGTCTCAGTTACATGAATTGTGCAATTTTGAAATGGTGGAATTCCCCATTATATATTGACAAGTGGAGGGAAAAAAACACTGGATATATTGGATTGTACCGAGTCCAAAAGGTTTTAACACCTGGAGCTGCTCCTTCTGTAGGGTTTAAAAAGTAGTCAACTGACTGATTTAGCGATAAGATCTAACTTAAATCATAAGATTCTTTGTTTCACAGCATCCGGGAGGTGAAGAAGTGCTTCTGGAGCAAGCAGGCGCAGATGCAACGGAGAGCTTTGAAGATGTTGGCCATTCCACAGATGCAAGAGAGATGCTCCAACAGTACTACATTGGAGAGCTGCACATGGTATTATTCTATTCAGCCTTGTTGACTTTGTGCTGGGGTGGGCATTATGACTATATTGTTGACACAGTTGCTTTTCTGAGCATATTGTGGAACTCTAAAGAACGCCGACCACCTGCACGTTGGATTGGATTGAATGCTGCGGGTGTTTGTCTGTATCGATATATCAAACCTCAGAAAGAGAAATACTGTCATGTATGTTGTG
Source organism: Colossoma macropomum (assembly GCF_904425465.1). Classification (NCBI taxonomy): domain Eukaryota; kingdom Metazoa; phylum Chordata; class Actinopteri; order Characiformes; family Serrasalmidae; genus Colossoma; species Colossoma macropomum. The sequence goes on from NW_023494799.1 coordinate 37,153,020, forward strand.
TGTCATGAAAGTATTGAGAGTTAGAGTTTTGCCATATTGCCCACCCCTACATTGTTTATGAGTACAGAGTGTTCAGTGAAAAGCTAGCTTATCTTATCAGTGGAAAAACTTAGCTCCAGAGAAAAGCTTGTCTCTACCAGTCTGCAGATGTAGTGAGACGTAGACTTTGAGCATGATCAATTGGGATACATGATACAACATGCTATAAATAAAGCCTTAAGAATAAAGTGGATTAAGACAGTAGCATACATCAAAATCAATAATCAGTAGGCTCTGTGGCCGTGGACAGTATCAGGTGTTGGTGGGATCAGTATGAGACTCTGTTGTAGTCTTTATACTGTAGATATAGTGATGCTGCAGCAATCAGAGTAAAGATATCAGGAAAACATTTCACAGTCATTAACATCGTCTTCACGCATTGACTTAATGTTGGTTTAAGCATTGCATTACGTTTCACATGCAGCTTTTCATTTTTAATGTTTTTGAATTTAGCAAATGTGTCAAAACAACACTGAACAGATGCATCAATGGGAACTATTTAACAAAAGCATTGCTTCTTTGTTCTTTTTAGAATGACAGAAAAAAGGAGGCTAAAAAGGTAAGAAAATAACACAGCATTCAATTAACAGCATATCTTTTGTCTAGAATGGATGTAATAAACTAGAGTAGACCTGTGCCCAGTGGCACTTAATCAAGTTGATAGTTGAGGTTCTTTTACCACAAGTACCAAAAAAGTTGTTTATTTATTTATTTATTTATTTATTTATTTCATGCAACAGTAGTAAGCTCACACATATGTATGCTGAACTCCACACCTCTCCCCTAATACTTATACTTGTATGTTGTATGTTATCCTTAGCATTTCCATACAAAAGACTGTTCACTGTATGTTGAATACAACACATAACTGCTTACTCTAACAGTATGTAACATGTAACACCATATATACTATGTTTATATTATATATATATATCATATTCATAGATATATTTGTGATATGTGTGTATATCGTTCATATAGTTATTTATTTCATATATATCGCTGCTGCCGAAAGAAAACCGCATATCTCCATTTTTGTCATTTTTCAGTTTTTGACAGTTTTTGAATAGACCAAAAGAAATGGCCCAAAATGATTTGGAAAAAAATCTAGTTCCATTAACTTACATTAAATCTAAAGTATGTTTTTTCCTTTTCCTGTAAAGTTAGCATTTTGGAGATACAAGGTTTTCTTCTGACAACAGTTATATGTTGTATTTATGCCTATTATTGCACATTTGCCCGTTTTGCACTATTGCTACTATTTGCGCGTCTGGTAGACGCTAACTGCATTTCGTTGCCTTGTGCTTGTACTGAGTGCTGGATAAACACGCCTGGTATCATGCACAAAAAGCCACTCAGGAAAATCATGTCTCAGCTCTCATTTATCAGGCAAAACAGAGTTTCCTCACAGTCTCAGCCAAAAATGCTGCAGGGAAGAAGCCAGATGGCTAAGCTAAGCGGCCACAAACTCTGACAGTAAAGTTCATGTGACCTTTGTAATTCTTTTCTTTTCTTACTAGAATAATAACAATTTTGTGGTCAAGTTGAAGTTGACATTATACTACAACCACAACTTCTACTGAACTGCACTGTATTATTTTCTCTTATTCGACAAACTGTTTTCTTCCGCATGTGCTTCAGTGTAATTGCCATGGGGTATGCCCACCCCCCGACCCCCCCCCCCCCCCGACCCATCAACCCAGTTTAAACGTTTTCTGTGGTTATTTTCCACATAGTCACCTGAATAAGAGGATTCTGTTACCGGCACAGGCCTGAACTAGAATATGTGTAGGCGAGTTGTTCGTTAAGCAGTCTTTGCTTCGTTTTACATAAATTCCTTGTACATAAACCCATACTTAGTTAATCCTTCTCTTAACATCTCTTAACTATTCCTCATCTTTCCTTCTCTAGGAAGTTTACATCACAACTTCAAAAGAGTCCAGGTGAGACATTGTGCCCTGTGAAGGTCTGTATGTATGAATCGGTACTGGCCATCGTCCACCGCTGACCGTTCACTTGTTTTTTCTTTGTTCAGCTCGTGGACCACCTGGCTGATTCCTGCTGTAGCGGCTGCCGTCGTGGGCATCATGTACCGTTATTACATGCTAGAGCACAAATCATCTTGAGCACTACTCACCAGGGCCTGGATTACCAAAACTGTTATAGCATAGTGTTTACTGTTAGGTTAAGAAAATGGTCATAGAGGTACGCATTCTGGCATCAAACGTCAATTCGTTGTGTCTTTAGGTTCCGAATTTTCAGAAGACCCAGGCCAGGGTAACTTCTCTCTTCTTTTTTTTCTTTCTCTCTTTCGTCTGGAGGCCTTGACTTGTCTGTCCAATACCACCCCACCACACTGGACTTGCAGGATGACCCTCATTCCCCTTTTTATGCCAGCAACTTTGCAGGGAGAGTGAGGAATCCTTTTTTTGTCAGATTTTTCCCCACTGTCTCTTTATTATGCAGGATTAGAGCAGGATGAGCAGGAATTGGACCGGCTCAGAATGTTCTAACGCTTTCTTGGCCGTAGCTTTGACAGTTCACATGCAGCACTGAATCGGAATGTGGCGCACAATGTGCCTTGTGTGCCACCTTCAGTTAGTGCTTTAGGTAAGCAACAGAACACAGAGGGAGCGTGTTATCGCGAAATAACATCGCGACTGTGATTTGGTTGCCGTTGATCATCACAGCCGTGATGTTATTCGCGATAACACATGACCTCGAGTGTTCTATTGCTTTTATACAACAGTTAAATAAATAAAGTAATAAATTAATAAACTGGGCCGTGAACGCGGCGTTTAATATGTTTTAATGTTCGCAGTTCCTTCACCAAATTATAGTTCCTTAACGAGCAGCTTGTTGACACTAAATTCCCAAACTGTCATCACCACTGAGCAGCTTCAGTCGGCAGCTGCGACAGAAACCTAAACATGAAATGAACCCAATACCATTTGCTAAATGTGTAGTCTGATCTTCAGAGTCTGACCAAATCAGACTGAGCCTGCAACAATATGAAGTTTAGCTCAGTTTTGTCATTTTTTGCAGATCAGTATTAATGTTGTTTTGTTCCAGCCAGTCTGTAAAGTATCTTACAGCCCATTTAGTTTGGCGAATGGTATTGGGTTCATTTCTGGCTGATTCCAGGTTGTTTAGCTGTTCTTCTGTCACAGCTGCCGACTGAAAAGCTGCTCAGTGGTGATGACAGTTTGGGAATTTAGTGTCGTCTCATCTTCAGAGTCTGACCAAATCGGCTGTCGGTCAAATGTGACTTAAATGTCATTTAAAAGTGTCCATTTTCTGTTTATAAAAACGTTCAAATGGCTTGAGCGTCTCCTACAGCTGTCAAAGTCGTTGCTTAGCAACGGCGTCTCAGCGGCGTGATAGTGTTTGTGAAAAAACACTTCTCAACCAATCAGCTTGCGTGACTGGAACTAACTGTTGTATAATACAAAAAAGGATTATTTTTGCAAGAGATGCAGTTGCATAGTTTGAGGTTTCAGGCTTGGTTCATGCAATTATAATGTGAATGTTTTACGTCATAGGTCAGCTGTATTGGAGACGGTAGTTAATTAGTCATTAGGTTTCTCCTTAGAAGGATACTCCAGTGTTTTATAGCTTCATTTCTGTCTGGTGTATCTAAAGCGTACAGATAACTACCACAGGCAGTCATTTTTTTTGTACTTAGTAAAACAACAGAAGACCCAAAGATACAACATGCATTTAAAATAGATTCTAATGGGCAGATGCTTTACAGATGTGGAGTCTTTTACACATTGTGTTTCTTGAGGCAGTAATTTTTCTGTTCTTTAGCTGAGTATAAGAAGATTGTCCATTGTAGTTGACTGTATGCTACAGAAGATAGAGATCAGATGGTAAAATCCTGGAGTACTTTTAATTTTTTTAAATTCCACCTTTAAATTGCCCTGGGTTCACCCGAAGGCCATGAAACACACAAGTAGTATGCAATCACTGTCCGTATAGACCCCAATTTAATTCATTGTGAGGAACAAATAAACAAGGATTCCTCACTTTCATTCGACTGTTTAGACTGAGCTGCTCTTAACTTACACAAGTACCGTCTCATCCACATCCAAGCATCAAACGAAAGCGGAACAGTTTGGGTCCAAACTTTATAAAATTGCTTATAAGCCTGACAGTCTGAGACATTTACATTTTACTCTTTGTTCTTACTTTGATTCGTATAGTGCGGTACCTGAGGATGTTGAAAATAATTCTAACACTTTGCCCTTTTGTATTTTTACACATATGTTTATGGAGATGTAATGATAACAATAATTTATTTGAAACGATTTGTGGTTTGTGTTTAATACTTGAACTGTCATGCAGTCCACAAAGTCTGTATATTTCAAATGATACTCTATGCATTACTTTTTTTTTTTTTTTCATCTCAAAATTGCGAGCACTTGTAGTACATAGCCTCAGTCAGGTGTTGCGTCCTTCCCCTTCACTGGTGACACAAGTTATTTGTATGCAGTGTCTTCGTTTTGTCTTCATATCTTATCAAAATCATTGTCTTTTCCAGTCCATGCAATGTTTTTTTTTTCTGACTTTTTACATGATGGGGTGGTTGAATGTTTTGCTTTTATGTACTTTTAATCTAAGAATCTTTAATCTAGTGTAACTGCACCCTATTTAAATTGTTTCTGAGACTGAAGTAGAGCTGGGAGCACAGTGAAATTCCAGCACGTTGTGATCACTTCAGTAGTGTAGTCTACTCTAAGATTACGATCTCTGGTCACCATTTGACTATTAAAATCAGCCATTTCCATCTAGTTCAATGTGTAAATAAGTGGTCATCCTTCCGTACCACAACAGTGTTGCTTTGCTTTGTGTAAACATGGATGTTTCCATCATTTCTGTATATTTTCTTGGCTGTCTGATATATTTTGATTTAACCAGATTTGACAGAAGCTGTAAATGTCTTTTGAATACAGTGGGAAGAGGGAAAAAGAACTGGTTCCATCTGGTCATAACTTGACAGATTTATTTCTTTATACAGTTATGATCATACACCAATCAGGCATAACATTATGACCACCTCCTTGTTTCTACACTCATTGTCCATTTTATCAGCTCCACTTACTATATAGGAGCACTTTGTAGTTCTACAATTACAGACTGTAGTCCATCTTTTTCTCTGCGTACTTCGTTAGCCCCCTTTTACCCTGTTCCCACAGGACACTGTTGGCTGGATATTTTTGGTTGGTGGACTATTCTCAGTCCAGCAGTGACACTGAGGTGTTTAAAAACTCCAGCAGCACTGCTGTGTCTGATCCACTCAGACCAGCGCAACACACACTAACACACCACCACCACGTCAGTGTTACTGCAGTGCTGAGAATGATCCACCACCCAAATAGTACCTGCTCTGTGGGGGTCCTGAGCACTGAAGAACAGGGTAAAAGGGGGCTAACAAAGTATGCAGAGAAACAGATGGACTACAGTCTGTAACTGTAGAACTACAAAGTGCACCTATATAGTAAGTGGAGCTGATAAAATGGACAATGAGCGTAGAAACAATGTTATGCCTGATCGGTGTATATGGTCATTCAAAGTAACTGCACTTCAGTATCACTTCATATCAGTATTTGCATTTAGAACGAAATGTGCACAACCATTTACTCAAAGGATGATGTGGCATTTATTGTACCAAACATAAATGAGCTTGTTGTAGTAATGCAGCTGTGCTGGGTAAACATGCTTGATGCTGTAGGCAGATGGTACGGTGCACATTTTACATCCTCAGAACATGGCGTCAGGTATCAGACTGAAAAATTGTCTCGGCTCTCGTTTATCAGGCAAAACAGATCGTTTCCACACAGCCTCAGCCAGAAAGGCTGCAGGGAAGAAGGCGGGTGGCTAAGCTAAGCGGCCACAAACTCTCGGACAGTGAAGTCCATGTGACGATTGCAATTCCTGTCTCTTCTTACTAGAATGATAAAAACATTGTGGCCAAGTTAAAGTTTGCATTATACTACAACCACACCTTTTACTGAACTGCACTGTATTATTTCCTTTTATTTGACTGTAATGAAATATTGAGTTTTAAGAGTGCATGGACAGTTTCTTTTTTAGTTGAACTGGCAAAAAAGGAGCAATTATGGTCATAATCTCTTAATGGAGGCCAATAACCCCTTATGTCAGCTCAAAAAAGTTAAAGATTTTCATTTTCACTTTCTCCATCAGCTTCACGAGGCTGAGAAATAATAGTTTTATTCATACACAGTCCTCTAATGCTGTGTTTGGCAGACTGATGGCCTCATCAGCCTTTATATCGCCCACCACCACCAGTGGCCAGGCAGACACTTGCCAGAACTTAATTTCACTTTAATGAAAAGCTTTTTCTTACTGTATTTTATTCTGTGCTCCTTTACCTTTAATCCTGAATGGGATTCTTTTACCGCCTTTACCACCACACTGAAGCAAGCAGACTGTTCTGTATAGGCATCCTTTGTAGATGATCGTGGATTTATAGTTTTTTATATATATATATAGTCTATAACCCCTGTTGGTTTGGTTAATGTTTATCACCATTTTATCACTTTACAGTTAAGTTGCTTAGGCAGCTGCTAAATTAAGATGGATTCTCTCAGCCAGTTTGTCCAATAAATACGGATAAATACACACACACACACACACATCTGGTTCCAGATTGCTCTTGCACACATCCACCTATCACATGATTTAATAAATTCCATCACTGACAGGCTTGATTTAACATTGAATTGAGATTTAATTAGCATTAAGAATTGATTAGTAAACCCGAGTGTTGAATGAATACCACTACTTATACCAGGGAGTCACAAGGAAAACATGTTGACACACCACTACTTGTATTATTAATGCTATTTGACCTTATTCTAATATTAGTTCTTTTGAGAGCAAATAAACATGCACAGCTTTTAACCTCTGAGCAGATTAGATATGATAGTTCACCTGGATAAGGAAGGAGAAGGTCAAAGAAAAATGAGTGACAACACAGGAATTCCAAAAGGAGAAAATCAAGCTCCACTGATAAAATCTACAAGTGTTTCTGTCCATCTGTCCACTGTGAGACGACAACACTGGATTTCCACCTACTTAGATTGAACTTTGGAGGTGTTTACAAGAGTCATCAAAAATGATCCCTCTAGACTTTTTGAAAAACTGCAAGAAAGAAAAAAACAAAAACGAGTCTCCTGAAAAAAGAATAGACGCAGTAATAAAGGCAAAGAGTGGACACAATCACAGAAACCTTCCCCTAGAGGCCCTCTAGGGCCCACTGTCACGCCAGCTGTGACATCCCTACTCATGGGAACATGCCTCAAGAAATATGTGTGTATATGCTCATCAGTGGTCTCTTGTTAAAACTGAAGAAAGAATGGATGGAAAATACTGCTAAGGAACCAAAAGCCTGGGATGAAGTTCAGCTTTCAGCAGGACAATGATCCCAAGCACAAGGCCACAGCAACACTGAAGTGGCTCAAAAACAAAAGGGTGAATGTCCTGTAGTTGCCCAGTGAAAAACCTGACCTCAATCCTAATAAGAATCTGTGTCACTGTTGGAAAGTTGCACAAGAATCATCAAGACTAACGGAATGAAGTGCTCCAAATCTGCAGAGCTGAATGGAAAAAATGAACAGCTCTACCAAATATGTGGGCTTGAATACTGAAGCGAGCAGCATATGTAATTTTTTTCGTCTCTTTGTTTTAAAAATCTACATCTTCGTTTTTATCTTTGCTTTGGAAATGTAATGTTAGCGTTTATAGTACAATGTGAATTTATAGCACACAATGCTAATAGGAAAAGCATGGATACATATCATGTTGTTGACTTGCGAGGGAGTTGAATGTGTTTACAAAAAGTTAATAGTTATATAATACTTACAATTAATATAACGAGTTTGAATACATAGTAGTACATTTGTGTATCAGTATATACACTGATCAAGCATAACATTATGACCACTACGCTCATTGTCCATTTTATTAGCTCCACTTACTATATAGGTCACTTTGTAGTTCTACAGTTACAGACTGTAGTCCATCTGTTTCTCTGCATACTTTGTTAGCCCCCTTTTGTGGTCAGGACCCCCATGGACCCTCACAGAGCAGGTACTATTTGGGTGGTGGATCATTCTCAGCACTGCAGTGACACTGGCGTGGTGGTGGTGTGTTAGTGTGTGTTGTGCTGGTACGAGTGGCTCAGACACAGCAGTGCTGCTGGAGTTTTTAAACACTGTGTCCACTCACTGTCCACTCTAATAGACACTCCTACCTTGTCAGTCCACCTTCTAGATGTAAAGTCAGAGACGATAGCTCATCTGCTGCTGCACAGTTTGTATCGGTCATCCTCTAGTCCTTCATCAGTGGTCACAGGACGCTGTTGTCTGGATATTTGTGGTTGGTGGACTGTTCTAAGTCCAGCAGTGACACTGAGGTCTTTAAAAACTCCAGCAGCCCTGCTGTGTCTGATCCACTCAGACCAGCACAACACACACTAACACACCACCACCCCATCAGTGTTACTGCAGTGCTGAGAATGATCCGCCACCCAAATAGTACCTGCTCTGTGAGGGTCCATGGGGGTCCTGACCACTGAAGAACAGGGTAAAAGGGGGCTAACAAACAGTCTGTAACTGTAGAACTACAAAGTGCACCTATACAGTAAGTGGAGCTGATAAAATGGACAATGAGCGTAGAAACAAGGAGGTGGTCAGAATGTTCTGCCTGATCAGTGTATACTATATTAATATAGTAGTACACTGACAATAATAATAATAATACTTACTACTACTCCTACTAAATTATTATTAAAAAATAATAACAATAATAGTAATAACTTCTACTAAGAGTGTTTCTGGGAGGTTTTAGGGGTCAAAACTCTTCTTTTGAAGTTTCGTGTCTGTTTCCTTGGATCATGGGATTGCAATGGCGTCTGTCTGTACGCAGTGTTGACGTGCTCAGTGTCGTATTTTCAGAGGGATTTTCTTTACTTTATTAAACATTATTGTTCTTTGACCACAGCAATGTGACCAGATTTAGTGGACGGAGTTCACCGAGCGCTGGAGGGAGCAGGTGAGAGTTTTATTTGGGTTTTAGCGGCTCTTATTTTACACTTCTGTGTTCCCGGTTAGCCGGTTTAGCTAAAACTCAGACTCGCTGTTTATTTCAGCTTTGAGTGACTCGCGGTCGACAGTGTGACTTTAACTGAGTCAGTGTTTCTAATGTGAATGTAAACCCGGTGAGTATGTTAATATAGGTTAATAGTAATTAAAATGATAAAATGTGTAGTTTTGTGCGGTGCGTAAGTTAGTTAGCTAGTGTAGCTTCAGTGTAGCTAGCTAACGTTAGCTAACGCTAATGAAGTAAAGGCAACAACTCCACACTGTTTTCAGTTAGACGCGTAACGATACGAGATTTAGTTCCACTTAGCCTAAATACGCTGTCTAAATATATCTAAATATACTGATAAATATATCTAAATATATTGCTGCGTAGACGTTACAAGTCTTCATTATAAGCTGAATGAAATGGATGGAGTCCCTCCTGTCCTTTTAGCCGCAGTCCCATCGGACTAGAACTGTGAATTTAAAAACGTTTCTCCTCTACAGAGTACATCTGATATCTCTATCTATATATCTATATATCTATCTCTCTCTCTCTCTCTCTCTCTCTCTATATATATATATATATATATATATATATATATATGTATGTATATATATATATATGTATATGTGTTTATTTTTGTATATATATATATATATATGTGTGTGTGTGTGTGTGTGTGTATATATGTATATCTATTTATATCTGTATATCTATTTATATCTGTATATCTATTTGTCTATCTGTATCTATCTATATATCTATCTATCTATATATCTATATCTATCTATCTATATCTATCTATCTATCTATCTATCTATCTGTATATCTGTCTATATATCTATCTATTTCTATTTGTATGTATGCTATAAAAATCTATATAAATATCTATATCTTGCCGTTACTAGAGCATGGAACTACTAATGGAGATATCTTTACATTAATACAGTATTTCTTAATCGTGGTCCTGGTGGCCCAGTGTACTGCACGGTTTCAGGCGGTGTATTCGTAACAAATTCATGTAATACCTTTTTGTGAGGCATTAACTCTTCACATGTCTGTTTCTTATCACCACCACTGTGAACAATTCTAATTCAGAGTCTCTAACAAAAAAAAAGATCACATTAAACCACTCTGAATGGCTGTATTTATGTCTTATTGATTTATTTTATATAGAAATGTAGAAATATTAGTGGAATGTCCCTGAAGAAATTTCACCACACGGAAGCAAACTAAATCTGTGGATAGTTACCAGCCTGTCAGAAAACGAGGTTACAGAATACCGTCTTAAATTGTGTTGCTTTAGCTTGCTAGAAAATGGCAGTTTTATTTTATGCTACACTGGTGTGAAAGCTTTTATTTCAGCCTTTTGTTTGGTCATAGATTTCCATCATTGCTGTGAATAAGGCCAAATAAAGACTAGAGCGTAGTTAAAACATTTCTTTCTGAATTCCAGTGCTAACCTACGTTGGTGGGTTACTACTGTGGTAACCAAATAGGCCCTGCAGTCAGACCAATGGGTTCTTCACACCTCAGTTCTAAATAGGTAAGTTATTTCTTCCTAGATCAGTCACGGTTCTGACTAATTCCTAAAAGATGGATTCTGAAGCTAAATATATTTTTGCCTTTACAGATAAGGACCTTCACATTTTGCCCTACTACAGCAAAGGACCATATACCCTCTAGGAAGATGGAGGATGACGCCTCGCTGCATCGTCTGGAGGGCAGTGACCCAGGTGCTCAGGTTGGAGGGCTAATGGTAAAGAAGAAAAGTGCTGCGGTGGAGCAGCACGTATTCCGAGCCCCGGCACCACGAACATCTCTCCTCGGCCTGGATCTGCTGGCTGCTCAGAAACGCAAGGAGCGGGAGGGGAAGGAGCAGCTGAACTCGGACCTTGATGACCAGAGGTCAAAGAAGTCCAAGGTGTCTTCCTATAAAGACTGGGAGGAGGGGAAAAGTGACTCTGGGTCCGATGATGATGATGAGGGGGGTAAAAGCAAGAACGGGAGAAAGGAGAGGTGAGTTATTTGAAACGTATAGTATGTAGACCGCAAAGAATTTTCAGTGTCTAATTGCCACTGGCATTGCAGTTTAGTCCAATTAAATAATAATAATAATAATAATTAATAAAAAAAAATTATATAACACTTCATGCCAGTGGCAGCTCAAAGTGCTTTACAGACAGGTTATAAAACATAGTTATACAAGAAATTATTAGTATTTATTTAGAATCAGAAGAAAATGAAAAAGATCAAATTAGAAGATGAACACCACGAGACGTGGAGTGTTATTTAAATGCTGAGTTAGAGATTCGTTTTTAGATGCGTCTTAAAAGTGAGCTCTGAGCTTGACTGTCTAATAAAAGGTGGACTGAGCTCCACAGTTTGGAAGCATAATAACTGAAAGAGTCTCTCCATCTTTACTGTATTTTACAGAGGGTATTTGTTGAAGGCCACTATCTGCAGATCTCAGATTACGTGCCGGAACATAAACCGACAGACACTCTGTGTCTGTTAATCTAAGTTAATCTGTGTCTTAGAATTACAGCCCATAGTTTTGTACAGTGAAGATTTTTTTTTCTCTATCCTATTTTATTAGTTGTAAGACCATTAATCAAGCATGGATTACAAATAATAACAACTATGAAACTAATATATAAATATGAAATAAATTGAAGTGCGGGCCTACATGGGGTCAGCTGTTCAAGATTGTGTTTTAAAGAACCTGCACTAATATTTTGTGTTACAGCCGCAAGTACCGAACGGCTGGCTCAGAAACACCTTCCAACCCTGGAGGGGTTAGTGAGGAGTTCCGGCAGAAACATCAACAAAGGGAAAAAGACCGTTGGGAACATGGAGTATATGCGTCATCCAAAGAGGACAAAAGCAGGGACAGAAACAGAGAAAGAAGCAAAAACACAGAGCGGGACCGGGACAGAGAAAGAGACAAAGAACGAAAGAGTGATCGAGGTGAGTGAAGAATGATGATTTTGTCAAAATAACATGAAAGGATACCTTCATCTTTAACATTTCCAGATATTTTTTGATATTTTGATTGTTGGAATCTGAGGTTTTTGCTCCAAACATGATCGACCAGTGTGGTGGTCTTGTGGTTTTTTTTTGTGCTGATCTGTGTTGTAATTTTATGCCATAGGTAGTATGAGTCAGGTAACGCTAACCATACACTAGACGACTTTGAAAAGACTAAAGACTGACACCCTCTCACACCTAAAGACAATGTCACAGTTTCTAGTCACAGACTGTGATTTTGCACAGACTGGGGATCTTGCAGTGTCACTATCTGTAAGACTGCAACTAGATTTCTGAGATTATTCCCCATCATAAACCTGGTGGAAATTTACAAGCCGAGAAACCCTTTTCCTTCTCCACTCTGTAGTAGTACAAATGGAAAGATACACTAGCTGGGCTTGTAAAGATCTGGGGCTCAGAGCTGTTCACTGTTGAAATGTGCACTCTGGCAGATCATCACCCAGAATTTTTTTTTAAATAACCTGTAAAATGTGCAGTTACTTTCTTATTTAACAAAGATTTACGCATCAACAAAACATGCAGCGATTCAGCATTGTTTATTAGATATTCTGAACTAAACCATAAAAAAACTAACCAACAAAATAAGAAAACACTGTAACAGAGAGTCATAAAATGGGGAAAAAAACATTGATGCTTCTTCATTAAAGCCATTCTTAAAGTCCTCTGCGCATTTTATTACATTACTGTTACAGACTCAGTGAACCTGGAATCTTAAATTAATCTAAATTTATAGATTAATATGATTATTGTTTTAAAGTGGAGCAGATTTGCCTTTTTTACAGAGAAGTCTTGAGCCAAAACTTAAAACTTACAATAATATTAAACACTAAACGATTGAGATGACGCGAGCGCCACGCAACTCTAGCAAGACTCTCATGATTTTATTCCGACACTTGATATTTGTCTGCGACAGTGAAATCACTTGAAAAGTTGTTTGGTGTTAGGCTGACATAAGTGTTGTAGCGCTGTATTTGAATGCTGCTGCTGCTGTACTCATACCAAAAGGTTGTAGAATAAGTTTGCATGAGTCACTGTGCTGTATAGCCAGTTGTCGTTGACTTTCAGTTAAGCACTTTATTTGGTGCTTATTTTAAATAAGTGACTTTCTTATTTTAAGCATTTTAAAACTTGAAATGAATGGCCTATTAAAGAGCAAATAATGTAATATACATCAGCTAATAAAAAGTACTGAAAACACTACTGTGCTAGTGTGTTTTATGAGTTCATTTACTCCACACAGTGTGAGCTTCAGGCATTTTAAAGGGTGGGGGGTGAGGGAGTCTTCCAAATAGGCTGCAAAGATAGTCATGATTTTGTTCCCTGTATAACAATATTTTTTATGTTTTTGGCTGTTTTTTGATTCAGATGATCGAGAGCGAAGCCGCAGCCGGGGTTCCAGCAGCAGTCGTTCAGAGCACGGGGACGGCAGTGTTCGGAGCGAGCGCTCTCAGAGGGATGGCTGGTCAGAGCGCATCAGCCGCGGGAGCCGCAGGGATGAGCCTGAGAGTCCTCGCCATCGGCCCAGAGGTCAGTTAGTCTGGGTCGGTTGGAGCACCTAACTCAAATAAACCTTTCTTTGCCTAAAAATGAAAGTAAATCCTGAATGTTTTTTGGATGTGCCCACACAGATGCTCCAACACCGTCCCGCTCCAGCTGGGACGAAGACGACAGTGGCTATGCCAGCTCACGACGCTCCCACTGGGAGAGCCCCTCTCCTGCCCCTTCACACCGGGAGTCTGATCGCTCGGAGCGCAGCTATCGCTCCTCCCGTGACAGCGAGAGGAGAGACAAGTTAGAACCTTTTTATGCATTCTGAAAGTGAAGCATATCGAAGTGAAGTCTTTAGGATGCTGAGTCTTCATGTTTGTTAGAATTATTTTTTTGTTCAAATGTTCTGTTAGTGTTGATTCTTACACGTGTTTGTTTCTTAGGTCAGTGAGGGCTCGTTATCCAGAGGACACTCCTCTGCCCACACCCTCGTACAAATACAACGAGTGGGCTAATGACAGGAAGCATCTAGGCTCCACTCCTCGTCTCTCTAGAGGGAAAGGTATTCATCTACTTTGTCGCATGTTGTTTGTTTGAACTTGTTTAAGGTATGCAAAGATTAAGTTCTATATTGTTATAGATACATGACTATATATATATATAATAACTTAGATATATAACTAAACCTGTTACTAAATAGTTCTGTTTGTAATTTGCATTATTAACATGATTGCAGAGATTAATTCAATAGAATTGAAGATTTTGCACCCATTTATTCACATGTAGAATGGACCAATCTCTGCATCTTTCCATTTACTGTCTCACACAACTTTTTTTTTCCATAAGATTAGTTTATGTAATGACTAATTTGTGCAATTTCATCAGTTTACAGTTGATCCTATTTTTTAAATGCCATGCTGATGAAAATGCAAGATATTTAAAAAGACAATGGAGGCTCTGAGAAATAGACATTGGGCCTCATTCACCAGTACCTTCCCTTTTTTTTCCTGTTTTTTTTTCGATATTTTTTTCTTAAGTAAGGTCCTAAGGAAGAACTCTGTGTCAGAATCATGACGTGTTCTAAACCGCAGAATTGTTTGCACCTTTGTGCTGTTGAGTGTGTGTGTAGGTTCTGTTCTTACCTAAGAACAAATTCTAAATAAAAAATTTCTTCTTAAGAACGGTTGATGAGTGAGGCTCATTGTATAGTTAGGGTTAAACAACCATTTTTAAGTTCGTAAGATTCATTTGAAAGTTCATAAGATTAATTAATCAAGGTTAACTATGGCAAAATCTATGATAACATTATGATCAGAATGTATGACAGAAGGACAGAAATGCCATACACAGTCTGTGGAGGTTGGTGAACTTGTTTTGAATGATGCCTTGAACAAAATTTCTTAAAGTGAAATAAGTCTTTTATTCATCTTTTGTTTAATATGAATTTCAAATTATTGTACCTCATTGAGCTGCCGTTGTCAAAGTGATTGTAAATTATAAGTTTAAATGGATCCTTTCTTGCTGTAGGTAGAAGGGAAGACGGAGAGGATGGCATCACTTTTGACAACGAAGAGGAGAAGGAGCAGTGGGAGGAAGACCAGAGGGTGAGTTTGTGCCCTGAAATGTACTAAAAGAATAGAAAGTACTTATTTAATATACATTTTAATAAACTTGTACCCTTAATCTTTGTTACTATTATGTAAATTCTTTGTCCACAGCAAGCTGACAGAGATTGGTACATGATGGATGAGGGCTATGATGAGTTCCACAACCCCTTGACTTCAAGCTCAGATGAATACGTGAAGAAGAGAGAGCAGATCTTACAGAAGCAGACCCAGAAACGAATATCTGCCCAGAAAAGGCAGCTCAATGAGGTACAGTATAAGCTCTTCAGTGCTGTACAATGTGCAGACATGAACAGATATATTATCGGAGTATGGATATGGATACGTTGTTTGACTTAGATGTTCTGCCTGTCATCTTCAGGATAATGAACGTTGGGAGACAAACCGAATGCTAACCAGCGGTGTGGTGCAGCGGTTGGAAGTGGATGAGGACTTTGAAGAAGACAATGCGGCCAGAGTCCACTTGCTCGTCCACAACCTAGTTCCTCCTTTCCTAGATGGCAGAATTGTCTTCACCAAGCAGGTGAGGTCGCTTGTTACAGCTTTGACTGGAAAAGGACAAAGGACAGTAATCACAACCACCAGATTCTACATCAGCGTTCATGAATTCCAATCTTGAGCTATGTTATTGTTTTAATGAGGCGACTGAACTACCCTTAACCTCTTATTGACCAGGGTGTATTTTGGTTTGTCCATCTGAATTTACATGACCAAATCGTAAGGCAAATTATTCAGTAACTGCATGAAATAAATGTGAATTTTTTTATTTTTTTATTCATTTATTTTTTGTAAAAGCTCCCCTCAAATTAACAGAACATGTTTTATGATCACACATATTGCTATATGCTTACAGTTTACTTCTGAAAGCCAAAAATCTTAGACGCTCTTTGTATTTTTTTTATAAAAATAATTTTTACAGAGCAGATCACTGAAGAGACGCCATCTGTTTATAGTTTATAGCCCAGATTTGTGGAAAAATGGGTCGACTTTCAGTAGAAAAAAAAATTCTTATTATTCTTCAGCTTCTTTTATTATAAGGGTTTAAAATTACATCACCCATCTATTTGACTGGAAAGAAGACAGTTACAGCTCTCATACGACCCCCACCTTTAGAATGTAGCTTATGAAATATGAAAGTTATGAAGAATATGACGGAGTGCGTTTTGGAACCACCGGTGGTCTCAAGGAGTTGAAAAGGTTAATTCTTATGTTTTCTTGGAATCACTAATAATGTCCATCTCCCCTCTTCACAGCCTGAGCCAGTCATTCCGGTGAAAGATCCCACCTCAGACATGGCCATCATCTCCCGCAAGGGAAGCCAGCTGGTCCGCAAACACAGAGAGCAGAAGGAGCGCAAGAAGGTGCTGTTTTCATCAGTTCTCACTTCTCAGCTAAACTCAGAGATATCAGTCCTACACCCCACAATGCACATAGATACTAACTTTGCATTGTGCATTTCTCAGATTATTAATATGTTATGCCCTGATATACTGAGACACTATGTATGTATGTTTAAGAAAGATCCATTTTTCTTAGAATAACACTCCCTTTACTGTTCCTCAGGCTCAGCACAAACACTGGGAGCTTGCCGGTACCAAGCTTGGAGACATTATGGGCATTAAGAAAGAGGAAGATGGTTCTGAAGGCAAACATGTTGGAGAGGATGGTGCTGTGGACTACAGGTACAGCTACTTATTTTTAAAGGTTGCGTTGGTCCCAGGGCTGCAACAAACGACAAATTTGATAGTTGAATAATCTTCCGATTACTGAAACGAATAATCGATTATTCGGATTATGAATCACTACATTACCAAATAACATTTGCTGACTAGCACAGAAGACAAAGATGAATAATGTTCAAAACTCCAGTGTTTTAATGAATTTTCCTGCTAATACGAAAGATAAATAAATATTTGTTTAAAACCAAGGATGTGCAAAGTAGCAGCAATAAAATACAACAAAACTGAACCAGTTTTCCTTTAATCATGTAAACAAACAAATCGATCTGAATTTAAATGTTAAATGTAAACAGTGCGGTCTGTGATCTGTGCATTCTCCTATCTGTCTAAACTCTGTTGCAACTAAATTCTACAATCACAGGTCTTTGCTGAAACAAAGTCAGCATCTCTCCATGCTCTTGTGAGAGCCCCGCTCTCCTCTGAGAGCAGATACTTCCCGCTTCAGAGGAGACGCGCTCTGATGGAGCGGACGGGAAAGCGGCAAACTTTTGTTGCAAACTCTTTTCTAAACAGTTAAATGAATGAATTTGTGTAAACACTTCATTTCAGCGGTCACCCTTCGTCCAGCTGCCTTGTATGTCTGCTGAGAACTACCTCCTGTTTGCGAGTGGAGCCAGGTGTTCACGGAAAAGAGAAAACTGTTTGGAAACACTTTTCTGTGTTCGCTAAATTTGAACGCACCGGTGGCCTCGACGTTAAGATGATGATGCAATGTTTAAAGGTGTAAACGTTATCTGGAAAGTGAACAGGGTCGCTGTGAATAATAGTAACTTGCTTCTCTGTTCCAGCTCCATTAACGATACCAGAGAAAATAGAAAGGCCCAGTCCCATTTCTTCTTTTTACCCCTACCCCTTGTTTTCAAGTGTCACCCTAACCCCTTGGAGCTGAGTTACAAGGGGTAGTGGTTGAAATCTTGCCCTACGAAATGGAACACTCAAATAAAAAAAATAAAAAATAAAAAAAACATTGACTCATTAACAGCTGCTAGCGCTGCTTATTGCCCACCCCTAATTCTTTGGTGATACAAAACTGAAGTCAGATATTCATCAGCTTCTTGTTCGAATTTTCCCGTTCCACCTTAAATGGTGCAGCATTTACATTCTGGCACTTCAGTCATTAGAACTGTTGGACTGTTTAAGGTGGAACAGGAAAGTAATCTAACTAGCTACAGAGACATTAGCGAATTTTTTTTTATTTTTTTTATGCTTGTTATGAAGAAAAGGACCATAATACATTGAAACGGCATTAAACTAAGATAATATGATGGGTATCGTAATTTTTTAACGGAGAAAATATTTACATTTGTGGGTTTCTTTGGTCAGTCGTGCAGCCATCTTGCCGGTTTTTCTATTTCCTTATATCACTCTGTTTGGAGTCTCTGAAAAACTTCTGTTTGGAGGGCCATGTAGCCCCAACACTTATATCTCAACTAAAATTGGGACACCCTAACCCTAGATGTGAACATGCAAAACAGAGGGCTAAGGGCTAAGTGTTAGGGGCGAGGGGTGAAATGGGACTGGGCCAAAATGTTACAGCTCATTACATGCAGTAGAACGGCTAGAGCTAGTATGCGGTTTGGAAAGGGGCTTATCTATAGACGAATCTTCTTCACCCAGTGAGCCGACAAGTTTCCTCTTAAGGTGCTCCAGCATGGAGGATGTGCTCCCATGCCAGCTAAGGTCGGCTTTACTAAGCGCAACTGGCAACCTTTTCTTTTCTAAGTTAAGATTGAAATGCTCCCACACTTTTAAGGATTTTGTTCTTGAGGTTCACATCGCGCTTTAGTAAGCGGTAATGTCAAAACTTGCGTAATGATGTCACCAGCTAATCCACTAACAGGCGGACTGCAGTCCGAGTCCAGACCCAGACGCTGTCCTATGCGGACCTGGACCTATAACTGATAAACTATGGAGAATTATTTAATTTCGAATAAAAAATAAATATCACACGTGATGCTACTCAGCCAATCAGGTCTGAGCATTACGCTGCGCACCGAGACTCGAATGAGTGATGCATACACAGGGGAGGGACGAGGCGAGGCGAGGAACAACAGTCGGAGAAGGAAGTCAGAGGGAGGTTAATTCACATGGCGTGCTCTAAAAGAGAAAAAACTGACAAAAGTTGTTGAAATATGACTGAATTGTACTTTATTTGATTTGACATTCAGTTGTTGACTGTATAAGATTGTTGGTACAACTACTAGGCTACTTCAGTTTACAGTATTTGGCACTGAATCATGATGCAGGTAGGAAATTTTCTCTAACTGGACCTTATTGAATTTTAATACCCCTGCTCTGTTCTATCAATCTCTCTCTAGGGCAGAGCAGAAGTTTGCTGACCACATGAAAGAGAAGAGCGAGGCCAGCAGTGAGTTTGCTAAGAAGAAGACTCTGCTGGAACAGAGGCAATTTCTGCCCATCTTTGCTGTCCGGCAACAACTACTCAACATCATCAGGTACATCATTTTGCTGCAGAACTGAAGTCAAGTTGTAGGTGCCGCAGCTGCCTTTGTGCATTTTTATCTACCATGTTTCTTATTTCTGTCAAAAATCTTTACAGAGACAACAGCATTGTAATAGTAGTGGGTGAGACAGGCAGTGGGAAGACCACCCAGCTGACACAGTACCTGCACGAGGACGGCTACACCAGTTACGGCATGGTGGGTTGCACACAGCCACGCAGAGTGGCAGCTATGAGTGTGGCCAAGAGGGTCAGCGAGGAGATGGGCAGCAACTTGGGAGAGGAGGTAAGCTCTATGTAATGTTGCACATTAAATTAGATATCACAGGCTTTTGTTCTATAACTTCTCTTATTAGATATTCCTCTCAAACCATTTCATATTCATTTTATGGATGAATACTGCCATCCAGTGGATAAACTGAGAATTACACATCTTATAGACATGAACACTGAAAACTGTATTGCCCAGAACTACAACAGAATATCTGGTAGGGGTTTTAACAGGGTGATTGAACTGCAGTGTTAGAATAAATTATGCATTTATTTTAGCCAAAATAAAATTCTCAGGCTATTGTCAGATTGTTCCCAAGACATGTTTGTGCATTTGAAGTGTATTTTAAAACATTCTGAATTGTGGTGAAATGAGATTTCATGACCCATTTAATTATTTTCTGAAGTATCAAAATTGAGCTGCTGAAGTCAGATTTTACATCCCTGTTGTCTGAGGTATTTGGTTCTAGTACTGATGCTCATAAAGACATTATATTGTTGTGAATCTAATATAAACACTTGTGCCAATTTATGTATAGGTTGGTTATGCTATCCGTTTTGAAGACTGTACCTCAGAGAAGACGATGATTAAGTACATGACTGATGGGATCTTGTTGCGAGAGTCTCTGCGCGAGTCAGATTTGGACCACTACAGTGCCGTCATCATGGACGAGGCTCACGAGCGTTCCCTCAACACGGATGTGCTCTTCGGTCTGCTCCGAGAGGTCAGATCCACCATTCAGACTGTTCTGTTCTGACTTTATCATAGAGTATTATTACAGTTCTTCAGTTTCCTCTTTTTTTTTTAAGATCTGTTTATTGGAGTTTTCAGTTTAAGTTTAATCTGTGATTTTTGCCCTGTTGATTTTTTTTTTTCTCCCTTTTCTCCTTTTTTCTCTTCCTCATGCTTTTTTTTTTGCTTTTTTTAAAAAGGTCGTGTCCAGACGTTCCGATTTGAAGCTCATTGTCACGTCTGCCACCATGGACTCGGACAAATTTGCGGCGTTCTTCGGAAACGTTCCCATCTTTCACATTCCTGGAAGGACATTCCCTGTGGACATCTTGTTCAGTAAGGTAAGATGTGTTAATGGCTCCTCTGGTCTCTAATGTAGTTTCCAGCATCGGAAGGAGGCTCTCTGCTCACTGAGGCTAAGTGTGTGTGTATGTCCGTGTACAGACTCCTCAGGAGGACTATGTGGAGGCTGCAGTGAAGCAGGCTTTGCAGATCCACCTTAGCGGAATGGTGGGAGACATCCTCATCTTCATGCCTGGTCAGGAGGACATCGAGGTGAGTTTTTAGATGAGAAAAAAAAATTCTGATGTAGAAATGGTAGAAAGGCTTCAGTGGGAAGTTACTGTGTTATACAGTGAAGTTTTAAATGCCCCAAAACTTAAGAACCACATTTATTAGCTGCATCAACATCAAACCCCCCTGTGTTGCTGCAGGTAACGTCAGATCAGATCGTAGAGCGTTTGGAAGATCTGGAGAACGCTCCCTCCACTTGCAGTTCTGCCCATCTATTCTCAGCTGCCCTCAGACCTGCAGGCCAAGATCTTCCAGAAGGTATGTTATCCATCCCTGTCAATTCACTGGAAGCTTTTGAATTGCTTAAATGATTTGTATTTAGAAATATTTGTCTGTCTGTCGTGCTAGGCCCCGGACGGTGTGAGGAAATGCATTGTCGCTACCAACATCGCAGAGACCTCTCTGACTGTCGATGGGATCATGTTTGTTGTGGATTCTGGGTATTGCAAACTTAAGGTACGTGGCTGTGGGCTTTAAAACGATTGACTCATGTTTCTTTGTGGTTGCCCGGTATGTATGTAATCCTCCCAAATGGAAATGTAACCCTCCAAAAGCACGTCATCACAACTGTCATTTGTTTCTGTTGCCCTGTTTCCACAGGTGTTCAACCCACGCATAGGTATGGATGCTCTGCAGGTTTACCCCATCAGCCAGGCCAATGCCAACCAGCGTGCTGGCAGAGCTGGGAGGACAGGGCCAGGCCAGTGCTACAGGTACACATACTCATGCCTTTCTCTTGAAGGCTGATGCTAGATGTTGGCCTAATCAACACATCTTCGCTCAGGGTCCAGAGACTGATTAGACTCCATTTCAGCAGTGGGAAAGTGGGAGGGTGAAAATGAAGAGAGTGAGATAGAGAGCCAGGGTAAGACCAAGGAACATAATGGCAGCCTTGATTAAAGTAGTCTTTAGCCTGTCTCGTTAAAGCCTTTCTCTTCAGTGTGACCTGCGGACAGTCTGGCCTGTAGGGGATAGTGTCTTGGCCATCCACTGCCAGAGAATGACGGAGGGAGAGAATGAAAGAAGGAATGAAAGGTCACAGTGTCCTTCTTCACCATCAAACAGCAGAAAACCAGAGCAGCACCAGTACGCCACAGCCTCACCCTCTCATTTCAGTTCCGATCAGAAGTGGATTGCACATTGGGAACATTGTGTTCCACTTGGGCCTCTTCACACCACTCCAGGCTTTGAAAGCAAACTGCCATGGCATTACCATTAGTGTGTCTTTGTGTTCTAGCTTCCCTCCATTT
This sequence comes from Colossoma macropomum, assembly GCF_904425465.1. Taxonomy (NCBI): domain Eukaryota; kingdom Metazoa; phylum Chordata; class Actinopteri; order Characiformes; family Serrasalmidae; genus Colossoma; species Colossoma macropomum. The sequence goes on from NW_023494799.1 coordinate 37,175,360, forward strand.
CTGGAGGCTGTAGTTCATCTCAGCTCTGCATCTTTCTACATCTCAAAGGCTCTTGCCGACTGCCATTTCTGTCTCTGTGATTTGCAAGCCTGTCCCTCGTTTATAACATCCATCAAGCAGCCAAGAGGACTGCAGAGAAGAAATAAAACCATAATCTTGACAGGATTTCATGCCGTTTCATTTTGTTTACAGCAGGGAGAATGCGACTCCGAGACTCCTCCGCCAGGCTTTTCCACAGTGACCTTTTCCAAATCTGCACTCTGGTGAACATACAGGGACACACAGTCTCAGTAGCATACACTCGTTCATGGATGGAATTGTTTTGCATCCATATTAATGCGTCTGGCTGCTCAGGAGAGCGTGCCATCTGTGGCGTTCTGCAACTGTGAACAATCTGTTTCTGTGAACAATCAGTTTTTGTTTGGGCGCTGTAGACTGAGAGAGAGGCCTCATAGGGAAGTTGTCTGCGCGTGAGGCTTGCGTGGTGAATCCGCACCTCAGAAGCACCTTTACAAATGCCAGCGTCACTTCAGCTCTGCTTATGTGGGGGAGAGAAAGCATACCCACTCCTGCTGAGCTTTTCAGCGTAATTCACCAACTTCAGTAGGATTATCCAATAAGGTGAATGGCTGCACAAATCCTGTGTTGGCTCAGACCTATCTCTGCGTGCCAGCGAGGAGAGCCGTGTTAAGTGCTTTGGATATTTTAAGACGCTCATAAGCAGTTTGGAAATTGCTCATTGTGGGGAAGGCTCTCTTTGGCTTCTTTTTAAGGTGGGAGTGGAGTGAGTCTGAATAGAGCCGAGACTTTGCGCTCTTTCAGGCGTTACTACATTAGTCATTCCTCAGGCCCCATGCAGAGTCTTTATTTGGTACCTTTTCATTAAACGACTCACTGTCTGTCCATGTGTCTGTTTGGGCTTTTCTCCACTTTTCCTCTCTCTTTTTTTTTCTGCTTCGCTCATTTCACAAATGTCCGCCCTGTTCATATATTACAAATTAACGGTCACTCCTTTATTTGGCTTCCTCTCATTCCTAGGTTATACACTCAGAGTGCCTTCAAGAACGAAATGCTGACCACCACCATTCCAGAGATTCAGCGCACCAACCTGGCTAACGTGGTGCTGTTGCTGAAGTCTCTGGGGGTGCAGGACTTGCTACTCTTTCACTTCATGGACCCGCCGCCCGAAGACAACATGCTCAATTCCATGTACCAGCTGTGGATCCTGGGAGCTCTGGACAACACAGGTAAGGTGCAGTGTTAACCTCAGCACTTCCATAGGCTCAAGAGGCAAAATGAGCCACTTACGACACAGATGTACAGATCTGTATTTAGGCACACCTGAGCTCCCCTGGCCAAATGACACATTTTGTTGATGGTGAAGTAAAAAGAAATAAATACAATCTCTTCACCAAACTATTTTAAAAAAAATAACATTTTCTGAATGTTAATGTACAGTTATTTCTTTAACTTAAAAACAGTTATTGTGGCACCTGGACACCCTTCCAGTTTTAAAGTCTCAGAACGTACATGACTCATTAGGACTGTTTAGGTAAAGAATGGTCATTAGGAAATGATAGTACACTTTTATCAGCTCCACTTACTATATAGGTGCACTTTGTAGTTCTGCAGTTACAGACTGTAGTCCATCTGTTTCTCTGCATACTTTGTTAGCCCCCTTTTACCCTGTTCTTCAGTGGTCAGGACCCCCATGGACCCTCACAGAGCAGGTGCTATTTGGGTGGTTGATCATTCTCAGCACTGCAGTTACACTGATGTGGTGGTGGTGTGTTAGTGTGTGTTGTGCTGGTCTGAGTGGATCAGACACAGCAGTGCTGCTGGAGTTTTTAAACACCTCAGTGTCACTGCTGGACTTAGAATAGTCCACCAACCAAAAATATTCTTCCAACAGCGTCCTGTGACCACTGATGAAGGACTAGAGGATGACCAACACAAACTGTGCAGCAGCAGATGAGCTATCGTCTCTGACTTTACATCTACAAGGTGGACTGTCAAGGTAGGGGTGTCTAATTGAGTGGACAGTGAGTGGACACAGTGTTTAAAAACTCCAGCAGCACTGCTGTGTCTGATCCACTCGTACCAGCACAACACACACTAACACACCACCACCACATCAGTGTTACTGCAGTGCTGAGAATGATCCACCACCCAAATAGTACCTGCTCTGTGAGGGTCCATGGGGGTCCTGACCACTGAAGAACAGGGTAAAAGGGGGCTAACAAAGTATGCAGAGAAACAGATGGACTACAGTCTGTAACTGTAGAACTACAAAGTGCACCTATATAGTAAGTGGAGCTGATAAAATGGACAATGAGTGTAGAAACAAGGAGGTGGTCATAATGTTATGCCTGATCGGTGTATAAACATAACTTATTGTCACTATTAGCATTATGATTATATTGACTACTTCACACTCTGTCAGTTCATTTAGATCCTAAAACTAATATGTATGTAAACCTGACAGTGGCATTATGGTGCCGCAGACTAACCTGAAAGAAAGTAACAATCACACAAAGGGGTATGAATGTGACTGTTAGGTGCAGCATGTCCTTGAGAATTTGTGAGGATCTGACTGAAAGTGGGATTTCTCTGTATTGCCCCTGCACTGTGTTAACAGCAGATAATCTCTGATTAAAGCTTACCTGCCCAAAGTGTCTACTCTGCTTTTCTCTGCATTTTCTCCCTAAGCTTCTTAGAGTCTGTCATGTAATCACAGAAATCTGAGCTTTGGAAATTTTTGATCAAATTCTTAAACCTGTACAGGATTCCTCCCAAGGTTATGTTTTGCACTTCTATTGCTCGTTGTGTAACTGTAGCTCCCTCTTCTTTCCCTATCAGGTGCTCTGACACCCACTGGGCGGCTTATGGTGGAATTTCCTCTGGACCCAGCACTGTCCAAGATGTTGATTGTGTCCTGTGATATGGGCTGCAGTGCCGACATCCTCATCGTAGTCTCTATGCTGTCTGTGCCAACCATTTTCTACAGGCCCAAGGTCTGTGCATGTCCTTAATTTGTGAAAAGAATGAGAATCTGCTAAGCCGTAACATCTGAAGTCTCTGTCCCTGTTTATATACATTTGATGAACCTGCATATGAGGCGTTTCTTCTGTTTGACTATCCACGTAATTAAAACGTTTTGTTTACCATGCTCCAATTAGGGCAGAGAAGAGGAGAGTGACCAGGTGAGGGAGAAGTTTGCTGTCCCTGAGAGCGATCACCTGACCTACCTCAACGTCTACCTGCAGTGGAAGAACAACAACTATTCCAGCATCTGGTGTAACGAGCACTTCATCCACACCAAGGCCATGCGCAAAGTACGGCAGCATCTCAGTGTGGTTCACTGGTCCTTGAATCGGTGTTATTCCCTTAATCTTTTCAGAGTAACTAGACATGTCGTTTACCTCTTTGCTGCAGGTGCGGGAAGTGCGAGCACAGCTCAAAGACATCATGGTGCAGCAGAAAATGAACCTGACTTCTTGTGGCTCTGACTGGGACGTGATCAGGAAGTGCATATGTGCAGCCTATTTCCACCAGGCTGCAAAGCTGAAGGTACACAACCAAATGCTGACATCTGAGTAAAATTTCCTACGTCACTGTTGCACATAAGCAGGAGTGCCGTGTAGCATTTGAGTCCCTGCATTGACCAAGCGTGTAAAATTTGTGTCTCTATAGGGTATCGGGGAGTATGTGAACGTACGAACAGGGATGCCTTGTCACCTTCATCCCACCAGCTCTCTCTTTGGCATGGGCTACACCCCTGACTACATCACCTACCATGAGCTGGTCATGACCACCAAGGTACTGTGCCCCATCTCGTTTTCACTCACAATGTCTTTTGTAGCTCTGTGGTCTGGTATGTTGTGTAAAGGGTTTTTTCTTCTTCTCTACTACTACAAGAACCGTGCCGAATCAGGTGTGAAACTCAGTGTTCATCTCCTTTAGCAATGCTGAGTCAGAGTCTCATTCACAGACTTTTAAATGCACTCTGTGGTCTTGAAAACATAGCGGTGACCCTGACGCTTGATTTGCTATAAAGCTAAAGGAAAAAAGAAACAGCTGAATAAATGTTGCCCTCCTCAGATTCAGGCTTAGTGCACTGTTGCTGATGATTCTGCTAAATTCTTACAGTCTGCAGTCTTATTTATATATCACCTTATTTATATAGCACTCTTTACACTTTAAAATGCAGCTTAAAGTGCCTAACAAACAAGGAATCGATACAAAACAAGCATAAACAACCAATACTGTACAAGGAAGAAAAAGTGATAAGGACAGTAATTATGCTTTTGCTGCAGTTTTTTTTGGGTCATAGTTATCGTCTTAACTCTTTGGTAAGATTATGAAAATGTTATTCTTAATATTAATGACTGTGATTGATATTCATCACTTTCATTTTGTCACCGTCTAGTTTTAAGGGAGCATCCTGGCTTAAAACTAGCATTTAATATTATTTGTCACATTACATAGAATTTTAAAGTGCAGTTTACAAAAGATGAAGTGGTTGATTTCATTTTTTTGACAGAGTGTCCCTGTTAATGAAAATGAACATACATCTGCCTTGGGTGGGTTTGTGGTTCTGTATGCTGATATAATTGTAGTGTCACAGCCTGGGTTAGGGCTGGGTTTTTGCTCTGGTTTGATGCTGGTGTCCATGTTGCAGGAGTACATGCAGTGTGTAACAGCGGTGGACGGCGAATGGCTGGCGGAGTTGGGCCCGATGTTCTACAGCATCAAACACGCCGGGAAGAGCAGACAGGTGAGACGCAGTCATTACGTTTACATGCTTTTTCCACACACTTGGCTTTCTGTTGAACATCCCTCTATAATACACCCCTCTCTCCTTCTCTCAGGAGAACCGCCGGAGAGCCAAGGAGGAAATCTCCAACATGGAGGAGGAGATGTCGCTGGCCGAACAGCAGCTGCGTGCGCGGAAAGAGGAGCAGGAGAGGAAAAACAACATTGGCAGTGCGAGGTACTGCTCTAACTTCAATAACACAGTTATGCCTCACTCATGCGTCTGCATATGGAAGAGGATTTACAATCAGCTCCTCGCTCTTTAGAGCCGCTGTTCATGCTCTCTCACAAAACCTTAATCATCCCATTTGGGAAATAGTCAAAAGTCTGCTGTGCTGAAATACTAATGTTGCAATTTTAGGAAGACTATTATCACCCCTCCTTCCTCAAGCCCCCCCCTTGCTTAGTCTCTCAGTCCGCCTGATCTCTCTCTCTCTCCTCGCCATCCATTCTTCTCGTCTCCTCCGTGATGAGCTTTTCTCACCTCTTGTCTTCACCGCAGAGGAAAAGAAATAATATTGACTCCTTGCTGACCCCCATTACTGTAGCAATTTAAATGGTGCCGATGCAGACAAGACAGGGCCGCCTTAATTTTCAGATTAATCCGAGAAATTAATTTTGCACACATCTGCCAGATCCACAAAAGAAAGAAAGAGATGGGTGCTGTAAAATAACACATTATTAATTAATCAGTACATTTATCTCTATATCAAGGCTTTTCTCTGGCTGACTGTTGAGAAGACATTCTGATGATCATATTAACGTATTGAGGTTTGATTTCCATGACTGGGAGATGTGATAATTAACAGGGTGGTCGTTTTCTCAGTCTCAGGTGTCTTGATGATGTTTTAAATAAGTTATAACCATGACGTCTGAAACGGAACACAGGTCTACTTAAATGTCCTCATTCATACCACGGCATGCGTTGGTTACTGTGAATGCAGTGTGTGCTGTACAGTAAGGAACAGGAAATAAGCTTAGAATTTTCTCTTAATGTCCACCTGAAAACAAAATGGACCTTTCTCACCTTCAGTTTATGTGCTTGGTCATATTACACACAATTCATCATGTCATAGAAATAACATGATTAATCATTATTTCTCGATAATTTTTGAGCTCAAAATTGTATCCAATCACTGCATTATTTCCACTGCGAACATGTAAATCTGTGAAGTGCTTTTAAAACGTAGTGTGCAGCTTCTGTGCTACGTGCCACGAAGCTGCAGTCTCAGCCGCTCCCCCACATGTAGACAGAGCGTCTGATTTCTAAGCTAAGCTGGCCACAACTATCAGGATTTTGCCATTCTGACTGCCTGTCTGCACGTCTGTGGCTACGTTAACACAGCAGGTAAAAGTGGCCCAAATCGGATTTTCTCACCAAATGTTTTGGGTTGGTTGTTCACAATATCTTTTAAATGTGACCTGTATGCGGCCGTTTCTTTCAAAATCTCTTAGAACACAGCGGTTGCGACAAGTGTCCTCTATTTTTTTTGTACAGAAACATCAGCTTAAATGTTTGAGGCCTCAGCACCGTGAAATTATGGCGAATGTCAAGTTGGATTGACGTTGCATGAATTCACATCTGGCTGTTCAGACTGAGTCACGTTGCTGCAGATCGGATACGGATCATATTTCAGTACCACATATGAAAGTGTCTCAAATCAGAGCTGAAATTGTCAGATTCAGAGAGTTTATCTGTTCACACTGACAAACAGACAAACATTTGTTTCACATATGAAGAAAAAGATCAGATTTGGGCCACTTTTACCTGCTGTGTGAACAATTTTCTGTGTCTTTTGCAAGCAGTTGCCTGCTCTGTGTGCTGGACTGTGTGCTGGACTGTGCTCTTTACAGCCATATCAATGCTGGATTGAAAAAAAAATTCACAGCATTTCTTTACAAGGTATTAAGTAGTTCTGTTTGAAGCACTTAGTAGCTTTTAAGCTAGTTCTCCTGACGTGTTGGCCGAAGCTTACTGGATTGTTTCCTGCCTGTCCCTCACGCCTCACATTTAAACACCAATCTGTCGTTGGTTATTTGCTTGTCAGTCAAATGTACCTTTACTGTCAAAGTAGGCAGTTCTGGGCCCATTTAATGCAGGAGTCTCGCTCACGAGTGTTAAGTTATGGATAACCGGTCACATTATCAACAAACATTTCAGCTAAAGACAGTGCTAAGAGGTACACTTAATTTTCCTATTTGCTTTGACAGAAACTAACTAGGCTACATTTAAAACAAGAAAATAAAAAAAAACAAGAAAAAATGGTGTCTGATTCATGCTCACTGTTACCTTACTTGGATTTGTAAAATCAGAAAATGATTAACACTGTAAACAAGGAAACGTGCATAACCAAAATGTATATGCACTTGTGGTGACTGACACAAAGTTTTGATTAATACAAGTCTGTAGGACGAGGCGAGGCGGGGCTGGTGGCCCACTGGATAAAATAACTGGTGTTGCAGAGGTCAGGGGGGTTGGCTGGTTTTGTGCATTGGATGCTGGTGGCCTGTGCAGAGCAGTATTTAAAGATGATAGATCTCTCTGCCACCCATGTCAGACCTGTGCAGGTCCCTACTGAGACAAACTGTCCTTTCTGTCTCCTTTAGCCTTCCCACCACTGTTTACTCTCCTCTCTGCTCATCACAAAAAAAATAATTAAACTGGTCTTTGCTTTGTAAGTGTAGCCACAGCTGACTGTTCTGCTTTGACTGTAACGGGTCTTCATCGTACACAACGATCAGCCATAACATTATGACCATTACAGACTGTAGTCCATCTGTTTCTCTGCATACTATTCTTCAGTGGTCAGGACCCCCATGGACCCTCACAGAGCAGGTACTATTTGGGTGGTGGATCATTCTCAGCACTGCAGTAACACTGACGTGGTGGTGGTGTGTTAGTGTGTGTTGTGCAGGTCTGAGTGGATCAGACACAGCAGTGCTGCTGGAGTTTTTAAACACCTCAATGTCACTGCTGGACTGAGAATAGTCCACCAACCAAAAATATCCAGCCAACAGTGTCCTGTGGGCAGCGTCCTGTGACCACTGATGAAGGACTAGAGGATGAAAAACAGCAGCACTGAGCAGCAGCAGATGAGCTGTCGTCTCTGACTTTACATCTACAAGGTGGACTGACAGAGTGTCTAATAGAGTGGACAGTGAGTGGACACAGTGTTTAAAAACTCCAGCAGCACTGCTGTGTCTGATCCACTCGTACCAGCACAACACACACTAACACACCTCCACCACGTCAGTGTTACTGCAGTGCTGAGAATGATCCACCACACAAATAGTACCTGCTCTGTGAGGGTCCATGGGGGTCCTGACCACTGAAGAACAGGGTAAAAGGGGGCTAACAAAGTATCAGAGAAACAGATGGACTACAGTCTGTAACTGTAGAACTACAAAGTGCACCTATATAGTAAGTGGAGCTGATAAAATGGACAATGAGTGTAGAAACAAGGGGGTGGTCAGAATGTTCTGCCTGATCGTTGTATACTATATTAATATAGTAGTACACTGACAATAATAATAATAATAATAATAATAATAATTACTACTACTATTAATAAATTATTATTATAAAAATAATAGTAATAACTTCTACTAAGAGTGTTTCTGGGAGGTTTTAGGGGTCAAAACTCTTCTTTTGAAGTTTCGTGTCTGTTTCTTTGACTCATGGGATTGCAATGGCGTCATAATGTTATGCCTGATCGGTGTAGATATCAGTCTGAGTTCAACCCAGCACAGTTACTGTTTGACTACAGTTTAGATTCTAGTTTTTGCAGAAGATACAGAACAGAAGCAGTATTAAAGTTAAACTGAGACATAGAACCTGAAATGTAAGTTAGAAGATGGTGGCCCTTCTCAGGTTAAGCTAAACTGAATGAATTGTATTTTCGTTGAATGATAAGAATAGACTGCTGTTCTTTTGATGTCTTATCAGTAGAAGATTATGAGCAATTTGGGTTCGTTCAGTTAAGGGGACATGTCTGTGGGGAAACGCCAACATTTATAATTCAAAGTCTCTCTATGCTGTGTTCATTGGTACTATGATACCATTGGTTCCATTTTGATGGGCTTACAAATTCATAGTTCATCATACCGAATAATATGAGCCAGTTTTGCCAGTTTGACCAAACAGTTTTTTCTCTCCTCATTTTTTCTTTACAGGTCAATAAAGATCTGCACTCCGGGCAGAAGGGAAGATGTGCCCATGACTCCAAAGCGGACTCCTGCACGTTTTGGCCTTTAGGTCAGCATGTGTGTCAACACTGTCAAGCATGTCATCTACTGATTTCAGAGATGGAAGAAAAGAAATCCTTTTCCCTGAACGCTGAACCTGCATTTCCCTGCTCAGGCCAGCAGTAGGAGCACTTGTATAAGGGATATAAGAGAAAGGGACTCTTGGATAGTAGTGTTTTAATGTGGTTCTCTTTTTCTGTCTCTCTTTCCTTTTTTGTTTTGTCTTGTCTTTTTAAAGCATACCTGAAGATTCAGATTCATAAGCCGACGTTGTTTCTTGTCAGAACCTTCAGGTTCAGTGTAATACTGCTCAAATCATGTTTGTATTATTATTATTTTTTTTTTTTTTTTTTTTTTTAAAGGCAACAACAAAAAAGGCTGGCCTGTAGTTTTGAGAGCACCCCAGTTTAGAGGTCATTTCTGGAAGTGATGTTTATAATACACTGTGCTGAGCATGTCCAGTTAAGTAAAGTAGCTTGTGTGCTAGAAATTGTTAAAATCAGCACCAGCAGTTCTGGATTTTACAAGACTGCAAATCTTTGAAAGGGTCCACAGTGAACAGTCTAGTTGCCAAATGCTTACTTGTCTTTAGCAGCTGTAAATATTAAAAGTGTCAAACCATCTGTTTTTAAAGCCTCCCTGTGTTCACTCCACTCTAGTGTTGCGTTCTTTGTATTATAGGTCCACCACTTGAGGGAATAATACACTGAGGGCTTTTATGATGGAGCTGTTTTGTTGATGTTCAAAGCAGGGGCAGAGATTTAATATAATTTTATGTCCGAGTAAGAACGGCACAAGCTTGTCCAACTCAAATTTTGCACTTAACCCTCTATTGCTCAATGTTGCCTCAGGGCAACAAACTCATTTTCCTCACTTTACAATAACATTGTCCATATTTAAAGATAATGACAGGGTTAACAATAAAGGGTACAGTTTGAGTATGTCAATAAAAGGCATGTTCTTGATCATAAGATCTCTTATTGGGCACTTTAAAACCTCTTTTTTAACATTCGATAATCTTTTTTTTTTGTTATGAGTATTTGCAGAAATATGTTTGTTGCTTAGAGGCAACATTGTGGAATGGATTTGACCAGTCACACAGCTCTATATCATTTCTTCCCATTGTTGCACAATGTTGTCTCAAGGCAACATACCCCAAAATTAATATTTCATAATCAGGTCAATTTTATGCAAGAAAAGTGAATCTTTTTTTTGTTGCAGTAGAGGGTTAACAAAATGAACTTTGTAATAAATTTACTAGGTGATTTAACTCAATTAGCCTGGGTTTAACTTACCCTAAACTGTTTTTGGTGGCTCAATAAGTAGAGAAAGCATGATTTGCCATCTATAATTATTTCATGATTACAAAATTAGTGTTAAAAATATATTGTAATAATGTTGTGGATAATCTTACATTTGCTATCCTATCTGGCAAGCTGGAACCTTCTATGGAGATTGTCGATACACTATGTAAAAACTGGTCAGTGAGTTATTTATGCTGACAAACGTTTGGAAGAAGAATCTCAGATGGGAATTTCAGGTGAAAATGTTTTAGGGGCTCTGCTGTTTTTCCTCTTAGAATAATTTAATAACATTTTCGAGATTCTTAACTCGTAACTTAGTCGGTTAAACACACTTCAAAAAATACAGTTATATAGTTACATCTGGGTCATTCAAGAGAAAGGTCCACTTTTCTATCTGTCCATAGGAGTCACTGATCCTCACTGGTGTTACACATAAGAAAGAACACCAGAGACATTTTTAATGAACAATGCATTTAACAAAATAACTGTTACAGAGCATCAAACCACATGTCGTCAATCATGGAATATCCACTAAAATATGGAATTTAATCCATTTATATTCTATTTTTTCACAGTTACCTCAGAATAAAGTCGGCCACACCAGTGACTTCAGCTAAGAGCTTCATATGGAATCATGAGCTAAATAAGAAAATCTATGATAACTGAAAGACACAGTGGACTCACCATGGGCTTTTCTTCATAGAGCCTCAGAAAACAGGTAAAAGGAAGTTGAGTGATGTCATCAGTGTGACTTTTATTTCAAAATAAGAGATTTTTTGTTACGCAGTAACACCAATGACACAACTCCTGGGGACAACAACGTTCATTATATATTTTATAATATTTATTTGGCATTTATGTAATTTAATTCATATATTCCATAGTCATGTATAGATTATTATAGTTTAAATTGCAGAAAAACCTGTTTTTTTCTTCAAAATATGGCCTCAGCCTTCACATGACTGTGAGGACGAGCTCTTCTGTGGTGCTTGGAATTCAATATAATTGATTTAAAAAACAATACTGCTGAATTGATGGATCAAGAAGGTGTAACTGTTAAAATAACATTTTATTTAAAAATGTAAAAAAAAGTAACCCTAACATGTTTTTTTCAAGTGTAATATATCTGTAAACGCTAGGGACACAAAAATGGACACTTCTGTAGAATGACCCCCATATATAAGCATACACTATTCAAATGCACAGCGATGATCAGATGAAAGTGAGGACTATAGGATTATTGTCAACTTTGACCAAAGATGTGCAGATCATGGTTAATAGATGATCAAGACCTGCGGGTGGTCAGTCTGTATGTCCATCTGCTTAAGTTGTTGAGACCAGTTTGAACAGTTTTTAGAATAAAAAGATGATTTTTATAAATAAGTACGCACTTGAATGTGCTGATTACCGGACTCAATGAGAGAACTCTAATATTCTCGGTTTTCCAGGCGCTCCTGCATGTTCACCCACACAAACACTGGAACTAATTCAATTAACTCACCACAGCCAAGCAATTTTCAATCAGGGGCTGATCAGGCAGAAAGGTGGGCTGACATTTTCTAATTATAATGATGATCAATGATCCTCGTTGGTAAAACAAAGCCACGTCCTTTCCTCTCCAAATGCTACCGTTCACCAGCACTGTGCGTCTTCCAGGATTTGTATTCATCTTATAAGCGGACGCTCGCTGAGAGAGGAGGCCAATGATGCATTAATGATTAAAAACATTAATGAGCTGAGTGTTGATGTGACAGAGCTAGACTGGAGGCCAGCTTGAGTCTCATTACAAAAAGCATCAGTGTTTTGATCTCGTTGGCTGCGTATTTAAAGTAAGCTGTGCCACCATTTTATGGTCTTGTAGCTTCTTTGAAATCCAACCAAGTGATCAGGGTTCAGAACTACGTTGCCTCTGGTTTTGATTAATGTAAAACTTTGCTAGATCCATGTTTCTCACCTGATCAGGGGGCTTTCCTTCATTCACAGCTCTGCAGACGCTGGCAGACGTTCACTGAAGACACCTGTTAAAAACACCTACCAGCACTAAAGTACTGAGGTTATCTTTAATAACACAATAAAACAATCATTTAACATCCGGCTTTGTGTGAAGAGTGTAGAATATTCCATATATGGTTTAAATATCAACAAAGTCAGACTATTTGGAAAGAATGAAGTGACCTCAACTGTCCAGTGGTGAATTTCAGATACTGCTGCTTTTTTGAAAACTGGCCCAAGGTCAAGGCTGGCTCCTAGTCCAGTGCTGTTTTCTACTGCCTGCATGATTGTATTGTGTTTTTTATTCAGTGATACATATCGCGGTTGTCAGAACAAAACCTTGTATCTCCAAAACGACAACTTTACAGGAGAAGGAAAAAACATACTTTGCTTTTAATGTAGGTCAATGGAACCAGACATTTTTCCAAGTCATTCTGGGCCGTTTCTTTTGGTCCGTTCATCATGAAATTTTGATACAGCGTAAAGGCCAACAGGTATTTTTAAATTATGTCAAAAACTGAAAAACGAAAATATGAAAATATGGATGGAGAGAAAATTTAATCAAGTTCTCCTTCTAATGATGGTCTTATGAAGTGAATCATCTACTGCACAAACGTAACTGGGCCAGATCTCTGGTATTGGCTGACATTTTGAAATCCCTCTGCTGAGTGACAGAGCCAGCCGTCACCTTTACGGGAGATTTCTGCTGAAGGTCTCTGTGATGAGGAAAAGAATTAAAACAGCCTGGATGTCACTGAGAAGGGAGCGACCGGATTAAGAGTAAAAGCATACTTCTGCACTCCTCACAGCTGTTCACTCTGCAGTGTACTCTGGCACAGACACTTTGAGGGACCATGGGATTCTCTTCCCATTGACAGAAAACTGGGAATTCCGATATGGAATTGCTGGGGTGATAAACTTTGTTCTGGCTGAAACTTTTGCACAACAAATTTCTGTTTGATAAGAAAATTAGCTGTTCTTTTAGCATGTTCTCATACTGAAGAACCAGGAGACGTCTGAACTCTTTTGGTCAGAGTTTCTAATCACAGAAAGACTAAAGGCTACAATGAATTTATCTTGTTTGGTATCAGCTAATAAACCCTTCATAAACACACTGTATTCAAGCTAAACAATAAGTTTGATGTGATTAAGTGAGTAAGGTTAACGGAGTTATCAGATCATTAGTATTCAGCTTCATTTAAGGCTGTGTCTATTTACTCTAAGTGAAAGTAGCACTAACTCCGCCTACTAAATCATAACACTACAGCACACTACAGAACTAGCTACTAGTGCTAGTTGATACAGCGTAGTGGACAACACCGCTGCCCTGCGCGTTTGAGGAAAGGTTTGATTCCCCGTCTGGGCAAAAGGGGAATTTTTGCACACTATTCAATTAGTTTTGGCAATGTAAGTCTGCAGTTTGGGTGTTTCAAATTTGAATTAAAATCCGTTTAAGTCATTAGAGCGAGTTTACGTACTTGTTTGGTGAGAGAAAGCTGTTAACAAGAATAACCTCAGGGAGAGCTTAGAAATAACCTGAATAATGTTGCTGATGAAATATAGGCTAATACTGCTGAAACACACACACACACACACACACACACACACACACACACACACACACATACACACACACACACACACACACACACACACACACACATACACACACACACATACACACACATCTTCTAAGCCGCTTATCCTTCTGGGTCGTGGGGGGAGCTGGAGCCTATCCCAGGAGTCACTGAGTGGAAGGCAGGATACACCCTGGACAGGTCGCCAGTCCATCGCAGGGCAGACAGACAGACAAACATATACATTCACACTCACACCTAGGGGCAATTTAGCATGTCCAGTCAGCCTGACTGCATGTCTTTGGACTGTGGGAGGGAACCGGAGTACCCAGAGGAAACCCACACAGACACACTGTGTGAACAGTATAAAGAAATTGTATAAACCAGACTATAATTAAGTGTTAATATCATCTCATTACTGTGAACACTGAGTGTAAATATTAATGCCATTTACAGTAAGGATACACAGCAACATCATTCTATTTACAGTAGCTAGATTTACTAAATCTCAGGCCACGTCACCAATAATGTGATCCAGTTCTGGATTCGACGCTTGCTGTGCCATCAGAGAGTGCAGGTGCCAGCCTGGCTTGTGTGGGGGGCTTTATGAAGTGCAAAACATGACAATAAAGGCCCCGTACGGTTCCCCAGCTGGAAACGTACGAAGGGATGTGGTGTATTTTTTTTTTAAGGCAAAACTTTTAGTTTTGGGTGCTCACCTGATAGTATTGGGTGTTCACCACATAGTTTCTGGTGCGCACCTAAACTATCAAGTCAGCACCAGATACTATGTGGTGAACACCCGATACTATCAGGTGAGCACCCAAAACTACTAAGTGAGCACCAGATACTATTAGGTGAGCACCCAATGCTATCAAGTCAGCACCAGATACTACGTGGTGAGCACCCGAAATTATCGGGTGAGCACCCAAAACTATTAAGTGAGCACCAGATACTATGTGGTGAGCACGCAATACTATTTGGTGAGTACCCAATACTATGTGGTGAGCGAAAAAAAGAAAAATTCCAAAATGGAAAGGAACCCACCCGATAGAACGGTTTATCTGTTTTGTGAGAACCAAAACTTCGTCACTTGAACTTTTGACATTTTGCCCGCTTGCTCATTTTTGTTGTGGGTGTGTACAGTTTATATATTTTATATATTTTTTTTCCCACCACATAGTATTGGGTGCTTACCAAATAGTATTGGGTGCTCACCTGATAGTATCTGGCACGCATCACATCCCTTTCATTACAAAAAAAAAAATAAAATACTGCATGTCCCTTCAGGGGTCTGTAAAAACGTGTTACTGAAGAAAAAACTGCTTTCAGAACTGGATCAGTGGGTCACAGTCTTCAGTCCTTAAAACCTATTTTAAGTGTTGTGAAAAGGAAAGATGATGTTACAGTGGTACCTAACTTTTTTGGGATTTGGATTTTTTGAATGAGCATAGAACTACGAAAAAACACTAAAGTTCATAAGGTAAAACATGATATTCATGTTTTTTTGTACTGTTTTTAATTTAATACAGACAAAACCGAATTTAATCACTGCTTTCTGTTTGTATTGGCTTTTCACAGACTGGCCCAGTTTGTTTGGAATTGGGTTTGTAACATTAGGAATCTTGTCCAGAGACTGTAATTTGTATAGAGGCATACAAAGCGCATCACTACAGTAAAACGAAGCACAGGACCCCTGCGTCCCTCTGCGTCCCTCTGCGTCAAAGCTCAGGGCTACCTATGACTTTGCTGTTCTGAGGGACACGCGGCTTGCTTCCATTACAAACCTAATAAGAGCACAAATGAGATTAATGAGGAAAACACAGTGCCAGCTGCACTTTTAATTAACCCCAGCTTTGTAATGGTGTTCTGATAAAGACAATGAGAGGAGCAGAGCTCTTCTGTCCTTCCACGCTTCACCGTTTGTTGCCTCTCTCACTTTCAGTAATAAACGTCCTTCTGGGACCCAATTACATCCCATGGCTACATCTGGTTTGGTGGAGACATAACCAGAGCCTGTGCTCATCTCACACGTCCCCTGTCTGTCCCTGCTGGCCACAGCTTTCACTTGATGGAATTTCAGAGAACCTTCCTGCAGTCTCCCTCCACAGCAGAGCCCACTGCTCATCACACCACAGCACTGAAGAATGTTACAGTGAGTAAAACATTCAGTCTCACTTTAAAGCTATAATTTAAAAAAAAGTAAAATTAACTGTGTAAGTTTACAGTTACAAACTACATGTTTATGAAGGGAAATGTGTAAAACCTTCAGCAATATTCAGAGCCAGGCTTTAAGTTGCATATTTACACTAAAAAAAAAAAAAAATTAAGTTTTTACAAAATTCAAGTATCCTTGTATCCTGCAGAGCTGCTGTAAGTAGCATTAAATCCAGCATGGAGAAGTAAATGTAAACCTCAGTTAGCTTGGTGCTAATGTAATATAGCGGAGACATTATACAGTGGGAGGTGGGTCACTGGTTGGAAGATGGTTGGAAGAGCTCAAAATGCTCAACATCTGTTTACGGAGAAACATATTTTTACTGCATTATTAGAGCCATAAACTATAAACCATTTCTGAGATCTGTAATAGTGATTTTAAATATGTTGAAACGTCTGCAAGTTTGAGTTTTTAGGTCTCTCCCCATTAAAAAGGCAGGAGAACTCTTGTATGACTGAAATGACTGTCCGGCAGCATGGACAAGATGGTCACAGAGGGGACAGACTGTCCTATAAGGACTTTGAACAAAGTTTTTTTTAAATAGAGGCCCTGGTGAAAATTAGGATTGTGCTACAAAAAATAAATGGACAAAACTAAATATTTTCATAAGAAAAATGCACAATTTTAGGAAAGATTAGATGCTGTTCTCTGTAGAAAACATCAAATATTCTTTAAAAAATAATTTAAACCTAAAAATAATTTTTACCTATAAAAATCAAGAATCAATGCAAGTCTATAGGTAACACTGACTTCCAGGTTTTTTCCTTCTCCTATATACATTTTGGAGATACAAGGTTTTCTTCTGACAACAGCGATATATATATATATATATAGATATACACACACACACACACATATATATATATATACACATATATAAATGACATGTAATAAACACTTTCTCTACAACAGAGGTGCTCAATCCTGGTTCTGGGGATCTACCACCTGTAGAGTTTAGCTCCAACCCAAATCCAGCACACCTGATCCAGAGGCATTTGAATGTTAGAGCCAGGTGTTCTCCATCTGGACTCTCCAGGATCCAGACTGGGCAGCCCTGCTCTACAGAGAACAAACTTAAATGTGGCATTTTTTTGGCAAACTTTTGTGTATTTCTAGTTATTTGCTGAGTTTAACATACTGGAAAACAGTAACTGTTCATTAAAGTGTGCAGAGGTTTATCTGTAGAGTATCCTTATTTTCACTTAAAAAACCATCCAATCATATGACCAGGGACGCTTAAACATTTTCACACATTCTTAGGCCTATTATTCAGCAACTACACAGACTACACTGCAAACTAGCTGAGCAATTATAGGATAATAAAAGTTTATTTGTTTAAGTCCTGGCCAATTATCATTTTAACATCAAAATAGTATTTTTCTGCACAAATATTGACACCTGAACATAATAATCCAGTATATACCAGTAAACTTGTGTATATACCAGCTTTAGATGCATAATTATGTTCTTAATTACTGTGTGGGTGTGTATCCCTGAATCTGATTTAGGATGAGATTCCTCTTATTTGGACTTCACTAGAGCAGCACTCTTACCTTTTAAAGCAGAGGTATTCAAACTGTGGGGTGCGCAAAGGAATCGCACAGGTGGGAGTTGAGATAGAAGATTGCAAAAATATATATTTGAACGATGGTCATAAACTGTTTTTTATGAAGCTCTTATTGTCATGTGCTGCTTTTTATTTTGTTAGGCAGTTAATAATAGACAATAAAAGTTCTGGACAAATTGGACGATTTGACCTGATTTTCTTTATACATGTGTTATAACAGTGTGTATAGTGACAAGTTTGTTTTACTTGAGGGGGTCCAAGTTCTCAAAAAAAACTGGCAAGGCGGCCTCAGGAGGACAAAGTACAAACACCTCTGCTTTAACCTCTTTGACTCTTTGGGACCACCGCTGGTTCCAAAACGCACTTTGTCATATTCTTTACTTCATAACTTTCATATTTCATAAGCTACATTCTAAAGGTGGGGGTCGTATGAGAGCTGGAACTGTCTTCTTTCCAGTCAAATAGATGGTGATGTAATTTTAAACCCTTATAATAAAAGAAGCTGAACTTTTGTCTACTGAAAGTCGACCCATTTTTCCACAAATCTGGGCTATAAACTATAAACAGATGGCGTCTCTTCAGTGATCTGCTCTGTAAAAATGATTTTTATAAAATAATACAAAGAGCGTCTAAGATTTTTGGCTTTCAGCAGTAAATTGTAAGCATATAGCAATATGTGTATGATTATAAAACACGTTTTGTTAATTTGAGGGGAGCTTTAAAAAAAAATTAGTTATTTCATGCAGTTACTGAATAACTGTATATAATAACTGTAGTTACTGAATAATTTGCCTTACGATTTGGTCAAGTAAATTCAGATGGAAAAAACAAAATGTACCTACGAGCATAACTGGTTAAAGCTTTATGAATTCAGTCTATAAACACTAGAACTGGCAGGAGCTTCCTGCTATTTTGTTGAGCTGCTGGATTTTTGATCCAGAACTCTCAGCACTCATTACACCTTCCACCATCCTGACCAGTACAATACTATACAACAACCAATGCTGGGACTGGCCAGCCCAGGACAGAGAGAAACCCACCACCACACCTCACTAATGAACAATAAGGCCCTTATCTCTTACTCTCAATAAGGGGGTATTAATTTAATGTAAAAAAAACATAAAATACTGGCTGCTGTTTTGGACCTTACCGGACTCAGTGTGATGGCATAGCTTGGTCAGCTGGTCGCACATGATGTACACTCTCAAATAGAAATGGATGCTGTTTGGAGAAAGACCTCTGCTCTGTTCTCTGACTCGTCTCATTTAAAACTGAAATAAGATCCAAACACGTCTTACAAAACACAACATTGTGTTCCTCAAAGCCAGGCTATTTTTCTTAATTACCTGCTTTAATTAAACATGAACGTGTCTTTAGGCATATGATTATTACTTATATGCTGATTGAAGGCACTAGTAGTGTAAAGAAATGCCAGTTACGCTGGAATTACCTTTAAAAGCTGTGCTTGGGGAAATTTAGGGCATTAATAACAATTATTGGCTTTCTTTAGTTTTCACAGACACCTTAAGTGTTGGGTATTGACTGTTGTGCTGTTGAGAATGTTGCCTATTGATTTTGCCGGAGCTCAGCGAGATGGTCTCCTCATCCTGTAAGGCCCAGATTAAGGCTCGCACGCTTCCACACATCGAGCAGCTGGGGCTCACTTTCACTGCCTGAGAGCGCAAAGAACAGCCGCTCCACACTCCACAGCACTGCACACAGGGATGGGCATGGTTAGCATAGCTAGTGGATCTTATGGTTTGGATAAAATATGTATATATATATTATATATATATATACATATGATGAAAACTGCATTGAAGAAATATGTGAACTGTTTTCTATTGGACACTTTGCAAAATTCCCACCTCCTTTAGTTATCGTTGCTACATTCGTCAAACCTTCAGACCACCTGGTAGCGTCCGTAGCATTTGTGCTAACAGACTAAACAGTTGAGTAATACAATGAAAATGCAGCAGTGTGTATAAAGACAAACAAAAACATGTTCAGTGCAGACACGTTTGAGATCTGATAAAATATCAATGTTGGCCAATTTAAACCGAACAAAAAAGGATTATCGAAACCATGTTTACGTTAAAGATACAGCCAGGGGCATCTTTCAGCTACCTGACGCTAAAGCGGCAGTTTGTCATGTTAAAGGGAGGAGTTTTCAGCATTGGTAGCTACGTCTTTAGATGAGCTAATGCTAAAGCTAACACTAGTCGTTGTTGAGTGTTTTACAGTCTTTCAGCAAAATTTTAGAAAACAATACGAAGAATGGTAGTATTTTTCTGTCATATACAGAAATGTGAGCACTAAACAGTCCTGTTTAATGTGACTGTGACGCTAAGAAAACTGATCTTAACATTTTCCTGTTACAGAAATAATGTTAGAAAATCATTTTATCGTCATTATTATTTTTAGAAAATACAGTAACCCAAGTAAAGTTCAGCCAGCATAAAACTGAATGTTGATAGTTTTGTCACTGAGCTGTAAATTTGGTTTTCCACATTTGAATCCAAAATGTCGCTGTTTTCAGAAGGAAACCTCGTATCTCCAAAATGGTAACTTTACAGGAGAAGGAAAAAATGACTTTACTTTTAATGCAAGTCAATGGAACCAGACTTTTTCCCCAAGTCATTTTGGGCCGTTTACTTTTGTTATTCATGATGAAATTTATACACCATGTAAAGAACAACAGGCATTTTCAAATCTTTTTCAAAAACTGAAAAACGAAAAGGAGATACGAGTTTTTTTCTGACAGCAGCGATATTTTCAGTTTCAGGAATGAAACAAACAGCACCATCCTTCAGATGATCAGGAAAACATGTATCAGGCACAACACATTCCTCAGTTACACCTTTCCACCATTTGTTGATCTAAAAACTCAGAATAGTTTGGCGCCAATAGACTCTAATATACTCTACTATACTGCCACCTCCATTCTCACAGCAGGTTGAGTTCTGAGGAGTTTTCCTTTGCTTAGTAGCATTTAGAGATGACTCTGATTGGCTCTAGTACCATGCCAATCATAATTCTGCCAACAGTCCAATTGTGAATTACTTTATTTCACAAATATGCCATTGTTTTTAAGTAAACAAAAAAGCTATTTTTCCATATGCATTCATGAATTTATCTCTATAGAGAATAAATAAAAGAGAAACAGAGCGGCGAAGATCACTGTAGTGCATATTATGCTTAGTACAAATATTCACTAAGAATATATTTTAAGAAAACGCTTCAAGTTTTGACTCAATGAAGATCTGAAAGAAACACACAAAAATAAAATCTCATCACAGTTATCAATCACAGAAACTACTGGTACAGGAGCTGCTTTAACTTCTTTTCATTTCACATTCCTCGTTTATCTTGGAGTAAAAGTTTGACTGTGTATCATTTACAGTCAATTAAAAACTACATACATTTGCGTTAAGTCGCGAACAAAAATGCTAAAATATCTAAACGACAAACATGTATTCAGGTATTATTTACGTAAACAACTATTCAAGTTCAACAGGGACATTCAAATCTTTAGGCATAAATAAATAATTCCATAATAAACATTCAAAACTTTTTATATTGTATATTTTACTATTTCAGAAAAGGAGACTGTGTTTTAAAGAAGAGTTCCTAAGTGTCGGAGAAGATCCCTGAGATTATGTGGAGATTACTGCAGGCTCCATCCCAGCTGTGTGAGTGTCTCCACATCCAGCAGAGCCTGTGAAGGGTTCTCCTCTCCAGCACCCTGCGTGCGACTCTGCGGGCCACCTCAGCAGCGAACGTGGGCTCAGGCACTGTTCGGCACACGCGGGTCAGCTGAGGTCCAGGTTGATGGCCAGAGGCTTCTTTTTGCTTGGGTTCTCCCTCTGGCTGAAGACCCCTCTGGAGACCGATCTAGGACATGGCAAGAACATTTGAACCCACTGAAGGAGCACATTATAATAATATAGAAGAGAAAGCTTATTTAGCCACCTGATCTACGAGCTTCATCTGTAGATCTTTACTGCAGGTCAGCAATATCACAAACAAAGAATATCACATCGCCCATATGTACCACAGTGTTCTGCTTATTTCACACAATGATGTTTTCCTCTTCAGGATTTTAACTCAGAGTCTCCCAACAATAATGTAAAATTCTTCCATTTAAGAGCTTCATCTAAAAACCTATCATTTAATTTAAATTTGTCCAGAAAGCTTAACGTAATTTCATTTATCATGATACCGATTAGGCCTGGCCAATATATAAAAACAATGATAATTTTCTTCTGGACTATCAATTATATAGCCACCACTCCTCCAACACACAAACCACCACCCACTACAGCTTAAGCCTACTCTGTTTTATGTTTTAACTGATTAAATGAATTATATTTAAAACACAACTCCTGTTAAATGTTATATAAACAACTATTTTGCTTTTCTTTCTGAAATTTGTGTTTGCAAACAACATTCATGAGATCCTGCTGGTGTGGGTTTCCTCCCTTTTCATAACATACAAAGGTGAATTGAGAATATTCAGCCTGATAAATGTGAGCAAAATAATGGAGCCCATGAAAGCATGACTGGTCTTGCTCTCTCAGGTTGGGTAGGATGGCCCTCCCTCTACCCATATCACTAGCGTGATGCTAGTCATGTAGATGCAGGCGTCTGTAAGCTGAAGTAATTGGTAGTTAGCATTCTCCTCCAAGCGTGTAGATCTCTAATGACTTTGTGTTAGTGGCAGTCTGAAACAATGCAGCACTGGCTTCACATGATTCAGAGGAAACACCGCTTCACAAGATTTCACAGCTTCACCCTCCCAGCTTGGTAGAATCATGTAATAGGGGAGGACCTATACTATATGGCCAAAAGTATGTGGACACAATCACATCTATAGAAGTTTTGTTGATCATCACATTCCAAATCCGTATGCTCCAATATATATAGTTAGGCCACTCTTTGCGGCTATCACAGCCTCCACTCTTCCGGGAAGGCTTTCCGCAAAACTTTGGAGTGTGTCTGGCTCACAGTCAACGTTCCAACGTTCCAATTCATATGAGGTTAAGGTCAGGGCTCTGAGCCGGCCACTGGAGTTCCTCCACACAAAACTCATTAAAATGTCGTTACGCTGTGGGGCTCAGTCATTCTAGTACAGGAAAGGGCCTTCCCCAAAGTGTTACCACAAAGTTTGTAGCATATAATTGTGCAAAATGTCTATATATGCTGTTGCATTATCATCACCTTTCACTGGAACTAAGAGGCCCAAACTCTGAAAAACATTCCAGTAGATAGTGTTCTCCTGGCAAATGCCAAACTCAGATTTGTCAATCAGACTGTCAGATACTGAAGCATGATTCTTTACTACAGAGTAACATGTTTCCACTGTTCCAGTGCTTTACATCACTCTAGCTGATGCTTGGACCTGTGCATAGTGATCTTAGACCTGTGTGCAGCTGTTTGGCCACGGAAACCCATTTCATAAAGCTCCTGATGTTCTGTTCTTGTGTTGATGTGCTTCCAGTGGCAGTTTGAGTGATGCAACAGAGGACGGGCGAATTTTATGCGGCACATGCTTCAGCACGTGGCCATGCTGTGAGTCTGCGTGGTCTACCGCTTCGTGGTTGAGCTGTTGTTGCTCTTAGATGCTTCTGTTTCCCAAAAACAGCACTATATCTAGCAGGGCAGAAATTTCATGAGCTGACGTGGCAAAAGAGGCATCCTATGACAGTGCCATGTTTAAAGTCTTCAGTACAACCAGTTCTACCATCAGGTTCTGTGGAGATTGCATGGCTATGTACTTGATTTTTTTGAACTGTTAGCAATGGAGAAGTGTCCACTTACTTTTGGCCATGCAGTGTAGCTAGTGGGTGGAATAGCTAGTGAGTGGAACTGGGTGGACTAAATTCAGGAAAAACAGGGTAAAATCCCTAAAAAAATCTATTATTCATTAGTTCTTTTTCCAAACATGGGTGAATAACATCTTTCATGTACTGACATCAGTTATACTCATATCTGATTACATCACCTTACTGCCCAGCCATAATAATAATCATATTAAACAATAATAATATTGTCATATGGACCAATACTAATCTCCACACATTATCAAAAGTCAAATTTCAAGCTCATATACTCTGTCCATAGTACTTCTGTTGTCCATTCCTACATTAGCAACAAAATTAATGGTGCATGCCACTACAGCTGGATGTGACCATTAGCTTCATGTTGGCCTAACCTTTATTGTCCTGTCGTCTCGTCCAGCACTGGCTGGCTCCTCTCCTAGCTTGCTCCTCCTCTCTACCTCCCTGCAGCACACTGTATCTCTGGGAGCAGACAAGGCCACATTACCACTGGGTGCAAGTGGAGAAGGTCAAAGGTCATTTCCAGAGATGATATGCCAGTTTCTTTAGATTTAATGAGCTCTCTCTAGCACAGCCTGCTCATCAGGATTTTTTCCTCTTGGAAAGGAAAATCCAGCTTATTAACAAAACTAAGCATAATTTTCTTTGGCCCTGAAGGTCTCAGGCTGCATGTAAATTTCTCCTCTCATTTAAGAGAGAGAGAGAAAAAAAGGCCTAAACCGTCACAGTCTCTTGTTTCCGAACTTGTCGTCCTATCTGGCAGCTTTGCATACACAAAGGCCTTGTTGGATACTCCAGCAGCCTCGCTAATGCATGCCCTTTTGTGCCGCTTAATTCCGCTGGGATAAACAGGTTCCTGTATGCAAAATTATTCACACGCGCAGAATTAGCCAGAGAAGCAATCAGAAGTATGAATAACAATCCGCAGCGGTACACATTATAACTTTTGAGCGGGAGAATAAGGCGGCGGAGGATACCTAGGGAAGTGAGCTTATCAAATAAAGCTTGATAAATGTGCCCCGAATGAAATGAGTCAATCATTTTAATGTGCGCGAGGAGCCCTGAGGAGAATAAATAAGCAATCGCCACATCACGCAGAGAGAGCAAATGAGCATGCTGCACAATTAGGCAGGGTCACATTGGCACAGAGCTGCAAACGCACTAACGAGCTCCGCATCCATCAGACAGAGAGAGAGAGAGAGAGAGAGAGAGAGAGAGAGAGAGAGAGAGAAGAAGGAAGAAAAACAGTGCAATAGGAACAAATTTAAAAAGGAAAGAAAGAAAGAAAAAAGAAAAAGTAGAGACAGACAGAGAGAGGAAACGAGAAGGTGGGGAAAAAGAGACAGACAGAGAAAAAAGAAACGAGCAACAGGGAAAAAAAAAGAAAGCTACTGCAAAAGAAGCAAGGAAAAGAAAACATGCATAAAAGTATCAAGCAAAGAAAAGAAAGAAAGAAAGACCGAAAGACAGCAAGCAGGAAAAACAAACAAGGAAAGAAAGCAAGAAAGAGGAAGGAAGAAAGTAAGAGAAGGGAGAGGAAAAGGAAAGAAAACAGGCAATAAAAAGATAAACGAAAAAGAAAGATAAAGAAAGAGAGACAATGACAGATTTAGACAAGGAGACAAAAAGCAAGGGACAGAAAAACAAGAGAAGAAAACAGATATAGACACTCAGAGAGTGAGGGAGGGACATGAAGAGAAAAAGAGAGAGGGATAGGGTGAAAAAGAGGGAAATGGGTCAAAACCATCCCAACTCAAGGCTTTCTGTTTCTCCTGATTTAAATAAAGTAAGCCAATGTAAGTCAAAGGGACGAAGCAGGACCACAGCAGGACATGCATGCGAGCGTCCAGCACACGCTCGGTCCCTGAGCGGTCGGGAGGTGCACTGACATGCAGGCATGGCAGCCAGACAGCCTGACAGGCCCCCATGGCACGGGCTTTCAAAGGCGAGTCAAAGTTATTAAGTATTCAATCACATAAAAGGAGGTGAAGGCGTGAAAGGTTGCGGACCAAAGCACTTTTGCTCCAGTGCATTAAAAGCTGCCCGGCCGCTCCAGCCCTGCGTGAAAAGAAATAGATTGCCTCCCAGGAAGATGGCTGCTGAGTTCTGCCCCCTCTCTTTTCTCCCCCTCCCTTTAATAACAGCAATCTGCTGTGAAAATCTAATCCCAAGTACCATTTACGCCGCATCTAGATAACTTCTGCTTGGAAAAGCGTACAATATGAATATTTCATTCCCTGATATCCAAATAAACATGGCAGGCTTTCTATCAGTCAGGGGACGCTGCAGCAAGTGAACTGGAAACAGCAAAGTGCTAATGAATAGCGAGGTTTCGGGAAAAGCGCGTCTCGTGAAAGCAATGTTCTTTTATTTCTCTTTAAAAATGTGCGCATTAGGGAAAAAAGTGCCCGCAGCTCAAGAAAACAGTGATAAAACATCCCGACGATGCTTATGAAGAAACATAAAGCGATATGGCGTTTACCTCTCGGCTTCGGAATACGCTGTCTGCAAATCCATTTCGGACGGAGGGACTGTATCCATTATTACTCACTATTGTCAGTAATGTTCTTTATTTCCTAAAAATCTGAAGCACTACATTTAAAAACAGTGCACTCAAACCACCCAACAGTGAGGGGCCAGGGGTCCGACTGAACTTTATTTTTTGGTGCAACTAAACAACAGAAGTGCTATCAACCTCAACGCTATCTACTGTGTTCTGCTGTACACTGTAATCTGTTGGAACGATTGTATGTAGACTACAATTATAGATATAAAGTATTGGGCATTATAAAACAGAGTTCTGGTCCTAAAATCTGATTGGCTGAGCTGCATTCAAAGCCATTGTAAAATATATAATATGCGCACACCTATGACTGTCACAACAACTGAATTCAGTAATAAAGTACTGAAAATCTTTGAGCTCTGAATGGACAGTCATGCTGCTCTCATGGTGTACTGACAGATGAAGTAAAACCCGGTTTTGTTTTAAAAAAAAAGACAGCTAACAGGCGAATTAATCTTCCGTGTTAGCCTTTTATTTACTGAGCGGTTCACTGCAAAACTGAAAGGTAAACAGTAAAGACTGCATTACCTGAATGTCACACTTGAAATGTACGGAGCCCCGCTGGTGACATCCTGTATAAACAAAAATAATGCGTGGCCACGACTTAGTAAGGTGTGGGAATGAGATGATTAAGTCGTGGCCACGACTTAATAAAGCGCGGGAACGAGATCCTAATGCGTGGCCACGACTTAGTAAGCCGTGATCTTGTTCCCATGCCTTAATAAGTCGTGATCTCGTTCCCATGCCTTAATAAGTCGTGATCTCGTTCCCATGCCTTAATAAGTCGTGGCCACGTATTAATTTTATTTATACAAGATGTCACCAGTGGGGCTCCGTAGAAAAGAAATGCATGTTTTTTTGGTTTGATAATAAGGAGTATTGAACTCAATGTGGGAAAACAAATATTAGCTGGATGCTAATACAACAAAGGAAGATGAAGACGAACACAAGCTGAAGGTCTGTGCATTAAGTGCTGCTATATTATAAATGTTCTTTGGCAAAAAATGAAAAAGTTCATGATATGATTGCAACATACAATCAAAGTTCTTCCCCTCTTTCAGCTGTCTGTAGTTGCTTGGCAACAACAGCATACTGTAAATGAACTACATTTTTGGTGGAAGAATCAGTTTATTATGATTATTGTTAAATATTACTTAAATTATGTATTGAGAATGTATGTATTTTGTCATATTTTATGCTGTTTTGAGACACTTGAGGCCACATGTTACAGTGGTTTTACCACACATAACGGGGTAAATCACTGATGCTTTGTGTCATGCCTAAGAACGCAATCACAGTGACGCACGGCCTCTCATGGCTTATGGCCTTGTTGTACTACTGTTCTGATTGGTTAAAAAGCTCTGCACATATATATCTGATTACAATAGTTTCTTCAGAAACCGGCAGTATTAAAAACATAAAGCCATGTTTCTTTGCTTTACTTTTTTCTTCATTTTGCAAAACTGCTGTATAAAAGCAACAGAACACTCAAGGTTGTATGTAGTATTGGAAATGACACATTGGATTTGCAATAACACACTTTATCTCATGATTTATTGCTTAATTATAGAGCATTTATTATAAAGCATATATGTCAAACAGTGTTTGGGGCTTCACTGTTTAATTTTCACTTTATTTTGCAAAACTATTGTGTGTAAGTTATAGAACACTTGTAGTTGTATATATTACGGCTGTGATCATCAACAGATGTCGTGAGTTTATTTGCGATAGCGCCATCTTGTGCTGTATTGCTTAATTACAATGTGCTTTTTAAGTTTTAAGGAAAAATGTTAGCATTTACAAAAAAACCTAAAAAAAGTTCAGAATATCATCGGCTTGAATCGTTGCAGCTCTAGTCAGAATGCGTATCGCTGCTGTTGGAAAAAAAAAAACAAAACTTCTAGTAGTATCTCCATTTTTGTCATTTTTCGGTTTTTGACATAATTTGAAAATTCCCGTTGCCCTTTACATTGTGTGTACATTTCATGACGAATGTACCAAACGAAATGGCCCAAAGATACTTGGAACAAATTCTGGTTCCATTGACTTACATTAAACGTATAGTAGGTTTTTTCCTCCTCCTGTAAAGTTACTATTTTGGAGATACAAGGTTTTCTTCCGACAACAGCGATATGTAAAAGGTGTTACAGAAAGCACTGATGATGATTCTTGCGTGTCACATGCAAAGATCTTGGGGCCCCTGCTCTTGGCTCCCACTTCACTGCTGGCCCACCCATGCCATTCCATTCCACATCTACTTGTTTGTATTTACTCCTTCGTCTCTCTCTCTTGAGCCACTTACAGGCCTGCAGGCTTTCTGCATGTCCTGGAACATTAGCTGAGCTTCATTTAGTTACACAGTCGAAGCAAACGGACCGAGCGTGTGCGTTTCCTTTCCAGTGGTCCCCGCTTATCTGGCCTCTCTCACTCCTGTTTGCTCTCTCTCTCTTACACACACACACAAACACGCTCTCTGGGTGATTAGTCAAGAGAACCATGGTCTCTGGGGCAATTATGCACTCACTGCTCCAGTAGCCCTTCCTGTCAACTTCTCTTTGCCTGAAACTCTGCAAATAGTGGAACTCACGAAAGTACAGTAAAGTGCAGCACTTTCTGAGCAGGTCAGTGACTCCAGCACTGACATTAACACGGCTAAGACTGCATGTTCTGATGGTGGGGTGGAAGCAGGTTGGCGTGTGAATGGTGTAGAATGGAGTGGGAAGACAGGAGGTGATGGCAGCAGTCACTGAACCTGGCAGTGGGTCATAAGAACAAACACAGAGGGGAGACTGGAGAGCCTCATAAGAAGAGTCAACACAGCCCGGCTGATTGAGCTCATTCGCCACGCTGCCTGTGCCAAAAAGTTCCCTCAAACTTTCCCTTTCCAATTTCACATTGGAAAATCATATCACACCCTATTAGAGAAGATAAGCCTTCGCCCTCAGAGGCGGCTCATTGAGAGGACAGGCCTCACGGAATGAGGTGGCTAAAAGCGACAGAGACCCACTCTAACTAGCAGACACCTTTTCACTACGGCTGATAGAAATATCATCCCGATCTCATCTCATTAGCCGCCCTGGTTATCACTTAGGAGGAGAGTGGGTGAGAACGATGAAGATGGGATTGAGGGAGTATGATATAGAGAGAGAGAGTTCTCATGGATATGTCAGAGGCTGGTAGGACAGCTCTTTACTCCAGGAGCACAAAGTCTTGGGTTATGGTTATTCAAATATCTGCACTTTGGAAATGGATAGATTATGCACGTCTATGAGTTCAGATGATGCCTTTTTAAATGCACATCATGCTTAAAAGAACAACGATGAGCCTCTTGAGTTGGGCTGAATGGCCCCTAAAAGCTACCTTATATAAAGTTATAACATTAAATGGTTATGAATACTCTGCTTGATACCTGAGACACTGTTTTATGGTAGCGATGATGAGATAAGGTTTGTCCTAAAGGATAACCTGTACACATCCATGACATCCTAACAACGCAAAGCCTTAGAAGCACAATACGAGTGGGTAATACTGCGATATTTATCATCGTGAAGATACATTATGTGACTAAGCTTTTCGAAGCATGTGTATCTTCTGTACTGCAAAGAGAACCTATTTAATTTAATTTACTGTAGTGTAGTAGGGCTGCTAGCTGACGTAACAGAACTGGAGGTTGACGCTTTCCTCCGAGCGTGTTTGGCCGTTCAATGCCGTTGTGTGAGCGGCAGTTTGAAAAGATGCAGTGGAGCTTCACAGGTCTTGGAGGAAGCCTGAGCTAGCCTTTACCCTCCTAGCGCTGGTGGTATTGTGTGATTGGGGGAGTCCTAAGTAGTGTAGTAGGATTTGGAGATGAGAAAAATGGTAAAAAATATTTTTTTTTTTTGATATTCCACTGTTCATGTTAATCAACTATTATTCGACATATGAGTTGTATTTTAAGCTAATTAACCAGTTGAACACAGTCAGCTTGCTAACGTATGTAACGCTGTGACAGGACGAGCTGCCAAATGTTCTACAAAAGAACAGAACAATTAACAGCTTAAAATATTTGTAGGAGAACATTAGAGATGCAGCATGTTGAGCTTTAGTTGTATTTCTATGGGTAATATTAGCTAATTTTGGCAAATTACTTAGGCTGCATTAAGATGGTGGATCATATTGTGCTCAAAATGTCATTATATCCTGTAGTAAGACGTAGATTTCGCACGCTCCACTCAGTTCGTGTTTTTTTCACGGCAGTTCGCAGATTTGTACGATGAAGATCGTTGTCGAAAAATTTGAAACATGTTCAACTCAAGCAGACAAGCTCCACTTGTGATGTGTCAATTTTGACAGGATAACCAATCAAAAACAACAGCTTTGCTCACTTTTATGATATAAAATTACTCATCTTGAAGAAAAATAATAATCCACAGGCATGTGTAGATTCCTGTACATTGCTGCCACTGAGGTTTTGCAAGTACCCCTCACCACTGTAGCTTGGTCAATAGTTTAGTGACTCTGCTTGCTGTTTGTGGTGTTTAAAGAACTTGCTAACATTTTTCATGTGGACTGAGTAAGAAAATTAAGCATGCTGGACTTCCTGTTTCCTTCAAAAAGAATCACAGTAAAGCTTGACTCATGCTATGTTGAGTGTCATGTAAGACTTTGCAGACAGCGCACAAACCTAAAAGAAAACAATTCAGCGTTTATAGTTTGCACTTCCGGCGTTGCAGTATTCTCCAAGATATTAAATGATAGAGGTATCATTCAAGTGCCTGGAGAGGCGTATATGCTCGGCAAATTCCCCTTCAAATTCATTAATTTTGAATTAAGTGCTGCATACATGGTGAGCGCCAAGTTACAAAAATTGAGAGGTGCAAGATCAGGCACAAGTGTGCATGTGTGCGACTGCGTCCTAATTTGTGATGTGGTGTCAAACCTCTCGCCTATAACATCAGCCATAAAGATCTGCTCTTTCTCTCTTTAACCAAACTTGTCACAAGCAGATTCCTGACGGTTCAGATGCGGATTTTTTAGCGCAAGACGCTCCACCGTTCAAACACAGCCTTACAGAGCGCACTGCGTGTCCTCACGTAGTAGTGTGGTTTATCAAAACATAGCATGGAAGAAAAGCTACAGATTACTGATCGTTGTTCTGCTTCAGAATCAACATTATCAGTTTTCTTTTCCAGTGGGCAAAGGTTACCATGTGATTCCATGGACAGCTTGCATTTGTTGTATGTGACTACTTTATCCTTCATTTTAACCTTTTTTAAATCCTTCAGACCACCGGTGGTTCCAAAACGCACTTCGTCATATTCTTCATAAGTTTCATATTTCATAAGCTACATTCTAAAGGTGGGGTGTCGTATGAGAGCTGTAACTGTCTTCTTTCCAGTCAAATAGATGGGTGATGTAATTTTAAACCCTTATAATAAAAGAAGCTGAATTCTCAATTTTTTTTTCTACTGAAAGTCGACCCATTTTTCCACAAATCTGGGCTATAAACTATAAACAGATGGCGTCTCTTCTGTGATCTGCTCTGTAAAAATGACTTTTATAAAATAATACAAAGAGCGTCTAAGATTTTTGGCTTTCAGCAGTAAATTGTAAGCATATAGCATTATGTGTGATCATAAAATACATGTTCTGTTAATTTGAGGGGAGCTTTAACAAAAAAATAAATAAAATAAAAATGTACATTAATTTCATGCAGTTACTGAATAATTTGCCTTACGATTTGGGCATGTAAATTCAGATGGGAAAAAACAAAATATACGAATAAGAGAATAATAGGTTAAAAGAATGCCTGTACTTTTTCTTTCGCTATCTGCTCACATAGGTACAACACTAGAAGTGAATTGCTGTCCTCTTCATGTGAAATTGTTAACTCATTCTAGGTTGAATGTCACTTTCAAAATGTGAACAAAAAATTGAAATGTTTGTTGATAGTTTTTGTGGTTGACATCATCAGGGATTATTGATAAGCCCTATAATGCAGTGTGTGAAACTGCACTCACTGTTTTTGTTTCTTTAAAAGTGCAACTACTGTTACTTATCGTCTCTTCCGATTTATACACCTCAACAAATAAACACTGTGATGTATATTTTGTATCGTCAAAATGTCTCCAAGTATCGCACTGTATTTCTGACATCACCCCCACAATGTGCATGCAATGCATCAGAATCAAGGATCCTGGAGCAAAAGTTCTTTGAGCTACAACATCTATATTTGAGCCACAGCATCTCTCTGCAGCTCCTGGCAGAATTCTGTGCTGTGTTTTGTACTTTACTATGCATATACACACCTTCCCTGCTGCTGTGCAGACCTGCTGATGGACATGAACACTGTCTGAAATGTGCAGATACCTTTTCAAAATTCATGAAGTCATATTCAGAAGCATCATGCTGGCATCTGTACTCACAGCGCAGAGGGCTGATGGTTGTGCAGTTGAGCCAAGGCGCTCCTCTGGTCACTCGTGCTCTGTGCTTGAAAGGCCTGCAACAAACCCGACCAATCAACACACTTCTGACCTTTCCATGAACTGCTCAGCACTGTGGATAAGCGCTCTTCGCTGGTCAGTGGAGTAAATCTTATTTAGGGAGATTCTGTAAACGCACCTTCTCCCTCTCCGCCTCCATCCTTCGCTCATCCAGCTCTGCCTTCAGCGTCCGGATCTCCACCTGCATCTTCTCCACATTCTCCTGCAGGTGACTGGAGGAAGAGAGAACCTGTTTCTATACTGCCCCTTTTTTTTTTTTTCAATGTAGTGTTTAAAAAACTGGGTAAACCCCAAACTTCTGCAGCTGCCCAGTCATACAACTACTGAACAATGGACAACTACATGGGTTCACACTGGCCTCCCACAGAAATTTGATTGGCCACTTAGATGCACTCTCACTGAAGCTGGTAGTTGATAAATTATTAGACTGTCAATCCTGGATAGGTCTGGGTGTCGTCCATTGATTCTTTTAAGGAATCATGACAGCATGTTTCTGTTCTACTTGAAATAAATTATGTTATGCATTTTTGTTTCTCATTTTAATTCTCTGCATAGGTTTAGTTTCAAATTGCATGACTTTTACCAGCACTGGTAGCTGCCCAGTCATTACACTAATGTGAAGGTGTATTACCACAAATGAAAACTGTGGCAGTATTTAATATTTTGTCCATGCTTTACGAGGCATGAAGCTCATGACAGGTAGAAACAGAGCTACACTCACTAGCAGGTTTAACGCAGCTTCTTTTGGGGAGTTAATAGTATAAATTTTATGCTGGTTTTTTTTGGCTCTTCTCACATTTCATGAATGAAACTGGGAGATGGAGGGGGAAAAGGTGACTTTTTTTTGGGGGGGAAACTTTAAGTGTCAATTATTTTTTAAGAATACAGTCTAAAACTAATTTTAAAGTGTATTAACCAATATATTTGAGTGTTTTGTATTTAAGTGACATTTTATTGGATTTGTTGCTGTAGTGATAACAAATGAAAGCTGAAAGCTAAACAGCTGAGATTTTTCAGCTTTGTTATTATTGCCGTGTCCCAAATTGCATATTAGCACTATAAATAGTATGCAACAGTAGGCATACACCATTAGTTGTGCACTCATTAGTGTAGTAAATTAAGTATAGAAGTGTGTGGTTTGAGACGCAGCATTAGATCAGCAAGACAACTTCAACACTCCAGCAGCTCCAGCGGCTGATTATAGCTCTGCTGTGCCGCTCGTTAGCTGCTCATTATACTTTTCCAAGCTAAAGTTTAAGGTACGTCTTGGTTAAGGTTGCATTTAGGGAGGTGAAAGTAATGCATTTATTGAGTTTTGATATGGTTTCTTCTTTGCATAGTAGAGTTTTCACCTGCATTTGTGGATGCAGCAACAAACTGTGTGAAGAATCATTTCCTTTAGATTCTCTGAATCTTTTAATGTTATTATGTACTGTAGATGATGGAATCTCTGTTCTCTGCTATTTTACATTGAGAAACGTAATTGTTTTAACATTTGCCTGCGCAGTCTTTCACAGAGTGGTGAACCCTCCTCACCTTTACTTCTGAAAGACTCCAATCATGTTACTGACCTGTTGCCAATTAACCTGATTAGTTGTGAGATGTTCCAGCAAATTCAAAATGAGCAAATATTTTTCAAAAAGCAATAAAATTTCTTAGTTTCAAACATTTAATATGTTGTCTTTATAGAATGTTTGATTTATATAGAGCTTAAATGTTTTCACACTGTTGCATTCTGTTTTTGTTTACATTTTGTACAGTGTCCCAACTTTTTTTGGAAACACCTTTTGTCCTGACAGTACTGTTTATGCTGTTTACATTCTGTTTTCAATAAAATGGAAATGAAACTGAATATATACAAACTTAATTTGTAAGGTTTACAGGTATGACTGTGTGTATGAGTGAGTGATGGTAGGAACGCATGTTTTATCTTATTTTATTTTGCACTGTGAGCTCCTGTAACCAAAACTAAATTCCTTGTATGTGTAAACACACCTGGCCAAAAAAGCTTGATCCTGTTTCTGAACTCCTTTTTTTTTAATAAAATGTCCCTCAAATTTCAGTTTGGGATGGCAAAAAATGCCCAATCCTAAACTAATTTTCATTATTTTGTTGACAAAATGTTCTCATGTTTGCTGGAACATGCAGATGCTTTGATTCACCTAAACATCCCCAGAAACTCATCTGGAGTGTCTAAGGTTGGTCACAACTAGAGGTGGAATGACCTGATCCCAGGTATTAGTATTGGTCCAATATTAGTATAAAATCATAACAGTTTGAGCACAATAGCCTTCTTTTAGATGTTCATATTAAGTGAAGTGCTTCAATTAAAATGAGCTCACTTTGAAGCACAGTGGTTTTTGAAGAAGAAATATCGGACCGGTATCAGTATCAGCCGATACTCAACGATTCAATATCAGTATCGGCAAAGAAAAATGGTACTGTGCCACCTCTACTCACAACACAGTGAACAAAAAAGACTGTAGAGTTGGTAGAGGCTCATTTGCACACTGCAGCCTCCTGTGACACTGCATTGAAAAGGCCAATATCACGCTAACAATTCACAAACACTACAATGTAAAGTAAGCTTTGATACACTGTGCTGCCCTAATATTCACACACTCATACACAGAGTAGGTCTCCGATGAAAGTATTCCCAGTGCTTACTCTTTTTCAGCTGTGAGATGGATAATCTTCTTGCTCTGGTCTTTGATTTTGAGTCCAAGCTTCTCATTAGTCTGCCTGGTAGGGGAAGCAGAGTGCATCTGTTACAGAGCAGTGTGTCATGCAGGCAGGCTGTAGCCCCCAGTACCCTGGCAACATATTAGGGGCAACAGAAAGTAGAAAAATATTCAGATATTTGAGTGACAACAACACATTAGAAGAACAGGCAGTGATGGCAGCGGTTCAGGTTCAGAAATAACTATGTGTGCAGCAGCTGTGTAAATCTCACCACAGTTGATTCGCATCAAATTTAACTATTTTATTACACGGGAATGGAGTACAAAAATAAAATAATAAGTAATGATAAATAATAGTTTTGAATAGCATTTGAAATGGAGAATATTTTTTGGTGGAAAATATAACGTTATGTTTGGTTATAAATAAGGCCAGAGTAATATTAAAATACTTAATACTGCTACTGATTTTAGGAGCTAAAAATTTAAATAACTAGTAATATTGGCCGACACATTTTTAATATTTTTATTTTAATTTTGTACTTTACTGGCAGGTATGATTGTCAGTTCAACCATTACACTTCTTCAAACTCACAGTCTCACATAATATAAATACTATATTAAAACACAAATAAGCACTGGGGGTGGGGCTAGCCACATTTGTTTGGTGTTTTATTTTCTGTCAATTATCTCTTATTTTTCTCATTTGTCTACAGTTTTTCTCATAGAAGAGGCTTTTTGGTTATAACGTTATTTTCTTACTGAAGGTAGGCAGGATACATTCTACAAGTGTTTGTTACTCTTTCCATG
Source organism: Colossoma macropomum (assembly GCF_904425465.1). NCBI lineage: Eukaryota > Metazoa > Chordata > Actinopteri > Characiformes > Serrasalmidae > Colossoma > Colossoma macropomum. The sequence goes on from NW_023494799.1 coordinate 37,211,451, forward strand.
GTAGTGTTTTGTGTTCAATTTCACCGTTTCGGCCTGCATCAGGTGAAGCAGGCAGTGCCTCATATTAGGTACCAAGTAGCACAACTATTTAAGGTTTCAGTCTATCATCAGTAGACTGAGTTCAAATCCTTGCAAAACTGCAAACAAAGTCTGTTATTATCAGCACATAATTTTTGCAAATACCAATAAGACTGTGTTTCAGCAATATCAGCAATATTACTGGCCAACTAGTATACTAGTTAGACTCTAGGTAATATCTATTCTAACCCTACATTCACACCGGCAGAGACTTTTCGCCTCTTGTCACCCAGATCGCACATCGCTCATCACCTGTGGGCGTTTCTGAACTCTGAACCATGGTTTCACTGACACCAAGCACAAATCAGATCCATTCCCACTAGAAATAAAAATCCTGGTGAGAAATCGCCTGTGTGCTTATTTTTTTTTAATCCCTGTGTCCGTGGAGTCAGCGTGCGAGGAAAACAGTATTTGGTCTTTGCGATTACTGTCTATTTGCGGCGAAAGCACTGCCGCCATTATTCCACCTGTAGTAGGAACAATTATCTAGGATCCAAAAAAGAAGCGTCTCGTTTCACAGTGGCGGAGATAAAGCGTGTACTACGCTGCTCAATGCTAAATTGGTAATCGCCACACCGCTTCGATTCTTATTTGCATGAAGTTAAACTCAGCTAAACTCTGTTGTGTCGCTGACTCCGCCCACTTTGTGTTGCCAACATTTGCGCTGCCTCCTGTCGCCGGAAATCGCCAGCACTCATTGAAAATGAATGACCTAAGGCCACTTTGCCGCATTGCGTCGCTGCCGGCGTGAATGCAGGATCACATAAAAAAAAAATTGCACTTGAATCGTCACCTGCAGATGCCTTTTTATAGCCCTAATGTGTAGGTGCAAGGGGTTCCCTGCCTCACTCACAGAACACACATGAAACAGAATAAGTGATGTGAAAATCATAAGGTCTATCTGTACACCACAGGACAATTTTCACACTGGATATGTGATCTTACTTTTGCTCCTTCACCCACTGGTTCACATTGGTCACCACCAACTCGCTCTCTCGGTGCAGGCGGGAGCTGTCACAGCGAGCGTCACCCAAAGCCTGCCTCAGCACCTCCACCTCAGCCACAGCTGCACTATATTGCTGCTCTATGGAGTCCATTTGTGAGTGTAAGGCCTCCACCTGCAGAGAGACAGAGTGGTAAATATGACAGGAGGAGAAAAGTCCGTTTGAAACCATGTCATTTGGCTGAAATACTCCAGCTGGGTGAGCACAATGTGTGTGTGTGTGTGTGTGTGTGTGTGTGTGTGTGTGTGTGTGTGTTTGTATTATGGCTGCACAATATGTAAAAATATGAACACAGCAAATATACTGCCAGGTACTACGATATACCTTGCAATGTACTGAAAATACATTGGTTTTGCCTAAATAATTTGCTTTTGTTATATGAATATCAGAACATCCACAAAAACACAAATCTGGAACAGTGATTTGTAATAATGCTCATGTATACAGTAAAAAACATACTGTGCAAAAGTCTGAGACCACCCTTCACTTGTTTAATTTCCAGTCAAAACAGTCACTAAGTAGAAGCTTTTCAATTTATCAGGAGATATTTAAGAGGAAAGTAGGTATAAGATAATCCACTTGCAATGGAAAATATATGGAAAAACAGGAGTCTCCAAAACTGGAGTTCAAAAAATAATTAAAAAATATATGGAAATTGGGGCTCCTAACAGCTGTGCAAGACCTGGAGGACCACCAAAACGGTCACCATCAGATTCACAGCACTTAAAGCTTTTATCTTTGAGAGAGAAGGAAATAAAGCTGCTTCAGATCTGAGAAAATCCACAGATGTTTCTGTCCATCCTTCCACTGCGACAAGTCAGCTCAGCATGGGTCTGAAATTATGATGCTGAGAAGCCTCACTGTGAAAAGCAAACCGACAAAAAAAGAATATTTGCGCGAGAACAACATAACTGGACTGCAGAAGTCCAGAGAGGCCATGAGGTAGTTATACATTTTTGGATTGTTATTTTGAGATAACAAGTTAATTATCTTGAATTATCTAAAATTGTTATCTTGAAATAAGTTACTTGTCTTATGTCGAGGTAACAAAAGTTATCTTGAGATAAGTTAATTATCTTGTGATCTCAAGATAAAGTTGCTATATTTAGTTATTTATCTTGTTATCTCAGGATAACAACATTGTTACTTTGAAATAACCAGTTACTGATCTTGTTATCTCAGGATAACAATCCAGAAAATTATAGCAGCGGCACATGGCCTCTATGGTACGGAGCCCTGCTGGTGACATCCTGCGTAAATAAAATAAAAATGCTTGGCCACGCCTTATTAACACGTGGGAACGAGATCCTAATGCGTGGCCACGACTTAGTAAGGTGTGGGAATGAGATGATTAAGTTGTGGCCATGAATTATTAAGGCATGGGAACAAGATCATGGCTTACTAAGTCGTGGCCATGCATTAGGATCTCGTTCCCACGCTTTACTAAGTCATGGCCACGACTTAATTATCAAAGGATGGAATTTACTAAACACTGAAAAATATATTATATTTAGTTCTTAGTTTAGAGGTGTTTGAGTAATTTTCTCTTAAGTATTTGTCTTTTGTCCTGTTGCTGAAAATGCGTAACTTGTTGGCTGTAACTTTTGTAAGTAGTGACAAAGGCCAATATCATGAAGTTTAACAATGTATTGTGCAGCCCTACTATGCATGCATGTGTGTGTATGGATGACCTGAGCTACTTTCGAGTGGTAGTTCTCTCTGAGGGAGGCGATCTCCACCCTCAGTACCAAGACCTCCTCATCTCTGCACTGCAGAGAGGCTAGCTGCTGCTGACCCCAGAGCTGAGAACGGGCCAGCTGGGAGCTCAGCTCTGCCAGGCGTCCCTCAAAGGTTCGAGCCTGGAGGACGACAAATAAAAAGGTAAGCAAGACTACAACCAGTTTCACACCGTATCATGGGTAGAAAATGTTATATTAATATAAGACCATTAAGCGTTTTAAAGGGCCCATATAGTGGACAACTACAACCCCAATTCCAAAAAAGTTGGGACACTGTGTGAACTGTAAATAAACGTAAATAAAAACAGAGTGCAATTGAACTGTGCGCTGATAACAAGCTGGATGGTCCCTCTCCTCGAGTCTGCAAGACACGGCGTCCGTTGTTTTCAAAAATTTCAAATTTTGATTCATCTGACCACAGAACAGTTTTCCATTTTGCCTCAGTCCATTTTAAATGAGCATTGGCCCAGAGACTTTGTCTTTGACTTTGCCTTTGTGGATTGCATGGTGAACTGTGTTCACAGACAGTGATTTCTGGAAGTGTCCTGAGCCCATGCAGTGACCTCCAGTACAGAATCATGCCTGTTTTTAATGCAGTGCCGCCTGAATCTCTGAATCTTTTGATGATATTATGTCCTGTAGATGGTGGGATATCCAAAGTTTTTGCAATTTTACGTTGAGGAGCATTTTTCTGAAATTGTTCCACAATGTTTAGATGCAGTTTTTCAAAGACTGGTGAACCTCTGCCCATCTTTGCTTCTGAGAGACTCTGCCTCTCAAAAAAGCTGTTTGTATACTCAGTCATGTGAGTTAGTTAAAAATGGGCTCCTCCAGCTGTCTCACTTTCAACATCTCACATGTGTTCTTTTTTGTATTGTGAATAAAATATGGGTCTATGAGATTTGCAAATCATTGCATTCTGTTTTTATTTACATTTATTTACATTTTACACAGCATCCCAACTGTTTTTGGAATTGGGGTTGTAAATTTTCCTCACTTTTTCAATTAAAAGAGCTGTAATGTGTAAACATTGTCAAAGCATATCGCTCACTAATAGACTACATGGTCCATAAATGGAAGCTGCAAAAATCATGTGAAATCATTTTTTTTTGATGTCACAAAACTAATTCCTTTATATTTATGCATTTTATTAGCAATTTAGCTCCACTCCACGTTGTAGTTATAAAGAATGCTTCAAGGTCGACTGCATTTGAAATAAGGCACAATAGCAGCAAATCAAATGAAAAGAGAGTTCATTTACATATATCAGTCTTAAAGACACTGTAACAAGCACAGCCTGTTTAATTACAAGGGATAGAGAGAGGATGGAAATGGGGACAAAAGAATAAATTATGACTGCTTTTAGTAAACAAAACAACCTAAACGTTATAAACGGACTTCAGAAAAAACAGGACAAGTCTTACTTAAGTTATGTTGTGTGATGGGGTTGTAACGAAACACATTATTTCTATAGCACATTACATACCTTATTATCATGAAAGAAACTGTTATTTTAGAGGGCTGAATTACGTGAGACTAAGCTATACTTCTTATGCTATATCCACAGAACCTGTTTCTTTACCTTTTTTGTTCTATATAATATATAATTGTTATATATAATACCATCTGTCAGTTACTGTGATATTTTTAACTGATCACAATTACATTTAATTAGGAACTGAACAATACATCTACATCATCTTACTCTCATCTTATGTTAAAGATGACTTTTATATAACTGTGTGTCTGTGCTGCTTTAAATGAAAAGAGAGAGATAATAGAGTCATAGTTAGTCAGGTGTGCCTGTGTGAGAGAGAGTGAGCGTGGGAGAACATTGAGAATGTCTCACATCACCACAATGACCTTTACACGAGCCTTGAGCACATTTAATGCAGAGGAGAGCCAATAAAGGTAATGAAAAAAGCAAAGGCAATTAAAGTGGTGAGAGACAGAGTGCGCGCGAGAGAGAGAGAGACAGTAGAGCGAGCAGGTTAGGAGATAGAAGTGCAGACAAACAGACAAAAACACACAAAAGCCCTGTACATGCACACAAATATAAGACCATCACAAACCTGCTTCACATAGGCCTTAGAGAGCACTGTGCATGTCAGAGAACTTCCAGTCAAAACAGCTACGCACCAAACAGGCATACATCTACAAGGTGGACTGACAAGGTAGGAGTGTCTAATAGAGTGGACAGTGAGTGGACACAGTGTTTAAAAACTCCAGCAGCACTGCTGTGTCTGATCCACTCGTAGAAGCACAACACAGACCACCACGTCAGTGTTACTGCAGTGCTGAGAATGATCCACCACCCAAATACTACCTCCTCTGTGAGGGTCCATGGGGGTCCTGACCACTGAAGAACAGGGTAAAAGGGGGCTAACAAAGTATGCAGAGAAACAGATGGACTACAGTCTGTAACTGTAGAACTACAAAGTGAACCTATATAGTAAGTGGAGCTGATAAAATCTTACCAGTAGTCTTGAATTCAGTTTTTCAAAGAAAACTGCAGGGAGATTTTTCCACACCTCCAAACTTAAGTCTTACAAGCTGGTTGCATTTTCTGCTTCATACAATCCAATTGATCCCAAACACACACAGCAAGGTTGAGGTCTGGACTCTGGGGTGGACAGTCCATTGTTCTGAGAACACCAGCAGACTTTATTTTGTCGATGTTCTTTTCTCAGTAATGCTGTCTTGACATCCACACATCCTTTCAGACCCACAGTGCTGTAGATTTGTTCAATCCAATACTGATATCGCAGGAGGCTGCAACATGCAAATGAGGTCTTTACCGCACTGTGCAAAAGTCAGAGACCACCTTTTAATTTGTTGAATATCCAATCAAAATAGCCATTAAGAACGGCCATTTCAGCATTTAATGTGCCTTTACCTTTATTACAGCTTCAATTCTTTTCAGGAGACTTGCTTTCAGGTTTTCAAAGATACCTGCAGGGATATTTTTCCACATGTCTGAAGTTCAGTCTTAGAAGTTGGTTGCATTTTTGCTTCTCACAATCCAAGTTCAATGATATTGAGGTCTGGACTCTGGGGTGGCCAGGCCATTTTCTATGAACACCAGCAGCTTCTTTCTTTGATAAGCATGTCTTGATCTCAACAGTATACTAACTCCACGGGTTTCAGTGTTCTTTATCTCCTTTTCTCAGTAAGGGCTTCTTGCCAGCTACACATCCTTTCAGAACCCGGTGTCAAGTTGTTATCGCACAGTAGAAGGATGGACAGAAACACCCGTGGATTTTTTTCTGATCTGAAGTGAGAGTGAAGCTTGATTTTCTCCTCTCTCTCAAAGAGTTAAGTACTCCAGTTCCTCCCTCCTGTAGTGGGTAACACCTCTGCCTTCTATGCACTGGGGCTCAATCCCTCACGTGGGCAAGCACCCTACACTATACCAATAAGAGTCCTTGGGCAAGACTGCGAACACTACCTTGCCTACCAGTGTAAAATGATCAAATTGTAAGTGGCTTTGGATAAGAGCGTCTATATATCTTTTGAAAAATGAATAACTTGTACTTTTTCACTGGTAACTAAATACGACTAGTCTGACTTTTGCACAGTTGTGTATGACATACACCTCAAAAAGAAAAGTGCCATGCAACAACACAGAAAAACACAAATGCCCCCCCCCCTCCTCTCTTCATGCTGGTCCACCCTGATTCCCCCTGCTTGCTGCATTCCACACAACCAGTCGGGAATCATTACCGGCCTTGCTGTGATACAGCTGCAGCAAGAGCAATTATTTTTAAAAGACAGAACCGAAAACAGACAACTGACACACGGCACAGTGCACACAAACCCAGGAATAATCATTAATCCTGCAGTCGGGGAGGAGAGAACAGACTGTGGATGGCTGGGAAGGGGTTGTGGGGGGTGAGGCTATTTACACTTCATTTTTTTAGCCTGGAGAGTTTTCTGACCACAGTGAGACAAGCCCGCTTTTCCTAAACCAACAGAAGGGGGACAGTGCTCACTAGCGTTCAGCGCTGACAGGGGGATGATGTGGAGTCTGAGAAAGAGAGAAAGGGCTGCACTGACTACCACTGTCACACTCCAATCAGTGTACTTCATCACACACTTACGCTGAATGTCCAGCAACAGCTGGGAAGACTGAATGTACTGTAAATCATTTCATTCAATTTAGTTTTAGTTATTAGTGCTATTAATAACAGGTATTTAAGGAGTAAGCCTATGGAGACAGTAGCAGAAAAACTCCATGAGAGTCACATTAAGGTCGTGTGGCCACGAATTGGATACGTATCCAATCTAGGACCACATATAAAGTGGCTCAGGTCGGATTTGAAAAGATCAGATTTGTGTGTTCTTAAGGCCTGAGAACATCAGATCTGAGTCACATTAGGGCAAAAAATCTGATCTGCGCCACTTCAACCTGGTAATGTGAACGTAGCCTTAGTCGTTCAGCTTTAATGCGCGACACTATTTTCATTAGTCATTTTCATTATGCAGTCAAGGATTTCAAATGTTATAAAGAGCATGTTTAAAACTTTAGCTTGCTAGCATAAGCTAACTAGGTGTGATCCATTGATGAGCTGCTGCACAGTCATTTTTCATTTCTGTGTAGTGCAACTCAGTGTTTTACTTGAGATCAGGGCTGGACTGGGAACTAAAATCAGCCCTGGATTTTTGTACTATACCAGCCCACAAGAACCACCATGACCCCCATCCCTCCACCACCACAACCCCCAAAAACTGGTTTCACAGTTACAGTGAGTGGGTGCATATTTACTGAACAACAATAAACACAGTTTTTCTCTTTAAAACGCAAAAGCATCAACAAGATAAAGATGCTGCAGCTTAGCCAAGAACTGGAGTGACAGCAAGCGAGCTGGATAGTTAATTAGCCAAGGTGTGATAGTACATTAATGCTAAGGTAGCCACCTGTAGTCTTAGTGTACAAGTAGGTCCCTGTGGTTCTTCGCTCTGATATCCAATCAAATCACAGACTTTCATTTCTTCATTTATTTGCATGTTGTTTAAGTAAGTTTTGTTTATAATCACGCACTCCTCCATTCCCTTACGCTTTTTGGAGGTTTTCTCCATCTCTCTTTAGCTAACCTAACACTTTAATTTTTCCAGCTGTTACCATTATGTTTTGTTCTGGGGGCGGCGCCATTTCTGTGATTGACACATGCCATTTGTCCCCGGTGGTCTCCGCTCATTTTATGTAGGACTACATTAGACACCATCAAGTATTTCTCTGTTTTTCAAACATCCACACATAGCAGCCCACCGGGAATTGTCCAGGTCCTCCAAGTGGTCAGTTTATCCCTGCTTGAGACAACACTAGAAGTACGATACAGACAACGTGCCCAGAAAAGCTTATTCTAATGAAACTGATTATGAATATTACTAATGTTATATGGTAAATTTTGCCCACCCCAGTGTTAGGAATGAGAACATGGTGGGTACGGGGCTCAGTGCAGGGTAAAGGCTGTTACACACAGAATACGGCACAATAAAAAATACAAAAAAATGCAAAATATTTGGACGCAGTTTTTTTCGCAGACTGATTTTTAAAATTTAGTTTGCTCTTTTTTTTGTTCAAATAACAAAACTGAACAAACAGGCAAAAAGTCTTAAAGTTACAAAAATCTTTTGCTCCTCACAAAAACCCGTGACAGTGCGGAGGCTACCTTCCATTTTAGAGAAGCGAAAGGAGAGTGGAGAGTTTCACCTGGTCCCTCGGGAGCTGAAACTTTATGAGTGCTTTCACACTCAGCTCGGATCTCTGTGACGTGTGAGCTGCTTTTGGAGATGCATCACCATGTGACAAAGCAGTAGACAAATGAATTCTTTTGACGTCTGTCAAAAAATTTGAGTTGCCGGAACACGGCTAATCAGTCATCTTGGTGGTTGCCATGTCAACGGCTGTGGCAGCAGCGTGAAAGCGCAAAAATTGTACAGACGGTGAATAAAATTATGTCTCATTTTCGCCGTCTGAAAAATCATGTTTGGTGTGCAAGATATCATCAGTTATACACCTGCTCTAATGAATGTTTTGACCTCTAAATAAATTGCAGAAATAAATCACACTTGGTGTGTAAAGGCCTTAAGGCAGGTGAACAACATCCAGGATCAGATACTCTCAAAATAGACACGGAGAAATTTAGATATGGGACGCTCTGAGAACATGCACACACAGTAGTATGCAAAGCTTGTTTCCCACATCCTCAGAGAACAAACTTAAATATGGCATTTTCTATTTATTTGCTCAGTTTAACATATAGGAAACATCAAATATAAAATGTGTCCTAACTTTTGCACAGGTCACACTTTATGTTCAATTTCTTTCCAATATATTAGATCCAGTAAATAAACAGTAATTGTGAATTTAAATGTGGGGAAGTGTGTCCTCTTTACAGGACGTGTACTTATGTCCACTTACAAAATCAACTAAACGAAATTTGCCTGTTTCTATTCTATAAATCTATTTTGGACATTATTCATTTGGTCAGTGTACAACTATTTCTCTGTAAAACGTGTTGGATGCTTTGTGAGTGAGTGGTGGCTGAGTAATCTCACCTCATCTTGAGAGAGTCGGCTCTCGCTGTGCAGTTTCTGCAGCTCTGTGGTCAGCTCGGTAATCCTCTCTTGAAGTGCTGTCCTCTCTTCCGTCTGCTGGAGCAGGCGCTGCTGCAGGCGCGGCACTTCCCAACTGCGCTCGGTCAGCTACAGACACAGACGTCACGCAAAAAAGTCCGTGATGAATGTTAATGTGGCCTTTGCTGAGGTCAGCTCCAGTTTTAGGTCCCTTGCGCCCTGCTAGGCATAGACGCACACATGCACTGCAGGCAAACAGCACAGACCCAGTCATGGTTTCGAATTACAGCCCTTTGCACATTTGTAATGACTTAAAGGCCACAAATCACGGAAAAACCAAATTTTTCTTACTTTTTTTTTAAAACAAAAGATCAATGTTTTTTGTAAACAGTGTTAAAATACTATTCACCCTCATTCATTCCAAATATATAAACAGCCTGTTTTGAATTCATTATGCTTTTGGATGTCACAAACATCAATCTATTTACATATAACTGCCCAATCAATCTGCATAATCAATCAAGTTGAAGTGATAAGCTAACAATTATGCGCATTGAAATGTCATCGTAAGACTGGCAACCTCACCAAAATACCCCCACAGTCTACAGTTTGTGCATCATTTCAACCCACAGAACCCAGTAGCTTTAGCTTGCTTATAGCATACGTGTAGCATTATTCATATTTCGACTGAGGCATTCAAAGGAAAAATGTGAACTGGAATATTCTGAAATATTTTTGTTTACCAAAAGATTCTGTCTACTTTTTGAACAAGGTACAAAGAAGGGCACTCGTGAAGGGATCAGCCAATTAGAATAGAATAAAAACACGGAGAAAATGGTAATGTAAAAATAAGTTGTGTCTGTTTTCTGTACTTCAAAGCAGACAAGTGATATAAGTGCACTTCAAAGTAACAAATAAATGACAAAAATGCAGAATAAGAGCCTTTTAATACAATAAAGCTCAGGATCCTGACCTCTTGGCTGAGTTTCTGTACGTGAGTGTCTCTGCTCTCCAGCTCTCTCCTGCACTGCTGCAGCTCCTCCTGCCTGCCTGCCTCTCCCTCCTGCAGCCTGAGGGTGGCGCTCTGCAGCTCAGATACGCGCTCCTGCAGACTGCTCACCAGCCGCTCCTGCTCACTCAGCTGCGCGCAGAAATCAAGACAGACAGCTGACAATCACAAACGGCATATCAGCATCCTCCATCATGTGTAACAGCAGAGGCATCAAAGCGCTAGATAAAGTTGACAAGAGCAGAAAGATGGAAGCCACTGTTGGCAGATTAGCCCAGCTGGGTGAGCAGATGAGAGATAGATTCCTTTATGCATGGCAGATATTAAACTGGGATTAAGGAGATTAACTTCCAGCTGTAATTGAGCGAGAAACTTTTCATCAGATCTATTAAACTTTTTCGAGATATGGAATGTGTTTAGATTTAATTTTCAAACAGCTGAACAGTTCATAGATTGCTGTGCTTCATGCTGAAAACCCCCTCAGCATAAAGACGAAAAAAAATATTCCATTTCTTCATGATTTGTGCAGGTCTGGGTCACATTTAGCTAAATCGTTCCATGGGAGGTTTGGAAATAATTACTATGTTTTGAAGCACAAATTCAGGGGAAACTAATTGATTTTGGAGAGAACTGCTTGAGGGGGTACACTGGAAGGGTAACAAAGTGGAACTGCTGAATCCCTGCAAAGCAAACTGATAAGAAGCTGACGCCACTGTGAATGCAAAGCGCTAATCCCCAAGGTACATCTGATTACCTTACAAAACCTTAGAAATATTATTTTTAATAGTGCTTCTTCAACACTGTGTAAACTCACCACCCGCTTTATTGGAAACACCTGTGCTTTCACTCACTGGCCACTTTATGAAGTCCAGCTGCCTTACACGTCCACTATATAGGCATTCAGTTACAGACCGCAGCCCGTCCAGTTTCTAGTCACTGACAGTTATGTGGTTAGAAACTGACCACTGATGAAGGGCTAACACAAACTGTGCATGAACAGGTTGGCTCTAACTGTACAAGGGCTTGTCTCTTGGCTCAGTTTAACCTGAGCAAGTTTAAGCTTTATAAACTTAATAAACGCAAAAAAAGTGTTCAACTCATTTTAACAGCTTTTTCTGTTAACGCAGGTTTATACCTGTTGGAAGAAAACCTCGTATCTCAATTTTTGTTGTTTTTCAGTTTTTGACATCATTTGAAAATGCCTGTTGTCCTTTACATTGTGTGTTTCATGAAGAATGGACCAAAAGAAACGGCCCAAAATGACTTGGGGGGAAAAAGTCTGGTTCCACTGACTTGCATTAAACGTAAAGTATGTTTTTTCCTTCTACTGTAAAGTTATCATTTTGGAGATACAAGGTTTTCTTCCGACAACAGTGATATACTCAAGCTATGATTAATCATAGTGTGAATGCACATTAAAGCATGACGAATAGTCAATCGCGAGAAACATGAAGAGGAGTCAAGCAGCTTATTGTTCAAAGAATTAAAAAGACGTCATACTGCTTAAATATGTTTTTTAACTGTAAAACACAATGCTATTACAATTGCCATCATGGTAGTACTTATTGGAGAAATAGCTGCTTTATGGTCTTAATATCTAGGTTGTATGATCTGGTTCCCCTGTTGAAAAGTGACATTTGATCCCTCAGACAGAACTGCATTATTGTTTTGTGATGAAAATCACCATATCTATGATAATCAATAAACACCTTTTGTTGCTGCAATCACAAATGCATGTTAGGACTGTACTATGCACAGCAGAAGCCATATCTCAACAACGTCCAGAAACACCACTGACTTCTCTGGGCTCAAGCACTTCTAACATGGGCTGATACACAGTGGAAACGTATTAAACTATTAGTATTCAAAGGCGTCATGTTTTCCAGGCCAAAGAAGAAAAAGACTATTCAGATTGTTACCAGTGTAAAGTTCAAAAGCTCATGGTATCTGAAACATAGAAACACATTTAGGAGCAACCACTGCCACCTTCTAGACGTCGATTTTTGAGGGACGCCCATGCTTATTTCAACATGATAAAACCACATTCTACACATTCTTACAACAGCATGGCTACTTCATCAGAGAGTGCAGGTCTTATAGTATTTATAAGAAGTATTTATTAAAAAAACAATATAGTTCAAAAGATGAAACATCAAATATTGTGGTTTTGCACTGTTTTCAATTTCAAATCCAACCAAATTTACTGTTCACTGCTCTCTGTTTTTATTAGCATTTTACATGCTGTCCCAACTTTTTTGGATTTAAGGTTTGTGTGTAATCAAAAGCCATCCAAGAGGAGTTAACCATTTAAAAACCATGTTTCTAAGTGCCAGGAGGCCTGGTGAACCTACAAGCTGCCAGTGAGTGCTTTTATTTTATGTTATGTGTTCCTATATGCGTACAACACAATCAGCACAGATAACATGATGCACACCTGTGTGTGAGCATGAGTGTACCTGTTTTCTTGTTGTCTCCAGATCAGTCCTGAGCTGGTCTCTCTCTGCCTCCAGGCTGCTCTCTCTGTAGCTGATGCTCTGTGCCCAGTCCAGCTGCTCCTGTTGCCTGGCCTGCTCCTGTGCCAGCTCCTCTCGCAGAGCCTGCATAGTCTCAGCTTGCTCTTTCAGCTAAACCACACATACAAAGACATAGACATTTACACAGGGCTCCTCTGCCACAAATACAGCAGTAACACCGATCAATAATGATCAATACAGTGGATCATGACCTCCCAGAAGGCTCTGTGGAGCATCCTGCTCGATAAGCTAGCCATTTAAAGCCTTGTTTCACCCGAGCAGTTTTGCTGAGGTCGGTCGGTCACTCTTACCTGCTCCTGCAGCTGTGCAAGCGTCTCTTTGCCACTGGACAGCTCCTCCTGGAGTGCTTGGTTCTCCTGCTGCAGCCATGAGGCTTTCTGCTGGGCCTCGAGCTGAGCCTGCCTGCTGCTGCTGGCCTCTGCCTTCACCTGCTCCAACAGGCCCCTACAACACAGCTTTAAATGAATATATATTTTTTCATATTGTTTCTGTACAGGACTACAAGAAAGGTAAAATATATATTAATTTCCTTAAAAAGCTCCTTATGGTGATGAGGGTTTGTTGTGGCCATTACTGCTTCACATGTTGCAGACACAACTCTGGGACTAAAAATAGTCGTCACGTTTTAAACATTTGTGCTTTGCAACTGGCTATATAGCATAATGGTTAAGTCACTGGCTGTACTGGGGGTCAAGTCATCCACAGGAATGTGCTGCATTCCTGACAATCTTATGATGTTCTTCCAGCACTGCGGGTGAGCAGTTTGATCCGTTTTTGTCATTGCAGCCCTTAACAATGTATTCACTGCAGAAACTCATATCGTGAAACTTCCACCTGCTAGTCCAGGGGTCGGCAACATGCGGCTCTTTTACTGTCCTGTTGCAGCTCCAGAGCAGAATTAGATATTTTGGTAAAAATAAAATAATCCTCCTTTGCAGTAAAATAAAGCTCTGCTGATCGTTCAACACAGTTATAACAATAAATGGTCCTAAACAATGGAGTTAATGTAGAACTGCTAGTTCTCCCTTTAACCCTGAAGGTTGACGCGAAGACTGCTGGTCATAGCAACGCAGACAACAATCCAGCCTAGCTATTAGCACAAAATGGCAAAGAGAAAGATTAAAGATGGTCCCTGAAGCGTTTGATCTGCGACGAGAAACTGTCAAATACTAAAAAGTCGTGAAGCTGAAGTCAGCTCCTTGTGTGCCAGCTTCTTGTTCGAATTTTCCCTGTTCCACCTTAAATGGTGCTGAACCATTAAAGTGGAACGGAAAAAATTTGAACAAGAAGCTGACAAATGAAAAGCGACTTCAGCCTCATAAAAAGTGAAACGATCACAGACATTTCACAAGTAACGGTTCCACTTTTGCGGAAAAGTTTCCTGCTGGAGATGTGAGAAAAGCGGCTACAGCTAAGCAAAGGAAGTCTGCGTTTTCGTTTATTTTTTTAGCCTATACTAGTACATTAGCACATACTGAGACATATTAACAGCCAAGATGGTAAAATGGACATAAAATGTTGTGGCTCCTAAAGTACTTTGATTTTTGTTGAAAGGAAAAAATGGCTCTTCTTAACATTTGGGTTGCTGACCTCTGTGCTAGCTACTTTCTGAGGACCACCTATGTTACAGGTCCACTATAAATGTGTACAACATTCCAGATTGTAGTTGTTGCGTGTCAGCCACCCTGTAACTCATTCATTATTGCTCAGTTTCTGACCACAGGACCACTGCTGACTAGATATTGCTCTGTAGAGGTATTCAGTCAGATCACTGATCAACTCTATTTGCAACACCATTTGTTACACTGCATGGATGAATTGATTTGTCAAAAAATGTAACTGTTTTGAAGAAAATCTGAAAACAGTCACAAAGATTTCAGTCCAAATATAAATGCATTAGAATGTTCATTTGTAATACTGAAGAGGCTAATATTGCAATAAAGATTAACAAATGATAAACTGCCACTGCAGCAATAATGCAAGCCTGATATTCCAATAACATAATCCATTTCAAACAGGCAAGAGAAGACAGTGAGTAAAAGTGTATCACATATGACTAAGAGAGGATGTTGAACAACTGGTCTTTCATTTGTTTATTTGTATCACACTGTGGTCCTTCATAACACATAACTCTGCTTAATCCATCAAAGGGAAACTCCATTCATCCACAAGATCATGCAGACGCAACAAAGGCGAGGGGGAAGGACGGGGTGCTGGATATAATCAGGGCAAGCCTAAACATTTAATGAGCGAGCGGTAAAGCTAATTATGAGAGTCGAGGCGCTGGATGAGCTCAGTGACTGCTGGAGCCTGAGTGATGGAATCAGAGAGGTGGCCAGAGAATGTTTACAACCAGGTGAAGCAACTAATCCAATCCCAAACATCTCTCTCACTCGTTCTGTCCTTCTCTCTCAACTAAAACATCAAGTCAACACAGCATTCAGAGTCATTCTGCACACGGACACTCAGCTCAGACACGAAAGACCATAGAGTGTCCTTCACTGAGCTGAAGCTCAAATACTTAGCATGATAAAAACAAAAGAGAGCGTGAAAGAAAGAGAGAGAGAGACAGAGGAGAGAGAGAGTAGAAGAGAGAAAGAGAGGTGGGGAGAAAAAGGAGACAGAGAGAAAGGGCGAGAGAGGGAGAGAGAGAGAGAGTAAATGAGAGAGAGAGAGAGAGAAAGAGAGAGAGAGAAAGAGACAGAGTGAGAGAGTGAGACCGTCACCAGGCTGTAGGTGCAGAGGTGGTTACATTAGGAGGAGCTGTGTCACTTTTCACGAAGGTGGGTGTGGGAAAGTGAGCTGAGAGACCAGCTCTCTCCTGCTCACTCTCTCTGTCTCTCTCTCTAACTTCCTCTCTCTCCATTGACAAGCTGGCCACAGTAACAGCTAATCGATCCCTCACGAAATCCCCCAGCACACCCTCGGCGGGGTGATCAATATCCCTGGCAATTAGAATCCCCTATCTGCATGGCTGCAGGGACCTCGCGGTGTCTCTGCGGCCCACAAACACCCAATTTAGTCCTCGGCCTATCACTTAATTACTAAATCTCCAGTAATGCGTATTGGCAGGCGGATGGCGGCGCTTAGCGGTGGCCCCGACGGCTGACTGAACAAGAGACCTTTGGCAAGGTGCTGGTTAAGACGCTCTTCTTGCCGCCGTTTAAACATCTGATCTCACACGGGGGGCATGACCCGCCTGCATCCAGCCCACCCACGCACGGCAGGAAGGGGGGGGAAATATCGCACTCTGGAGACATGGAGCCAAAAACCACTCACTGAACCATTAGAAGCAATGCAACACTTACTGCCAGAGTGGCTGCATGAGTATAGGAGTGAGCATGATACACTGAGGAGCTCCAGCACGGCTGAGTCTTTCTGGCCATTCAGGCGAGGTGTCAGGGTGTCTGAAATCTGTGCTGTGGTTTGAGCTACAGTGTGGATCCATCAGCTCATAGTGGCCCTATTGGCCGGCTGAGGGTGAAGAAGTTGGCTCAGGCTGACTGTTCAGTCTTGGCAATGGGGGACTACATTCATTACCTCTACTGCAAATAGCCAGACAGCAATTATGTCCAGCACTATGACAGCTCAGGGCTGGCTTCTGCTGCTGGTAGAGGTCAGGGCTAAGGGTTCATTTAGTGGTGACTGCTAATCGGACAACACGCAAGACTTGAACTTGATGGTGTTTAAGTGAACTATGCGCTTCAAGCAGTTGAAAATATAAACAAAAAGAATTTTCAGAATATGTCGCTGTTGGCGGAAGAAAACCTTGTATCTCCAAAATGGTAACTTTACAGGAGAAGGAAAAAACATACTTTACTTTTAATGTAAGTCAATGGAACCAGACTTTTTTCCCCAAGTCATTTTGGGCCATTTCTTTTGGTCCATTCATCATACAATTTACACAAAATGTAAAGGACAACAGGCATTTTCAAATGATGACAAAACAGAGATAAGAGGTTTTCTTCCAACAGCAGTGAAATATATTACAGTTACGCTTCTCTAGATGATTTTCTGTTTAAAACTATTTATCTCCATGTTGGACATAAATTATAGAATGTATTTTTGAAACTTGAAAATGCCATAATTGGCTCCACCCACACATTTGGTTTCTAAAAACAGCTAAAGAGGCTAATTACACAGTCATGGAAATGCTGTGCTTCAGCAGTTTGGTTTGTATAAAGATTCTTTGTATACTTAGATACACAGTTTGGTTGAGCTTACATATGGGTGTATCTTTCAGTTGCAGATTGGAACATCTTGGAGCTTTAAATTAACACAGTACTGCACTAAGCTATGAACCATTTTTATATTTGCTTCAAGAAAAAGTATTGTGCAAACGTCTTAAGAACCCAAGCACCTTACTAATAATAATAAATGCAAATAAACATAAATATAGTAAAAAATAACAAGAATTAAATTTTTTTATTTTCAAAAGTTGCAGTAGTTGATATCTTATGAGATTGTCTGATAAACAAAGGTTCCAGATTTCACCCCAACAGCAGCAATCATTGCATAGATTTGTTAAAATCCATCAGCAGCCCACCTGATTTAACGCAGTGAAGCACTGATTAGCCAAACAAAGTACTGGATGGTATCTGTTTAATTCTAATAATAGTGTCTTTCTAGACAAACACTTCATTCAAGCCAATCAAATGAGTGCAAGAAGAATTTCCTGCCTTCTTCCTTCATTTGTGGCAAACATGCAGATCAGATTACTCCATCCAATTAGGGTGAAACTGCACTGAATTGAGTTGCCGCTCCTATATTCATTATGTGAGGGTCATATTAATGTAGAATCGATGAAACAGCGTGTGTTGGATAAATACCTGCAGTCTTGAAGCTCATGCTCTGTAGAGTCCAGTCTCTGCTGGAGTCTCCTGAGCTCAGCCTGCAGCCTCCGCTGGCACTGCTCGGCCCGCACCACCTCGGCTACCCGCTCCGCCAGTTGCTCCTGTGCCCGCTGCTGCCCTCCCTCCAGTAGGAGCACCTTTTCCTCCTGTCGTGCCAGCTCCTGGGCTGAAACACACGCACAGAGAAAGTTCTGTTCAGCGAACTAAACTTCATTTGCTTGTAAACTAAGTTTGACTTCGCCTATTCTAATCTTAAATATTGTGCAGAAATGTCACTATGTATACATTAGGAGTGTAACAATGCATAGTGACACAGACATTCCAGTGCAAAATGTACATCGTGGAGATGTGACAATGCATCGTGGGGAATGGGCATTTATAAATTATGACATTAAATGTAATTGTATAACATGGACGTGGTCAACTTTATTCAAATTCTGTTCAAAATATCTTGTTGCCAACTTTGTTGTCAAGTTGACATAACATCTGTCAGGTGACACTGACATTAGGTTGTATCACGGCACTCTCTGGGGTGAATTGACATCCTTTTAAGCTCAGTACGTCATAGTGACTTTATGCTAATAACAGGATATTGCTTGCAAAGCCAGGCTGGTTGAACCAAAGGGAGCATTTTCTGTGGATTCTGGGTAAAATGAGGTTTATTGTACCATTTATAAGGTTCAAGTCCCATCATTAGCATTATTTTACTGTGATATACATTAAGCCACAAAGTCAGCAGCCTTTATGACAGATGACGCCTAGTGGAATATGCCTTTATAAATGCTTATGTAGCTTTAAGGTTCAGTTGTCACAATGAGCTTATGTAGGTGTCATATGTAGCCTTATGAACACTGGCCTAGAGTAAAATTTAGTAGCCAATACTGGTTCCAAGAAGCTAAAAAATCTACAAGTGTTTCTGTCCATCCTTCCACTGCAAGAAAACAACACAATGAATCTGAAAGGATGTGTAGCTGAAAAAGCCATTATTGAAAAAAAGAAGAAGAAATGCCAATCAAACGAAGGCCCAATCTTATTTCCCTACCCCTTGTTTTCGAGTGTCATCTTGCCCCTTGGAACTGAGTTATAAGGGGTAGTGGTTGAAATCTTCCCTCTGAAATGGGATCCTCAAATAAAAAGAGCATCACTTCATTAACAGCTACCAGCGCTGCTCTGTAGGCGACCCTGCCAGTCTGCAGTGACAGCAGAGGAGGGTAAAGTTCAGCTCCTCACTGCTGGGCTTTAGTTACATTTAGGGAATCATATGCCTTCAAAGAGGAGGGCAATTTTTTATTATCGCCCACCACTAATTCTTCAGTGATATGAAGCTGAAGTCAGATATTCACCAGCTTCTCGTTCTAATTTTCCCGTTCCACCTTAAATGAAGCAGTAGTTTTGATGCCTAAGGTGCCAGAACGTAAGTACTGCACCATTTAAGGTGGAACGGGAAATTTCGAGACATCAGCAAAGTACTAGCGATTTTTGTGCTTGTTATGAAGAGAAGGACCATAATACACTGAAACATCATTAAACTAAGATAATATATTGGTTAGCATAATTTTTAACAGAGTAAATTCTCACATTCGTGGGTTGCTTTGGCTGCTTGCTCAGCCATCTCGCCAGTTTTTCTTTTATTTTATTCATAACACTCAGTTTGAGTGTGTCTCTGAAAAACCTCTGTCTGGAGGGCCATGTAGCCCTAACACTTCGCCCTCCCCCTCTATCTCAACAAAAATTGGGACACGCTACCCCTAGGCATGAGCACGCAAAACGGAGGGGTAAGGGCTAAGTGGTAGGGGCAAGGGGTGAATTGGGATTGTGCCAAAGAAGCAGGTGGTAATCTCAGAACAATGGACTGACCACCCAGAGTCCAGACCTCAACATCACTGAATGTGTTTAGGATTATTTGGGCTGTGTGAAGCAGAAAATGCAATCAACTTGTAATCCGAACAAAGAGAGCCTCACACTGGGGCTCTGTGTTGTGACAACCATTTAAAGCTCTGCTCTGTCATCGGTAGATAGTGAGTTTGAATCCCAGGGATGATGTGACCAAAAAAGTTACTTATTATTAGTGTAATATTATTGACGTTACCACTGACATTGATCCTATTGTCTTCAATACATACAATACCGGCCTCTAGCTGTAGGGCCACTCTTACCTCAATTTGAAAGGAAGGTTCTGACTGAATTTGAGGCGTCCTCACAGAGGCCTACATGTGAGAGTGGGTTTTTGTATTAATAATAAAAGGCAGCAGAGGCAGCTGCACACGCTGAATGTTGAGCAGAGCCTCACAGTCTGATTTAAATAGATTTTGTGCTCTTTGGGCTCTAGATGTTTGAGAAAGTAGAAAACAATTAAGAGTGTGCGCGCGAATGTGTGAGACAGCCAGCAGCGATCATGTGTGTGCGTGTTTGGGTGTGTGTGGTGTGAGATAGAGAGAGAGGCTGGTCTTGTCTTTGGTGGCAAGAGAGCCTTCAGGGCTAGCTTTAATAAGCTAAGGGAGCCAGTCACCTGTTTGCATGTGGCTGCATCAGCCTTAGTGGCTAGTCTGGAATGAAACAGGCCATCAGTTCAGAGCCTCAGGCCATGTCAGACACACACACTCTCTCACACACGCTTACACACACTTTTACAACAGGCGCTAGGGAACCTGGGCTGACTGTAACAGATATGGACACATTCGTAGAAGCATGTAATAGACACAAAAACACAGTCATGAGCAGAGCAGGAGTTAATGTATGCTTTCATGGATGATGTGTCAAGAAATATACTCCATATGAATCAATATGAATATGTTGGAGGTGTAATAAAGCTGTCAATGTAGTTCTGCAGTATTACACCCTGTTAACACTTAGTATTAAAATGCGTCCAAATCGCTCTCATAGCAGGGTTGTTATTAAGGCTGCACGATTACTCATAATTTTATCAACATCCTGACATAAACGTCCTTCATAAATACACAGAGGGCTGCGATGACAGTGCAAAGGTGACATCATTTGACTGGTGGGAATGTAGCGTCCAGAGTTCAAAAATGTGCATGTAGTTGTGATAAGTTATTCTTTTAATTTGCCAATTTGCAAGATAATGTATAGGATTAAAGGTCTTGTTTATGACAATTAAAGCTCTTAATGACCTGTTAAAGTGTTATAGCCTGTCCAGACAACTCAGAGGCAGGCTTACCGCAAACCTCTAGGATCACTTCCAGCCCAGCTGGTGGAAGATCATTTTCTTACATTGCTCTGAAACTCTGGAACAGCTTTCCAGGCAATATTAGGAATGCAAGTTTGGTAGGTGTTTATAAATCCAGACACACGTGTTGTGGCTCATTTTCTTCATTTGTAATGTGTCATTTGTTTGTAATTGTGCTGTTAGCCCCCTTTCATCCAGTACTTCAATGGTCAGGACCCCCACAGAATCCTCACAGAGCAGGTATTATTGGGGTGGTGGATCATTCTCAGCACTGCAGTGACACTGACGTGGTGGTGGCGTGTTAGTGTGTGTTGTGCTGGTATGAGTGGATGAGACACAGCAGTACTGCTGGAGTTTCGTCCACTCACTGTCCACTCTATTAGACACTCCTACCTCGCTGGTCCACCTTGTAGATGTAAACTCAGAGACGATAGCTCATCTGCTGCTGCACAGTTTGTGTTGGTCATCCTCTAGTCCTTCATCAGTGGTCACAGGACGCTGCCCACAGGACACTGTTGGCTGGATATTTTTGGTTGGTGGACTATTCTCAGTCCAGCAGTGACACTGAGGTGTTTAAAAACTCCAGCAACACTGCTGTGTCTGATCCACTCAGACCAGCGCAACACACACTAACACACCACCACCACATCAGTGTCACTGCAGTGCTGAGAATGATCCACCACCCAAATAGTACCTGCTCTGTGAGGGTCCATGGGGGTCCTGACCACTGAAGAACAGGGTAAAAGGGGCTAACAAAGCATACAAAGAAACAGATGGACTACAGTCTGTAATCGACAAAGTGCTCCTATTTGATAAGTGAAGCTGACAAAATGGACAATGAGTGTAGAAACAAGAAGGTGTTCCTATTAAAGTGCTCAGTGAGTATATGCTGATTTTTCCAGTCATTTTTCCAGCCAAAATTACAATAAAAATAACATTGTTTGCTCTTTAATGCACCAAACTGAAATGAAAAACGACTGAGTCATGCATTTTTATGCTATGATATTTTGGTACAGGTGTACCAGCAACCAAATACAGCCTTACTAAATATCCCTGTTTCACAGATCAGACAAAATAATGAATTGCCAAACTGCCAATCGCAACCTGGAGCAAAAAATTGGGCGACTCCTATCTTAACAAAAAAACAATAAATGATTTTTGAGCAGATTCTGTGGACATGAGCATATGCCATGGGTACTGAAATGCCTGTGCGCAGGTACTTTGAGTTTGCTGAGGTAGACTGTACATGTTAATGTTCTCACCGCTCTCTCTGCAGCTGGCGTGGGCCTCCTTTAGCTCGTCGCGCAGCTGGAGCAACTGTGTTTTGAGAGTAGCGCACTCGTTCTCTTTCTGCCTCCTCTCTTTCCTGGCGCTGCGCAGGTCTGCCTCCAGGATCTGCACTGCAGCGGTGTGCCTGTCTGCCTCCGCCGCCCGGCTACGGATTTTGTCCCGTGCCTGCACCAGGTCAGCCTCGGACTGCCTCAGGAGCACGTCTCTTTTTTGCACAGCCTGAGAGGGCACAGCAGGGGGCAGGGTGGGGGTCAGCTGTGAAAGGGGCCAGGAGAAGCTAACACAAGTCTGTATGGCTTAAAGGACAGAGGAAAATGGCAAGACTTACTGAACTTATTAAAACCTTCAAGCAAATGAAGTGTCTGTGTTTGCTTGTGAGCCGTAGGCAGCCTGGCAGAGCGTGTGCGTCTGACTTGTGTGTGAGAGATTTTGTGTGTTCACCTGCTCTTTCTGGGCACACTGCCTACGAGCTGCCTCTAGCTCCTCCTCTAGTCCAGCTGCCCTCTGCTTCAGAGCGTCCACCTCTGCCTGCCTGCTCTGCGCTGCACACACAGCATCCGCCTGGAGCTGCCTCACCAGCTCCTGTAGCCTCTGCACCTCTGTCCAACACACACACACACAAACTTGTTTTTACACAATATCAGGACACAAGCCATCCATGTCCAATATTTACAGTGCTGGGCAAAAGTTTTAATGTGGTTATTTGTCTGTTAATTTGCTAAATTCAGAACATTGGGAATTGGCGATATGTCTGCCTTATGCATTTAACTGTATAAGGTAAGCGGAGGTAATCAAATGAGTAGAGATGCAATAAAGGTGTTACCTAATAAAGTGACCACTGGGTGTGAATACACATACACACTGCAAATGATAAGTAAAGCCATTTATCTGTGCATTAAGCACTGATATGTTTGAAAACATTAGAATAAATACAGGTAAACAAACATTGTGTGTAAATACACTCGTGTGTGAGTGAGTTATCTTAACCATTTCCAAAGGTGTCCTTCAGAAAGCCCAGTATTCACAGTCACCGTCTAATAGCTAGTTTATCTAATCCAGTATTTCCCAACCCAGATGTTCCACATCTTCCTTCATCCCTATTTGTTGTGAGTTGGTTTGGAACAAAAATGTAGACTGTCTGGGAGGCCATGAGGACCAGGTTGGGAACCACTGATTTAATCAATCCTTCATTAATTTAAATCAGGTTTATTGCTGAAGGAATTTAACAAATCCATGCAAAGGCTGGAGCGCAGCAAGATGTTATGATGTTCTTCTAACTGTATTCCTAATAACCCAGGGGTTCTTAACCTTCTCCATCTCAAGGACCACCTATTCATCACTAGAAAGCATGAAGGCCCACATGCAAACTCAACTTTTTTTCTTAAAAAAAATGAAATGAAAAAAAAATTGGGTAATTTTTAGCACTATGTTTGCACCTACCATGAATGAACACACACATGCACATTTTCTGTGACGTTTATCCTCCTGGGTTGCAGGGGGTGCTAAAGCCTATCTCAGTTCTCACTGAGCGGAAGGCAGAAAACACCCTGGACAGGTCGGCAGTCACAATATTTGCAAATGTTTTGCAATGGTGGCAAATTGAGTTTTTTTTGTACACCAATTGCTTGCGAGTGGGTCACTGAATCAAGTGGAAGCACTCTTGGGTGGTCTTTGGGCACCAGGAGGAGCACCAGTGGTCCATAGTGGGCTGACGATGACACTTTGTCAAAAAAGCATTGAAAAAAATGACCCTGCTCTGACCAACGTCAATAATCTTTAAAAATCATTTTAAGAAAAAGTTCAACTGTATTTATGTTTACATTTATGTATTTTAATGTTATTTACTCTTTTTACCAGCTATTTGCTGCATAAGACTTTTACAAAGTACTGTATGTATACAGCATAATGTAATGGATTATTATTGATGATTGACAAGCCGCTTGATGGTGATGGTGAAGGTGTAAAAGGCGATAATCACAGTTTTAGGAAAAGAACCGACAACTAGAGAGAACTAATTTACCGTTAAACATCTTTCTAAATATGCTGGGAAATTGGGGTTGTTTAATAAGCTTTTTTATAATGTATTTTTCTGTTATCACCTTCTACTTATTCTACTTTATGTTATGTTTAGTTTAAGTGCATGGAACTGAAAATAAATGGCAACATGCTCTGTAACTTCATTCAGTGTGACGCACTGCAGAAGCTAAAGTGACTGAGTATTTACCCTAGAGTAGCTAGCCAGCTTGCTGGGAAACAGGATCAGAAAAAGGTTAAAATATCAAATCATATTTATACATTTTGTTTCATTTATTTTTACTGTTTGAATACCGAGTTGTAGTGGGGCCTTTTGAAGGCTACAGCAGAGTAAATCTCTCTCTCTCTCTCTGTTACATGTGATTAACTGATTAACCTATTTTCCGTACAGCTGAATTGTCCTTGTGGTTAGTTAAAGTATGAAAACTCTGCTATATTGGTTTTTAATATGTAAAGCACATGGGCAGTTGATGGCACAGGGTGAGTTGATAATCAATAGTCACGATTGTGAACTAGAAAATACTGCACTACATGGAAGAAGCTTAACGTCAGCAACCTAAAAGAAAGTTTTGCCCTTTAAGTTTTGAAAAACTAAAACATTCTGTACCCTGTTTTTCTCGTTTTCCTACAAAGTCAGGATATTATGCCCTAAAAATGTATGAAAACAAAACACACACATGAACCACATCCAATTAACAGAGCTTCCTTCTCCGCTCCACTCAATATCCATATGAAAAAGAAACAGGGCTCAGAAGGCTGGGCTACTGAACTAGCGGTGGAAAAGCGTTTGGAAACTGCTCTGCGTGAGCTGATTAAAATCAGGGTGAGAAGAGTGAGCGAGACAGAGACTGAGCGAGCTTTATTCACGCACTCACCCGCCAGGCTGCTGTCTTTGAGCTGCCTCTGCCTGCACGCCTCCTCTTTGAGCTGCTCCAGCTCGCGGGCCCCTTGACCACAGCGCTCCAGAGTGTGGGACAGCGCCTGGGGACACACACACACACAAACACGCACAAGCATATTCACACACAGACACACACAGCTGTCACACACCTGTCACACATCTGTGACTGCGCCTCGGGGGAGGAGCAGAGATGCCCCAGGCTCTGCAGAGGCCCACCTGAGGAGTGAAAATCCCCCGTTCCCCCTCACTGCCTCTGGCCCTCAGGCCATCTCTCCACCTGCCTCTCCCGCTCCCTCCACGCTGCCTCTCCAGCCTCATTTAGCATCCGCCACACACACGCAGCCGGGGACATGTCCCATGCATATACACAGCCGTTTCCTGACAGGTGTCACCTCCAATCTGGCAACCCGTTCATCTGAGGCATTAACCATCTGACAAAACCGGTGCAGGTCGTCAGGCACGTGGGTTCCATCTCTTAATTACCACGGCAACCTGGAGCGCACACGTGCACGCGTCAGCACCTGACAGGTCAGGCGATGCGTCAGGAGTATGTGTAACCTGTCGTCCATCCGTCCATTTAAGTGAGACTGCGCTCTTCACAGCTACGGCTAAAACAGCGGTGGAGCGGCTGCGAATTAACTAAGTGCTAAATAAAAAACACAAAAAAAGGAAAAAAAAAAGAATCAGACATCAGGCATGTTAGGGGCCGGAGCTGGTGCCTAACCCCCTCATTTTGGCCCATTAAAATAACGAGGTGTCACGAGGCAGTGGTTCTCTATGCTCGGGCGCTGACACCCGTCAAGACAAATCTATATTTCATGGCCACTTACAGATGTATAAATAGCCAAACGAGGTGCTCTAACCATCTATAAAACGCCACTAAAAGGTTGCCGGAAGATGGCGGGCACTGTCAGCGCACCCAACGGGTAATCAATCTGTTGGGAGCGGGCTGGCGGTGGCGGGAGAAGGGGGCACTAAATCAACGGCTACGCTAGCGTAGAGCTGGACTGACACGCCGCCACTTCAGCTGACGTGCGGCCCGCTCGACAGCCTGATGGATCGCTCCACTACAGTCCATTAAAGCCCAACGGCCGGCCGCCGTGCTGCCATAACAAACAATTAGTCACAAAGGTGCTCATAGAGCCGGGCCAGGCCTGACTGGGTGGAGCTTGGGACAGACCCACGTCTGTGTTTCACTGCTGGCAGACTGCCATCGAGAGCTAATACTGACAGGTTGTTCTACCTTATATGGATCATTCTACCGAACTGGTTCAAAGACAGAGCTGAAAACACATTTCAGACTTTTAACTGACTTGAACTTCAGACTTCCTTTTACTTTGAGTGATCCTAAAGCTTAATTATAAACTACTATTAAAACAAAAGACTGAACGATATTTTTTCACTACTAATACAGTCATAACACTACTGAACCAAATGTTTCGGAAGTGATGATTTTAGCTAATTTTTATCAGAAATAAAGAAACCACGAACCAGTACATGACTAGCAAACACAGCTTTGAGCAGTTTTACACACAAAAATAATAATATTTTTCACTGAAAAGCAAGAAGGTTTTATTTAATGTAATGTTCAGTAATGACATTTTTAATGTTCCACACTGATTTTCAGACTTTGGGACACATTTACTCCAAAACAGTGGGATTTAACTGCTCACCATGTGGGATGCTGCCTCGCTTCCTGCTCTGAAATGTGTGTGGGGGGGGGGCGCTAAAATAAGGCTCCAGCTATGGACTAAAACTCTGTCTAGGTAGTGACATGAAAATCTTTAATCTTCTAAAACTTCACCATACAGGAAATAAAAAAAAACCACACAAAAACAAGTATAATATTTTCACAAGTGTAAATTTAGGGGTTAGGGTTTGGGTCAGACACTTCCCACCTCCCTCCACAAAAGTATTCAGCTTATTACTATCTCAATAAATGGATTTCAACAGATCATAACATCACCCTTGTAAATATCTATGGTCTGAACATTTAATCTTTTCTTCACTTATTCCAACTGTGGCACTGCAGTTTGAACTAATTCAGCTGAATGGTCCATAAATGAGACCAGAAATGATATGTGTAGACGTTCTGTTCACCTGTTCTAGCTCCTGGATGTGGGACAGCTGGGATTCGTAGTCCGAGTCCGAGTGGATGTGAGTAGCTCTGTACACAGAGAAATCAGACTGGAGCTTCACCATGCCCTCCTCCTGCTCCTCCACCTGGAAATGCACACACATTTGTTCTTATATGTCAGGACATGACCCAGTATGCACAACACATCGTGCTGCAACACAGGACTAACTGCATGACTGACAGGTCAGGCCATTATCAGAAAAGAAAAAGTGCAGCTATTAGTCTATCAACAACTGAATATTGCAGCTTATGCAAATATTAAAAAAATAAATAAATACCACTTATTATTATTTTTCCTTTTGCACAACGTTCTTATTTTGCTTTACTTGTTTATTTAACAAGGACAACACATTCATTTTGAGTTGCTGCCCTTGGGCCACAGTTTTCGCTGCCCCAGACGTCAGTCTGTTTGACGGACAGTGTCATTTGTGCCTGCGGCCATCAGGTGAAGCAGTGACCACTCACAATGAGTCATGTGCTTAATTTGCATTTTATTCTTGTTTAATTACTTCTTATTTATGAAGATGTTTGTATACTGTTGTCTGTAGATGCCTATATGTTTTTTGTCATATGTTTATATGCTTAGTTATGAAGTGCTCCTTGAGGACTAAAGTTTGTTCAATTCAATTCAGTTCAGTTCAGTTCAATTCATTTCGTTTCATTTCAGTTCAGTTCTGTTCAATTCATTTAATTTCATTTCATTTCAGTTCTGTTCAATTCAGTTCAATTCAATTAAATTCAGTTCATTTCAATTCAATTCAGTTCAATTAAATTCAATTCAATTCAGTTCATTTCATTTCATTTCATTTCAGTTCAGTTCAGTTCCTTTCAGTTCAGTTCATTTCAATTCAATTCAGCTCAGTTCAATTCAATTCAATTCAATTCAATTCTGCTCAGTTCAGTTTATGCTTATTTTATTTCCAGTTATATACACTTATACAGTTATATATTCCAGTTATGAAATATAAAATGGACTTTAGGTACAATCACACAATATACACTCCGAATTCAAAATTTCAAAAAAGCAGTTTCACTTCATACATGCTCACACCGACTGCCCACAGGTCACGCACTAATTCAGTGTGGGCCTGTTAAAATTATATTTCCACCTGTCAGGAGTCCTGGTGCTAAACCAGGCACAGAAATAGCTAAAATGGGCTGTGGATTTGAGTGTGCAGCACTCTGCTGTGTGCATGCTGTTTGTCTCTATCTCTCCGCTGTGTGTGAGGCGTTTGCTAATGCCAGTAAAGTTCCTCCGTCTCCCTGAGATAAATCAGTCCAAGGCAACGGTGTCAGGAATAATCTCCCCTGCGTTTCTGCGTGCTTAGTCAGGACTTCATGGAGCTCGTGTGCATATGAAACACTCCCAAATGGGCTCCAGCTTTATGAAGATAATATATCTGTCAGTGTCCTGCTTTCATTACGCTCTATTGTTTGTTGCCTTTGTTGTGCGATGCTGGGGCAGAGAAAGAGAAGACGACTCCGAGCATGGAAGACAGAGAGGGAGGAGGAGGGATTCATAAAGACAAGCTCTAAGTGAGATGAAGACCGATCGGGCTTTCTTACTGATGAGCCATATTGTTTCAAAACACAGTCAGAGTGATCGGCTTATTAGACCTCCGTCTCTCTCTCTGTCAGGAGGGGCCCAACAGAAGTATTAGTTAGTAGATACAGTTACACGAAAAAGTTTGGACATCCCTGGTCAAATTAGGTCTTATTGATTTTGATAGGGAGAAAATAAGTTAACAAATCCTTTACAGGGAAAAAGGTGAACAAACTAAGTTGGGTAACCCACGCGGTTGCTAAGGTGTTGCTAGGCCAATTGTATAGCAACTGTAGAAGAATAAGAGTTAAGCATTATATAAGCATTTATGTAAGTGGAATGACTCAGGATGTTGAGCATTGACCAGTTTATTCCTAAGGAAAAGTGAGTCAGGTTGGTTCATGGTTCTAGCATAAACGTTGTAGAAGCAGTAGCATTGCAGATGTTTGACTGCAGAATAATAATAAGAAGAAAATTTTGATCAGTAAGTTGGCTTTTTCAAGCCAACTTAATTCTAACAATTTAAGTACATGACTTCCATTTATTTGATGAGTTTAACATATTGGAAAAAAATATATAACACATTTTTTGCACAGGCTACATTTTATGCTTTATTTTTTTCTCCCAATATGATGAATTTAAGAAAAGCTGTGTTCCAGCAGCCGAGGTAGGCTGCATTTCTACGTCACAGATGTCTGTTCCAAAGTGCAGCATCCTTCATATACAGCCTAGAAATGCAGCCTACGTTCTGAGCGATTTCGAGGACGCATCAGATGTATCCTTCCCGGCCTTCGGTTACCCACAGTTCATTTCTTACGAATGACGCAAAGGACAGCACCACGAAAATGGCAGAAAATGGAGCCGGTGGAGCAGAGCTTGTTTTAAAATGTAAGTTTTTCATGTCCTTGAATTCGTCTTCAGTACCTTATAAAGTGTAAATGATTGATTAATTACAACCCCATGTCCAAAAAAGTTGGGACGCTGTGTAATTTGTAAATAAATGTAAATAAAAACAGAATACAATGATTCACAAATCTCATAGACCCATAGAACATAGAACACATATCAGATGTTGAAAGTGGAACATTTGACCATTTCATAAAAAACATTAACTCATTGAGAACTTAATGGCAGCAACGCATCTCAAAAAAGTTGGGACTGGGCCACAAAAAGCTGGAAAAGTAAGTGGTACTAATAATAAAAACAGCTGGAGGAGCAAATAGCAACTAACTCACATGACTAGAGCATTTTAGAGAGGCAGAGTCTCTCAGAAGCAAAGATGGGCAGAGGTTCACCAATCTGCGAAAAACTGTGTCTAAAAATTGTGGAACAATTTCAGAAAAATGCTCCTCAACGTAAAATTGCGAAGACTTTGGATTTCCCACCATCTACAGTACATAACATCATCAAAAGATTCAGAGAATCTGGAGAAATCCCTGTACAATAGGGACAAGGCCGATGGTCAATATCGAGTGCTTGTGATCTTCAGGCCCTCAGGCAGCACTGCATTAAAACAGGCAATTGGGGTTGTAAAGCATTCGTCCATATATCAGATTTTAATCTGAAGTATTTTTATATATGTAGTTAATCATACTACATAAGCTTGTTGGCATATTAGCTACCATAGCAACAAACACCAGTTCCCTCACAAGTCCTGCACCGCAATTACAAGAGGCGGGACCTTTCTGGTGACGTCACCACGCAGCCTCATTAGGACTGTTCCATTTGTGTGACCAACAGGCCACTAAGGAGGAGTCTTCATAGGACAGTCCTACCGAGGACCCGCGCTGCCTCGGCTGCAGCCTAGACTTTGGAAGGCAGCTAAAGAAAGCAACAATTGTGCATTAAAATGTGCAAAGTGTGTTTCTTTAGCTGATGTGTTAACTTACTTTACTGACCGGGGGTGCACAAACTTTAACACATTACTGTAATATCTGCTGGAATTAAGATCCTCTGGATATTCTGGTGTCTGGAAAAATCCCACAGATAAAGCAGCGATGCTTAGTGGCATGTTTATAAACTAGCAGACACCTCTGATGTGATTAAAACAGTTCACCCAACCATTCATACGGAGCCTGCTGAGCTGAAGGTTTCCTCCCACTCACGTCTATTTCAGCAATACAGACTGAACACAAACAAAAATCAAGAACAACAAATACTAATAAAAAGCATTCAAGCCAAACCTTTAGTATGAGGATGACACGTGACAACACAAACAAAACCGTTTTATGATGAGAACTAATAAATGAGCTCATTAAACCAACAAATCGCTAATAAAGGTGGAAAGCTTTGCCCCAGCGCCAAAATACTGTATTTATATTTCAGCTCTTCTGAGTTTCATGCGTTGAGCTATTTGAGTAACTCTGTATCACTCAGCAGAAGTACTGTACCTCACTCTTTGTGCACTCTATCACTTCAATTCTTCCAGTCTTAGAACCAATGAGGTACAACTCTGTCCTCCCAACAACAGTCGTCCTGAAAGGAGTCACTAACATTTTATTCTCCTTCAAAAAGACACCAACATTCACAACTTCCCAACTCAACTACCCAACTAACTCAACTACCCAAACACATGCGCTTCTAAAATGGCTAAAATAGATCTTTCCAATGAGATTAGATATATGATTAGATATATGACGATTCATTTGCATATAGAAGGGAAAAGTCAAAGGAAAATATGTTACGAACAAAAAAAAACAAACATAAAAAGGAGTTGGATGATTAACAGGTACAGAGAAAATTCTCTTAACAATCAAGATCTGGTAGACCACCAAAACTGTCTCCCTCAGGAACAGGAGAAAATCTTCACTCTTGCTTAAGATCTAAAAAACCCACAGGTGTTTCTGTCCATCCCTCCACTATGAGAAGATAACTCGGCGCTATGGGTCTGAAAGGATGTGTAGCTGTCAATAAGGAGTTACTGTCTGAAGGAAAAAGACAAAAAAGGAGAAAATCTGCACTAGAACAAAACTAGACATCTGGGATGTAGAGTCAGGTTATATGAGCTGATGAGTCTAAATGGGTCTAGATGGGATTAAGTAACCAACTTCTAAGACTGAACTTTGGAAAGTTAAAAGAAGCATAAAACAAAATTTTACAGATTTCTTTGAAAACTGAAAGCAAGTCTCCCTAAAAGAATGGAAGTTGTGATGAAGGTAAACAGTGGACACACTAAATGCTGAAAAAGTTGATATTTAGTTGTTGAGACTTCTGTTAAATATATGTTTTCAGCTTTTTTTCCTGACTGAAAAAATGAATAACTTGTACTTAATGGCTGTTTTGACTAGAAATTAAATGCATGAAAGGGTGGTCTATAACTTTTGCTTAGTACTGTGTATCAGCTAATAATATTAGTTACTGGAATTATTTGGTCCTTGAAAACAGCATCTGCACTGGCCACAAAAGTTTCATTATGCTCAGGGCCCCAGTAGTTCTTAAAGAGACGGGACACCACTTAAAGAAGTGCATGCATGTTAGGGGGTACAGACGGGAGCCAAGAACAAACATCTTAAGGTATGTGCATTGGCGCTCATGTGGTGAGGGCCTGACTGAAGACAGCAGGATCAATAAAGCATGTGTGTGAGTGAGAGGCTGGGGGGCTGCTAATGGAGCGATGACCCTATTGGTGGGGGCCAGGTGATGGAGGGGAACAGGGAAGCGCTGTGAGAGGTGCAGGCCGGGACACAGGCCGGCTAGAGGCATCACACTCAGCTCCGCACTGTCAGACGAAGGTGGCTACCCCGCTGCGCCGCACACCGGACCTGTCCCCTTCACCGCTGTGACCACTGGCCATTATTTCAACAAGACAGGGCCAGCCCAGCAGGGCTTTCCACTTTACGCCTGACGTGTGTAGACCTGCTGCGTCCCACTATGTGTGTGTGTGTGTGTGTGTAAAGCCAAACAACTTCAGCTCCACTTAAACATCAATCTCTGCGTCTCAAAGAGCGCCACAAGTAATCCAGAGCCTCTCAAACAGCTACAAATCAATAAGAACTCCAACTCCCAGAATCCCACAGGAGAGACCATCACTGCTCACCTGCAAAGCCTCTCTCATCACATTACTGACCCTGAATCAGAGAGAACACTCACTGATGCATCCAGTCCAAACTCACTCTCTTGTCCTCATGACCTGCCACTGCATTTATGAGCTGTTAACACCTCAGGTTAAGACTTTAAGACACTCAGGGTCAAATGTACATACGAGTGAATGCTCTGTTTAAAACAGGGTTCGAATAGAGGGTGGGTGGTTGGGGGGGGGGGGTGGGGGTACAGGGATCCTCTCATAAGACAGATAAAAACTTGCGAGGGAGGAGGGGTCCCGCCTTTTCCTTGAATAAAACGTTTTTTTGTAACAAAATGATAAGAGGTGACCGTCTATTTTTTAAAGTTTTTATCGTCTTCAACATTAGACTCTTCCATGTAGATCAGGGGTGTCCACTGTCCATCCTGCGGAGATATTTTAATTGGCCCGTGGCTTCTGTAGTAGAATGTGTTGTAGAAGGTGGCCTGTCAGCAAAAAGGCTGCAGTTTTTCCTTTCGATTGATTGTGACTTAATTTAGTCAAAACTTCAGCCATAAAGCACAAACTTACCATTGATAACCAGCAATTTTTTATGGAAATCTGAATACTTTTTCATCAACAGCCACAGCGAATGCATGTGCCTCATATGTCAAAAGACTAATCAACTTAATATCAACAGACAAGAAACAAAGCATGAACGTTACAATTAATATTCAGAGGAGGTGAGTGCAGAGACACTAAAGCAACTCAACCAACCGAGTCTCAGAGTTATTAACCTTTTATCAGAGCACTCATATCTTATCAGAGCAAATTCAGTAGTTCAGTAAACATTAACCTCGTAGGCCAAACAAAAATGTGGCAATTTATGCTGTTTATTCTGCTCTTCTTGTTCAATCAAGCGATTTCTGAATGTTGTTGTTGCATTTATTTGATACGTGAAGATCTAACAAAACTGAAAATATATAGATTTTTATTTAGTTTGTCTCACAAAGTCTATTTTTGAACAAGTAAACACTTAAATAGTAACCTCCTTAATAAATTACTCATGTTGTATTATTACCCTGATTTAACACAGCAAATTATTTGTTATATGCGGTTACTGATCCAAACTGCTCTGAATGAGCAATCCAACTATAAAGGATGCCTTGTGTATCTTTCATAAAGCTTTGATTCTATGTGCTGATACATTTCACTGTGACCAGCGTGAACACACACTCCTCTGGTGGCAGATTTATATGTGTGGTCATCGCCAAATTCTAAGAATAGATTGCCAGCAAGACACTCAGTTCAAAGAACTGCTCCACATCGTTGTGTTTTTCACATTTTGAATTATTTGTAATTAATATTTTGGCCCACGAACTGATGAGCGGCAGCGATGAACACAGAGAAAATAAATGCAGTAAGCAGCCATGTCATAATGTTAAATAATATTCATTATTATTTATTATTATTATTACTCCAATATGCTGTGGTAGAGAGCTGAAATAACAATAACTTGGTGGGTTTCCAAAAATGTATGATCCTGACTGTACGACTCACATTAAAATCACCAAATTCAAACCTCAGATCCTCACAGAAGGCTGTGTGAGGTCAGTGTTAGCTGCTGGGTGTGGCCGTGGCTGACCTGTCTGCGCAGGGCTGTGGTGTTGTCCCGTAGCGTGCTGATGACCAGCTCACACTCCTGTGCGTGTGCACGGCTGATCTCCAGCTCCCTCTGCGTATCTCTCAGCCGCTGGCTCAGGGCGGCCAGGGCCTCGTCTCCGCTCTCCAACTGAGCACAGCGTGCCTTCACATCTCCCCGCAGAGCCGCGGCTTCCGCCTGCAGACGCAGCACCTGCTCCTCACGCTCTGTCGCCTGACCACACAGACACAGTCTTAAGAAGCACTACCTGTAACAGTCATACTGCGCTGGGCTTCGGTTCTGACTCTCATTCAATGTCGTCACACTTTAAAATTGTGTTGATTTTAAGTCAGGGGTCTCAAGACCTGTCGTGCAGGACCACAGCACTGCAGTTCAGCATTCTACATTTACATTCAGATCACCAGCTAATTAACAGGACACTGTGATGAATTTATAGAGTCAGAAGAGGGAAAACACTAAAGTCAACAGGAACTTTGACTGCTGGAAGAAAACCTCGTATCTCCATTTTTTTTTCTTTTTTCAGTTTTTGACCTAATTTCAAAACGACCGTTACCCTTTACATTGTGCGTAAATTTCATTAAGAATGGACCAAAAGAAACGGCTCAAAATTACTTGGAAAAACAGTCTGGTTCCATTGACTTGCATTAAAAGTAAAGTATGGTTTTCCTTCTCCTGTAAAGTTACCATTTTGGAGATACGAATTTTTCTGCTGACAACAGCGGAACATTGGTAAAGTTTCCTGACAAGAAGCATAAGTTATTTATTAGTTTATTCAGGACCAAACAGAAAGACTGCTGTGCATGCACTGTGTGGTCATTTAGCAGTGGACGCTGAAGCAGAACGTGAAGCAACATTTTTCTGACAGTAGTTTTGTCTGTGTGCAACAGCATATTAATGTTGTTTATGGTGAACAATACATTTTGTTAGTAACATTGTTTATGAAATGGTGTTACAGTTGGAGGAACCACTTTACACTAACACTACCCTTATAAAATGTTTATAAAAGGTTTGAAATGAGTTTATTAATGGTTATTAATTAGGTCATAAACACCTAAAAAGACATTAATAAGCAGTTATATCCAGGACTCCAAACTGGTTCAAGGAATGAAAATGAAAACCAGTGGCCGTATTACAGAAACCTCCTATCTTTTTGTCTTCACTTAAGATCTGACAGGTAAGATTTTTCACCAATTCGTATTACAGAAGCAAATTTGATCTTGACTTAGGAATCTTATCTTATAGCATCTTATCTCAGGTTAAAAAATAACTTAACTCACTTGATCGAAGTCGACAATCAACTGTCATGTCTGTTACCTAGCAAACGACCATAGGCGCACAGCTGAAACGTAAACATGTGATCAAAATAATCAGGCTAGCTAGCCAGACAGCTAATGCTAGCTACCATTATTGAGGTAAAAAAAAAAGGTCAAACAAATCTAAAGCGCGATAAACTGAAAGTTGAGAATGTTCTGTCAGCGCTTCGTGCTGTTTATCAGAGCGTCGCCGCTTCACAGTTTCAGTCTCCATTTCCCAAACGCCTTAGCCGAGCGCGCTAACGTTACTCCTCCTAATAAACAGACACACGTTCAGCTCCGTCTCCTCATTATTCACCACCATCACTGTAATATTTCATCATCAACATTAACACACGAAGGTGATCAGAGGGGCGGTGGAGATCGAGTCTGCAGCGTCTGAGATCTTTAAAACGCAGAGTTAGAAAAGAAAATCATCTCACAGTGAAAGCAGCGTTTTCAGTGTACACAATTGTAGCGTCTTTATGCTGGTTATAGCGAACTGTGCTGCCTGACACAGCATAAAACAACAGAATTTAGTCTAGTTAGGAGGTTTCTGTACTATGGCCCCAGGAGCGAGCGGTCTTCAGGAGTGAATGCATGCTTTATATGAAAGGGCGTTTCACTGTTGGATGGGTTTATGTTAAGTGCTGTGCTGTGCAGCAACTCGAAAGCTGATTGTAAATGACTGAAGAAAGTAGCGTCTTCAGCGGTTTTGACCGCATTCACACAATTACACTGAGTTAAACTGAGATTATTATAAATGCATTTGTTCAGTTAAAACTTCATTATGGTAAATTACGCATTAGACAGATAACTAAGTCCATCTGCTATCATAACAACCAAAATACCGCTGGGCTATCTGCTGTATTTATACATCTGCCAGGTCGAATAGCTTTGCAGTGCTATTTTTTTATATTAGGTTTTCCTGTAGCCTGTAAAAGGGAGCTGAATTAACTGGTTTTCATTTCGTTCTAACCAGTTTAGGATCATTAAGCTGTAGTCGGAACGCAAGCAGAGAAACTTTAAAACACTGGTCACTCTCAGAAAAAAAACAGTTTTTTATTTCATTTCTGAGGCTTAAAACACAAGTACAAACAGTGTTGCTTGCCAAACAGTGAGCCCATATTCATCTATGTATTTCTCATATTTATCTTACTTGGTCTTCTCCATCCATCATCATTATACCTGCCAGCTTCATCAGATATGCATATTCACCAGATATAACAGGTCACTGTTCCCATTTTTATGAATGTGTTATAACTGCTTACTAATGATTTTTAAGATGTTTGTGACCTAATTAATATCTATTAAAACTCATTTTAAACCATTACCAAGTTGGATCAACCAGGGGAGCAAAACTTTGAAATAACCCCCTTTCTTGGACACATTTGGATTGGATTAGGACTCCCATTGTTTCATTAACGGAAAACTGACACTATAATTATTAAGGCTGTAAAAAAAAACTTATTTTAGTTAATTGTGATTAATCACATGGTGTTATTTGTTTAAATTTGACTCTAAAGAAAGATTTTTTCCAAAAAAGGAAAAGACTGCTTAAAAAGCAGTGTGTTTTGTTACAGCTTGCTATAGCTGAGTGGACTATCTCTTTCAATTACTTAATAACATAATTTTATCATTTGAGCGCAGGATTCACATGAAATGAACATGAAAATCACCTGATTTCCACAGAGCGAGTTTCCAATTTTCATTACTGATATCAAGTGAGAGCAACAGTGGCTGCATGTTTCAACCAATGGCTGTACATTACATATATCACAAATGCAGTTAATGGCTCAAACTCCTCTGAAACTGTAGCCCTCTCTTAGTGTGCTGCTCATTATGTATAGGAAAACGAGCATTTTATAGAAGCTTTTGCTTTAAAAACTATTTTAATGACAGTTGAACAGCTGTAAACAGCTGGACTTCAGCCTGGACAGTCTGAAAGGTCATACTAGAAAAAATTTCCTTAATAGTTTGTGTTATTAGTGTTATTAACACTTTAACTTCAACAGCCCTAATAATTACTGTATAAGCGATATGAATATTGCTTAAAAGACCTCACAAGTTAGAAACAATGTCCAAACTGGTAGTGGCTTAGTAGCCGTCGCTTAGCAACCTGCTTCATTCAGGCTAAATGTTAGGATATTTTTTAGCATCTCTGCCAGTACAGATATACTGTAAACCACTGCTAGCTGTACAAACTGTCTCCTAATGATTGTCACACTAGCATCTGCAGGTGCTAAGTGCCTGACCTGTGTCCTGGCCTCCTTCAGGTCCTCCTCTTGACTGTGCAGGGTGCTCTCCAGCTCTGCTACCTTACTCAAGCAGGCCTGATATTTGTGTTTGTAGAGCTCTATAGAGTCACTGAGCAACTGCAGTCTGGACTCAGCGTCTGAGGCGACTCTCTGAGCCTCCTGCAGGTCAGCCTTCAGCCGGCGCAGCTCCGAGTCCTGACCACGCAGGGTTGCTTCCCTACGGGAGGCCTGGAAATGACATAACACCAAGCATACACACACATGAAGCCTGATGAAACATCAAACCAAATTTAGAAGATTATTTAACTCATTTCTAGGCATTTTTATTTGTTTTAGGTCATTTTATAAAAATGTCTATTTCCTCTGGAACGTTTTTAAGCATTATTTCTTAAAACAAGCACAATTATTTGCCAAACGAATGAGACACTTTCACTAGATAAGAAGTTACATTCTGTTGCTCAGTTGACTAGACTTGCTTATGTGGTTTCTGGGAATGTATGACAGACTGTTATATATAAAAAAGGCCAAAGGTTTGTCACATAGCTAAGAACAGTAGCAGCAGCCATCTTGAAGTCTAGAATATTGAAATATATTGTCTGTTTGTTTGATTTTTAGAGATAATGGACTACTTAAGCGAATCTGTTTGAGATTACTTCATAACTTGACGTCATCCCTCACCTTTGTGTATATATAGTACTGTGCAAATGTCAGAGACCACCTTTTATTTATTTAATTTTGTATTATTTATTGGGTTGTTTAGTATCAGAAAAAAGAAAATTACACAAAAAATATGTCCACAATCTGTCACTAGTGCAGCTTCCATTCTTTTTGGGGAGACTTGCTTTCAGTTTCTTAAAGAAATCCGCACAGATATTTTTTCACGCCTCTAAAGTTCAGCCTTTGAAGGCTGGGAGTCCAAGAGAGCACAGTGGCCTTGCTCTCTAGGTGGGTAGGATGGCCCCCCTGTCTCCCCCATCAGTGCAGGCGTCTGTTCGCTTGCATAACAGATCTGGCGATTGGCACTCCGAACGCATTGAGCTGCCCGATGACGTTACATGAACAGCAGTTTGAAAAGATGCGGTGGCGCTTCAAAGGTCTCAGGGGAAGCCTGTGTTAGCCTTCGCCCTCCTAGCACTGGTCGTATCATGTGATTGGGGGAGTCCTAACTAGTGGGTGGAAATGGAGATGACTAAACTGGGGAGAAAATTGGAGAAAGAATGCAAAAAAAAAGTTAGGGTTAGGGTTAGTTGGCTGCATTTTCTGCTTCTCACGATCCAAATAATCCCAAAAACATACAATGAGGCTGATGATGCTGAGGTCTGGACTCTGGGGTGGCCAGTCTATTGTTCTGAACACCAGCACTTTCTCTGATTTGCAAATTTTCTTCCATTTCTTTAACGGACTTCTTGGCAGCTACACATCCTTTCAGACTCACAGCGCTGAGTCGTCTTCTCACAGTGGAAGGATGGACAGAAACACCTGTGGATGTTTTCAGATCTGAAGCAGCTTGATTTTCTCTCCTCTCTCTCAGAGATGAAAGCTATTAATAGAAGTACTGTTTATCTAATGGTGACAGTTTTGATGACCTACCAGGTCTTGCATGGTCGTTTTGAGTTCCAATTTATCTTCTGAACTCCAGTTTTGTTTATTTAATTTTCTTTCCTTGTGCAATTATACCTGAATATCCTTTTTGACTGGAAATTTTTATTTATTTAACTAGGTCAAGCTAGGATGAGGTTCTTGGATCTTTCTAGAATTTGTATATTTTGTAGCGGTTTGGCAGTTTTATAAGATTAATAAATTTTAGAAGCTGCTCTGGATGAATAAATGTAGACGTAGCCTGGTTCACCTGCTCCTCGGCGTCTCTCTGCTGCTTGTGAGCCGTCTCCAGCTCTCTGTGCAGGTGCTCCAGGCTGGTTCTGTGCTGCTGGAGGCGAGTCTGGGCCTCCTGCAGCTCCTTCCTCAGTCGCTGCGCTTCCTCCTCCCGGTCCACCCTCTGGCTCTGCACCTCCTGCTGCCAATGCTGCACCTCCCCACGGAGCTCACACAGCGCCGTCCGCTGGCCCTCGCACTGAAACACAGCCGGGCAGCACATTCAGAGACACTAACACAGACTACAGGTCTTCAGCACAGACACGGCCTGCATATAATTAAACACACTCACACAGCCATACACGAACACGCACTCGCACAGATGATAGAAGTGCTGGATAGCACAGAGAGAAGTCTGCTCGCTCCCTGAAGTGCGGCTGTGGCAGTTTAATGACAGCAGCTCCACATTAGATTATTAGCCTCCAGAGAACAATATTCCAGATGGGATAATATTATTTTTCCCCTGGCTGATGATGCATTACAAAAATAAGAAGCGGTGTAACAGATGTCTCGCAGGGTGAAAATAATAAATCACGCTGGCTTGTACGCACAAACACATACACACACACACACGTGCCAACAGACACACACACAGACTCGAAATATTGGCTTTGTGATTTAACTTCTCGTGTGATTTATTTGGCTTGTTGAGGACCCTGCATGGAGCCCCCTCTGCGTGTCTGCCGCAGAGAGAGTGAGAGAGTAAGAGAGCAGAGAGGAATAGATTGGTCCACATTTACCTTGCAAGCATCATTAAGAGCGCTGCACTAATTGTGTTGTTTTAAAAGAGTGAAATCTGATAATGACTCCATTAGTGACTCCACTGCACTGATGTCTCTCAGGGGCTGTACTGAGAGGAGCACTGTGGTGGGCTTAACTGACTACAGAGAGAGAGAGAGAGAGAGGGAGGGAGAGAGAAGGAGAGAGAGAGAGGAGAACAAAGAAGAAAACAATCAGGCAGATGTACAGAATGAATAAAATCAGATGTGAGACAGTGGGAGAGAGAGGGAGAAAAGAAAAGAGAAAGGAGATAGATACAAGCACAGACACAAAGAGAGAGTGAGGAAGAGTGACAGAGAAAAAAGAGAAAGAGTGAGAAAAAGAAGACAAATAGATAGAGAGAAAGAAGAGAGAAAGAGAGAATGAGAAAAGAGAAGAGTGAGAAAGGAGAAAGAAAAGAAGGAGGAAGACACAATGAGGAAGAGAGAAAAGTGAGAGAGAGGGGAGAAACACTGAGGAAAGGAAAGAGAGCGAAAGAAGAGAGAGGAAGGGGGAGAATGACAGAAGAGACAAAGAGAGAAAAGAAGAGAGAGGAAGAGTGAAAGAGAAAGAAAGAAAGAGGGAAAAAGAAAGAAAGATAGACCGAGATGAAAAGAATGAATAAAATGAGATGTAAGACGATGGGAGAGAGAGGGAGAACGAAAAGGAAGAGAGAGAGAAAGAAAAGAGAAAAGAGATAGATTCAAGCATAGACAGAGAGAGAAAGAGAATGAGTGAGGAAGAGGGGTGACAGAGACAAACAAGGAGTGAAAGATAAATAGAGAAAAGGTAATAGAGAGCGAGAGAGAGGAAGAGAGACAGGAAAGAATGAGAAAGGAGAAAGAGAAGAGAGAGGAAGACAGAGTGAGAAAAGCAAGAGAGAAAGGGAGAAGGACTGAGGAAAGGAAAGAGAGCGAAAGAAGAGAGAGAGGAAGGGAGAGAATGACAAGAGAGAAAGAGAGAAGAGAGAGGAAGAGTGAAAAAGAAAGAAAAAGGGAGAAAGAAAGAAAGAAAGAAAGAGCAAGATAGATACAAGCACACAGACACAGAGAGAGAGAGAATGAGAGTGAGGAAGAAGGGTGACAGAGACGAAGAAAGAGTGAAAGATAAATAGAGAAAAGGTAATAGAGAACGCGAGAGAGGAAGAGAGAAAGAATAGAGAGAGAAAGAGAAAATGAGGAAAGAATGAGAAAGGAGAAGAGAGGAGGACAGAGTGAGAAAAGCAAGAGAGAGAGAGGGAGAAAGACTGAGGAAAGGAAAGAGAGCAAAAGAACAGAGAGGCGAAGAGTGAAAGAGAAAGAAACAAAGAAAGGGAGAAAGACAGAGAAAAAGAAAGAAAGAAACACAGCGAGTGACAGAGAGAAACAGTAATAGAGAGAGAGAGATACAAGGAGAGAGGGAGAGGGAGAGAGAGAGAGAGAGAGAGAGAGAGAGAGAGAGAGACTAATCCATATTACAGCAGCGTACTGCATGGCTGCATACATTACCGCATCAATCAGTGCTAAGCTGCAGTGTAATTTTCTAACTCCCCATTTCTCTCCCAACCTCATCACACAGACAACACCCCACGGCTATTTCTGATGAGATTCAGTGCCTGAGAGAGAAGGAGGGAGGAGGGGTGGGTTAGAGAGAGAGAAAGAGAGTGTGAGAGAGAGAGTGTGAGAGAGAGAGAGAGAGAGAGAGAGAGAGAGAGAGAGAGAGAATGAAATGGAAAGAATAGAGGGTAAAGTGTTTACG
Source organism: Colossoma macropomum (assembly GCF_904425465.1). Taxonomy (NCBI): domain Eukaryota; kingdom Metazoa; phylum Chordata; class Actinopteri; order Characiformes; family Serrasalmidae; genus Colossoma; species Colossoma macropomum. The sequence goes on from NW_023494799.1 coordinate 37,253,920, forward strand.
GATCTCATCCTCTCTCCTCTTCTCCCTCTCTCTCTCTCCCCCTCCCTCTCTCTAACTCTCTCTCTCTCTCTCTCTGCTCCACCACTGATTAATTTCCAACTAGATCGCTTGGCCAGCAGTATTATTAGCATAAAATTTCCATGGATCAGGCCCTGCAATGAAACCCCTTCATCAAGTCGCTTGTCAAACATAAAAATTTCAAATCTCATTTTGTTTCTAATATAATTTTCATACTGAGGAGGGGAGAAGCAGAGGGAGCTGCTGACAGAATGGAGGGAGGAAAGAAGGGGTGCAGAGGAGGGAGGCAGAAGTGAGAGAAGGGTTGCTGTTATGCACTGGATAAACTGAGTCATCAATCAAAATTAAAGGGCTGCGAGTTGGTTTGCGAAAGTGTCAAACGTTAAGCAGACTGTGTTGAGGGCTGCTGAAGGAGGACCAGTGATTCTGAACTGTGCCTGAGGTGTTCAGAGGGCTGCGATTATCAGTTATATTAGCAATCGGTTAATTGATTAATTATTGCGAAAATTAGTCAAGTAATTACGTTTTTTGAAAAAGGGCCAAACACTAAAAATCATCTTAGGAGGGCCAGGTTCCCCAAAAGCATGATTCTCAAATGGTAGAGCGAGCATCACAATTAACACTCTCTCTATCCTGAACAGTAACAAACACACACAGCCTATCAAAGATTCCAAAATACTGTACTACAAAAACGACCACGACTGGAAAACATGGCAAAAAACTACCAACCTATGACTGTGTCCAGAGAGAAAGTAATACAGAATGAAAGAATAGAGAGGAAGAGAGAATGAGAAAAGAGAAGAGTGAGAAAGGAGAAAGAAAAGAAAGAGAGGAAGACAGAATGAGGAAGAGTGAGAAAAGTGAGAGAGAGGGGGAGAAAGACTGAGAAAAGGAAAGAGAGCGAAAGAAGAGAGAGGAAGGGAGAGAATGACAGAAGAGAGAAAGAGGGAAAAGAAGAGAGAGAGGAAGAGTGAAAGAGAAAGAAAGAAAGAAAGAAAGAAAGAAAGAAAGAAAGAGAGAGAGATGAGAGATGAACAGAATGAATAAAATGAGATGTTAGACGATGGGAGAGAGACAGAAAGAAAAGAAGAGATAAAAGAGAGAGATACAAGCACACAGACACAGAGAGAAAGAGAATGAGAGTGAGGAAAAGGGGAAAAACTACCATACGAGTGTGTCCATCAGGCTGTTTATTACTACAGGGGGATTCGCTCGAAAGAGGCCCCGAATATTCTGTAATAACTCTCTCTAGGATGAAGCAATCTGAACCAAACAACATGCAACGTGCTCCTCAGTATATGGAGCCTCGAACGAGCCGGGATGCCCCTGTGTCGGAGCGATGAGGTAGGCGCCGGACAGCCGTTGCGACGTTTAACCTCTTTAAAGCTTGCCAATACGCTCAGGAACACAAAGAGCACCGCATCGAAATGTGTCTGGCAGAAAACTGAGATCACTTCCAGCATCGCATGTAATGCAATCGATTACACAAACGTCAAGATATGTAGCAGATTTTTTTTTAGTTCATATTAGTTCATCCTAATGGGAGTTTCAACAGAATATTCGGGGCCTCTTTCGAGTGAATCTCCCTGTATAAGGCCTCATCCACACATATCTCGATATATTCCCACTAACTGCATATACGGATGAGTACAACAGTACATTTTATAGTATTATTAATATCATAACTTATTACTGTACAACGGTACATAGAAAATAGTGCAATACTAGTGTATATCGTGTATATTCAGAGTTGGTGTATATATATAAAGAGCGTTTTTAAAAACCTCAGTTTTCAGCAAACGAATACGAATGAAAACTGATTTAATGTGGATGAAAGACCAAAATACACACTGTTAGAAAAAAAGGTTCAGGTACATTTTTCGTTGTTCCCTCAAAGGTACAACAGTGGTTTCAAGGTCTGATTGTGAACCTTAAATAAGTTTTTTCAGGTGAAAAGTTCGTATTTTATCTTTTCACAACCAAATGTTTTAAAACAGAACAGTAAAATAAAAGCCTGGAGACGAGACGGGGTGTGTGGAGTCAGTACAGCTTAGAAAATATCATTTCAGTGGATTATGGTTCAGTTATGTTCCCTGACTAAAGGTACTGAGATGTACCCTTGAGGGAACCACCCCAGTGACAAGAGGGGAACCACCCCACTGACAGTTTAGTACCAGATACGTGTGGACGGGGCCTAAGACAGAGCAGTAAGAGCTTTTCAAATATGCATTATCATCATGCAAATCGCTAATCACTGCTGATTAACTGAGCAAGTACATTTTAAAGGCTTTTTGCATTCGAGTAACCGAGTTTAATTGAGTGTAAACTCACCAAACCCTGTTTATACCCTTTTAAAAACAAGGAATCCTCACATTTCTAAGCATAACACCACCAGTGACAATCCACAACCAAACACACATCTGTCACTGTTCACGCGCTTCGCTCCATCTCAGCCAACTCATAAACTGAGCCTGACAGTCTCTGTCAGCTACCGCAATAAATAACCATAAATATCTTCTCAATACCCAAACGTGAAACGCTTTCATATACATAAGCATGCCCACACAAAACAGCCATTAATTATGAAAAATAGCGCTGCTTTGTGGGAGGGGGGGGGCATTGTTTAGTTTTAATAAGGATACTGAATCGATGCGATTGAATCAATCTCGTCTAATTAAAAAACACTATATTGTGAAACAATCAAGGTGCATAAACAAGATTAAAATAAATGAAGGAACTGTGCCACGAGCAAGGAGCTCCTAATTAAATGAAGCTAATTGGAATTCCATGGCTACGTGTGGTTTGTTAATGCTGCGAACACGAGTGCGCGTGTGGTAGTCTGATCACTGGAGACCGTCTACTCTAAATATCCTCCAGCTACACACACACACGTACATGTCACACAGCACGACTGAGCAGGAGCAGTGTTGTTTGAACACGGCACCATTAGCATAATGTTCTGCAGAACTAACTGCTCTGTTCAACCAGGGTTGGAGGGTTGAGGGATGGTGGGGTACGTCCCAGTGTGGTTTCACCTGCGTAAGGAGGCCATCGTTCTCCAACTGGAGCTGGACGTTTCTGTGTCTCTCCCTCTCCAGCTCCTCCTCCCTCTGATTCAGGAGCTTCTGTAGTCCTCTCACCTCCTTCTGTAGGGCCACAAGCTCCTCACCTTTAGCCTTTACCTCCTCAACCTGCCCTGCAAGCTACACACACACACACACACACACGAATAACCAACTGAATAACCTTGATTTACACCTCACATTTTGCACAGGGGTTATTCACTCAGTGGCCACTTTTTTAGAAACACCTACCTTTTACTTCCACTCACTGGACACTGAGGTCCAACTACCTCAGGAGTGGGAAGCTGATAGCCGTTTCCGTTCTCTAGCACACCAATTAAACATGGTAATTAGCTGATGAGGTGAATCAGGTGTGCTTGAGTAGGAAAGTCACCAAACTGTGCAGGAATCTCGCCCCCCAGGACTAGAGTTTCCCACCCCTGTCCTACTTTATAGGAGCACAATATATATATACAATAACAGACTTACAGACTGGGGCCCAGGGGTCACTAACCCTGCTCCTGGAGATTTACCTTCCTGCAGAATTCAGCTCCAGCCTCGATCTAACTCAGTGTAACTCAATCTGGCCTGGTCCAATAAATTAACTGGACTGATGATCTGGATCAGGTGTATTTAATTAGGGTAAGAAAGTGGAAAGTGAACTCCTCAGGAGGGTAGATCTCAAGGACCAGGGTTGGTGACCAAAGCTGTAGCCCATCTGTTGATGCGTTGTTTCTCTAACCCATTCATCACCGGTCAGTTTCTGACCACATGACTGCTGCTGACCAGATATTATTTTGTGGATTGTTCTCAGTGACACTGGCATAGTAGTGGCATGGTAGCATGTGTGGTACTGGTGCCAGTAGTGTTGCTGAGGTTTCTGCATCAGCGCTACGGTAAGTGAGACTGGCCCACCACCCAAAAATATTCAGCCAAGGGTAGCTCTGATGAAGAGCTACAGGACACTCCAGATCTCAACCGTAGGATAGTTTGCCACTTTTATACATCAAAATCTATGTCCTCATCACCGAGGGAGCATTTCTGACTGATAACCACACTTTTAATGCACTCTGTAGTATAATTTTGACTCTTGGTGATGTAATCAAAACAGTTCCACTTCAAACCACAAGAGGTGTTCCTGTGTTATTGATGTTCAAAAGACCTTAACCTACATCCAAAAGGTCTTTCAGGGAGGCTCACATACACACACGCAGATCATCAACTTCAACGATGACTGGGGAGCCATGCGGGAGAGTAGCAGCAGCCAATTCATGAAGAGCAACAGGCTGTTGTTGTACACTGAGTCCATTTGCTGCAGTGCAAATTCACTCTAACATCAGTACGTTAAACAAGTAGTTATCCACTGTTCATAGAAAAAAATATTCATGAAATGCTAACTGTTGCTATAGTGTTCAGTGCACACAGTGCAGAGCAGTGGTCACCAACCCTCCTCCAGGAGATCTACATTCCTGTAGCGTTTGGTTCCAGCCTGCATTTAACCTGCTGCCCCTCCTTTGCGTAACTCTAATGCTTTTATTCCAGCCAATCAGTGACTTCTGAAGAAGTTAAGGAGATGGAGCAGATGCAGCAGATTGTGGTTGGAACCAGACTCCTCAAGAAGGTAGATCTCCAGGACCAGGGCCGGTGACCGCTGGTGTAGAGGATATATGATCTTAGGCCTAAATAGTGTGGAATATTAGTTGTACTGATGGTAAAGTTTGCCCAAGCTAATCTGCTCAGCATCTCATATTTTATATTTTTTGCTTCTGGAATCACTTTTTTGTTTTGCCTCCATCTTTCTTTTGCTTCTGACTTTTGGCACCTTTTCACTTGGTGCAGGTCTAAGAAGAGAACGTTCACTTGCAATTTCTATTGGTCAGCTGATTTTGTGCGACAAAACCACCATCGCTCCCACTCTCAAAATCGGCAAACAGAGTAAAAATCAAAGCAAAGACAAAACGAGTACTACATTTATATCAAAATCACAATCATTTTTAAAAATGAACTTTAATTTAACTCTCATTATCTGTACTTGGAACATATTTTGAAACTTAACATTTTGCATGTGAATTTTATTGTTTTATTTGAAAAGTCTGGCACAAAATTAACTCCACAAATGATGAGGAATAATAAGGAAGACTGACAGTGAGGAAATCTCTTAAAGTCTACGACACCGCCAGGGAGATACAGAACACATCAAAAACAGAGGAAAGTAAACTGATATTAAAACACGCCTGAAAACATCCTCTAATTTCCATACAAACGTCGGCAGCGTCTTATGCTCGGCTTGAGATGGGGGCACTATAAATAGAATAAATATGAAATAATATTTACTCTACTCCTATGCACTAGATGATGCCTCACACACTCTCATGCACGTGCACACAGCCACAAAGAACCTTTAATGTTCTCCGAGACGTGATCACTTAACAGGATTAATTACAGCATGAGTCTACGCAAGTGTGAAATTAAACAGAGTTCCACTGCGTATAATTACAGCCAACACAGCGAGCAAACAATGGCCTTCAGGAGCAGGTGGGCGTGCAAGGACGAGGGAATTCAGCAGATATCAGAGCCCACTGTGGCCTTGCATCGACAGCTGTATGCACAAGACCCGGCTGTATGCACCCCTAGAACAGGGGTGTCCAATCTTATCCGCAAAGGGCTGGCGTGGCTGCAGGAGCTCACATGATCAGCTGTTTGAAGACTGAGACCAACTGAGGAAACTGAATCAGGTTTGATTCAGCTTGTTTGGCATGAAAACCTGCAGCCCGTCTGGTCCGTTTAGAGTAAGACTAGTAACACCTGCCCTACAATTTCACATTAACTAACACTGAGCGATTCAGATGCATGCAAAAGTTTGAACACCCCTGGCTTTTCTAAGTGAAGATAAGTTAACACAACCTCTACAGGGAACAAACTTAAATATTAAATAAGACTATAATATAATATAATATACACACACACTGATCAGTCATAACATTATGATCACCTCCTTGTTTCTACGCTCATTGTCCATTTTATCAGCTCCACTTACTATATAGGTGCACTTTGTAGTTCTACAGTTACAGACTGTAGTTCATCTGTTTCTCTGATACTTTGTTAGCCCCCTTTTACCCTGTTCCTCAGTGGTCAGGACCCCCATGGACCCTCACAGAGCAGGTACTATTTGGGTGGTGGATCATTCTCAGCACTGCAGTAACACTGATGTGGTGGTGGTGTGTTAGTGTGTGTTGCGCTGGTCTGAGTGGATGAGACACAGCAGTACTGCTGGAGTTTTTAAACACTGTGTCCACTCACTGTCCACTCTAATAGACACTCCTACCTTGTCAGTCCACTCTGTAGATGTAAAGTCAGAGACGATAGCTCATCTGCTGTTGCACAGTTTGTGTTGGTCATCTTCTAGTCCTTCATCAGTGGTCACAGGACGCTGCCCACAGGATGTGGTTGGCTGGATATTTTTGGTTGGTGGACTATTCTCAGTCCAGCAGTGACACTGAGGTGTTTAAAAACTCCATCAGCACTGCTGTGTCTGATCCACTCAGACCAGCACAACACACACTAACACACCACCACCACATCAGTGTTACTACAGTGCTGAGAATGATCCACCACCCAAATTGTACCTGCTCTCCATTTTGAAGTTGCAAAAAAATGATGTTGCATGCAACTCACATAATGCAATTAAGTGCTTTAAAATGTTACTGTGTAAAGCCAGCCTTACAGATACTGGAACATCCAAGTTAGTCAGATTCCCTAAATTCTTTAGCATAGAGTAAGCAGCACATGGGTTCATTAACTTTATAAATGCAAAATTAAATATTGTGATATTAATATTGCGGCGGCACGGTGGCGCAGTGGGTAGCGCACTGGGTTCAATTCCCGGCTGGGTGACCAGGGTCGTTTCTGTGTGGAGTTTGCCTGTTCTCCCCGTGTCTGTGTGGGTTTCCTCCGGGTACTCCGGTTTCCTCCCACAGTCCAAAAACATGCAGTCAGGCCAATTGGACGTGCTGAATTGCCCCTAGGTGTGTGTGTGAATGTGCATGTCTGTCTGTCTGCCCTGCGATGGACTGGCGACCTGTCCAGGGTGTATCCTGCCTTCCGCCCAATGACAGCTGGGATAGGCTCCAGCGACCCAGAAGGATAAGCGGTTTAGATGATGGATGGATGGATATTAATATTGTGATATTAAATTTGATCAATTAAATTTTTCGCCCAGCACTGGCCTAAACACTGAATCGTTCCCCACTGCGCAAAGTTTTCAAGAGCACGCAAGAGAAGCAATAAACTCATCCTGCCTCGCTCTCTCCACCCATTGCGCTCTCTCTCTCTCTCTTTCCATCTATCTCTATCTCTTCACCCGTCGGCTCAGATTAAAATGACATCTCCCTATGAGTCTCAGGAAAAGCCACATAAAGCAATTACTAACAAGCCTGATGCCCCCCCCCTCCTCTCCACTTTGTGTAGGTGGGGGAGTGGGAGGGGTGTGAGGGGGGCTTGCTGTGCCCTTCAGCAAAAATGAATTTTCCAATTGCAGTTAGTTCTGCCATGAATAAATAAACAAATGAATAATTGAGAGGGCGACATAAATAAATAACATCACAAACATTTCACCGGCACTCATAAGTATTCCGCAGATAACTGGAGCTGCATGCTAATGATAAAAACAGAACGTGGGAGCAGGTTCCTCTGCATTATTCACCGATCCCTCACAAAAAAAAGAGGGAGCGAGAAAATAAATAAATAAATATAGATATATAAAAAAAAAATCTCTCAAGGAACTCAAAACATCTACTCAGCGTTGAAGTGACAGGCCTGTCCCATTTATAACGCGCAAGGACACTCGGGCAAACAAATAAGTGACCAGTCAGAGATGAATAAATAAACCAGTACGGGCTCTCTGCTGCTTCAATTGATAGGTGATGCAAAAGTTTAGCTCAGAACTCAGGGAGGAGAGAGGTGAGGCGAGGCACGTGGCCTGTCTTTATTCCTGAGTGTGTGCATGTGTAGTGCGAGAGCTGGACCTGCAGTACCCTTGATCTTGCCCTTACTCAGGCCTGCTGAGGCCTTCGAAAGCTCTGGAGAGTTTCAGCTAATGCTTTCGGGTCCATGAAGGGATGAGGCATCACCTTACTCGGCTTTTCACCTGCTTCACAGTACAGATACATACGTGTACATTGAATTTCAAAGCCGTCAACAAGATGCAGGCGTGCTTACAAGGACTCTCCACCTTCCACTGCTTGCTTTCATGTCGCATTTGCTGTGAGTGCTCTCGAAATGAACGAGAGGCTTGCTTGTGTAGGATTCTCATGTCTTCAGTCTCTCTAATAGACCAACACTGAGGTCCACGCGTGCTGTTGAGGACAAGGAGAAATGGGTGTAATTATCGAAGGCACCCACCTCGTCTTGTTTGGAGGTCAGATGTTCCTGAGCAGACCTCAGCTGCGCGCTCAGCCTCAGCACAGTCTCGTCCTTGCTGGCCACCTAAAGCACAAAAATAGGACCTTCTAGATCACTGCAAACCATACAGCTCCAGCTGCAGAGAATTAAGCCAGCACTTCATATCTATAGAAACGGTTTCAAATGGTCAAGGCCATTATGCTGCTGGTCAAAAGTTTGGAATCATTGTTAAGAATAGTATAAAATAGTATGAAATTTGCAGAGGCATGTTATAAACATGTTTCTAATACAGAATCCAGACACCCCTTCTAATCCAGACACCCCTTCTAATAAACTGATGTATTTTAAGACACACTCACTGCTCATGCTGTTGTTAAACTGGGCAACATAAGATTAAGATACCCTTATTAGTCCCACAATGGGGAAATTTCACCTCTGCAATCTAACCCATCCGTGCAGTGAAACACCACATACACACTAGTTAACACACACTAGGGGACAGTGAGCAGTCCTATCCACAGCGCCCGGGGAGCAGTTGGGGGTTAGGCGCCTTGCTCAGGGGAACCTCAGTCATGTACTGTTGGCTCAGGGGATCGAACCGGCGACCTTCTGGTCGCAAGGCTGGTTCTTTAACCTCCAGCCCATGACTGCCCCCAGAAAAGGATCAAATCTGAGATCACCATGCACAATGCCAAATGTTAGCTAAAGCGTAAAGCTTCCCAACAAGTAACAAGGCAACAAGTAAAACCTAGTAATCTAGAACTGCCATTTCACCTTAAACGCTGCAGCAGTTACATTCAGGTGCATAAATGTGGCAGAAAGTAACTGCTGCACCGTTTAGCGTGGAAAAGAAAACGAAGATAACTTCAGCCTCGTCTGAAAGTGTTTGTGCAGATCACCATTAGCTTAGCACTACCAATCTACTAGAATCCTTTAGAAGTTAGCATCATCGCTGAGGTGGCTCTTTCCTCATGTTCTAACTGAGTTTTGACATTTAAGCCCAAATTAAAGGAGCAGCTCTAACGCCACTACAGTCCACTTTTGATGGTAAAGCAGTGGAATCATGGTTTTGGGGTGACAAAGGACCTTTGAAAACCTTTAGGATGAGCTGGAGTGGCTTGTCATTCAGAACTAATTGTCCAACATCAGTGCCATCATCAGGACTTCACTAACGCTTCTGTGGTTGAATGCAATCAGATCCTCACAGCAATGTTCCACCATCTAGTGTAAAACATTCCCAGTAGAGTAGAGGCTGTCACTGAAGCATCGGTGGGGCAAACCCCCTATTAAGACCCTTTATTTCTGAAGAAACGCTGGACAAAAAGGTGTCTGCAAACTTTTGGACATATAGTGTCAGTTTCCTGGACTGACCTGGACTACAGTTTACAAGCTCCATTCACAATGCTGTGTATTCCTAGACTAGGCTTAATCCCAGTCTGGGAAACCTACCCAAAGTGCATTGATACGTTTATGTACAAATGACATTAAATGTGTCCGTAATGACTAGCAGAGTCAAAAAAGAGTAAAACACTAAGAAATTAAGTAAATAAAAAGATCAACTTCAATGCCTCGTACTTCAAAAGCGGCAATCTTGAGACAGATAACATCCCAAGAAATTACTATTACTATATGTATTGTCCTTATATCGTACGATACATTGTTCTTGTTCCTAAAACATTTGATATAATAAATCACAGTCTATAATAATTGGGGGCAAACCGCGAACTTGGACAAAAGGTGTTTATAACAGGTAGCAGTGTGGGCTGAAGAGTGACGTGGTAGCACCTCTTGCTGTGCTGTCCGGTACTTCTCCGTGAGCAGGACGAGCTGGGAGGTCAGCTTGTCCCTCTGCTCCTTCGCCTGCTGTAGATCAGCCCTAAGCTTGGATATAGACGCCTCCTTCTCCACCAACTGCACACACATAAAAACATACAGGCATAGAGGAAACACAGCTCCTACACCAGCACTACCAGCCTATTACTCAACAGAACTGTGCTTCAGTATTACAGTATTACTCTTGTTTCATTGTTAAACACAGGATGGAAAAAAAAGGGTTAAATTCTTGAAACACCAAGCGGAAAACCGGCCAATTAGGAACTGTTTTGTGGTATCTGGGTATATATAGCTAAGCAAGCTCCCCTATTGGTTGGGACTTCAAGCACTGAAGAGGGGTCCTAATGCATTAGATCAACTTTGGGCATTATTAGAAAGTGATGGAGTGATGGATTTCCAGTAGACAAAATCCTAATCAGCGGGTTGTTAGAAACGGAAAACAGAGGCAACAGCTCTATACCTGCCTCGCTACTGAAAGAGGCACTGACTCTACCTCGTAACCTAGTAATCTAAAGCCACCATTCCACCTTAAACGCTGCAGCAGTTACATTCAGGTGCCTTAATGTGGCAGAATATAACTGCTGCACCATTTAAGGTGGAACAGAACACCTGAAAACAAAGCTAACCTCAGCCTCTCAGAAAGTGTTCATGCGAATCACCGTTAGCTTAGCACTACCAAAACTACTAGAATCCTGTAGGGATGCTAGAAGAAGTTAGCGTTATCACTGAGGTGGCTTTTTCCTCATGTTTTTGATATTTAAGCCTAAACTAAAGGAGCAGCACCAACGCCACTGCAGTCCACTACAATTCAAAGTAAAATATCCTACTTTTTCACTTCACTACTTTCTGCACAAACGTGTCACATTTCACTGCTCAAAAGTGGGAAAACACAGTTTTTTTAAACACTTCCAAACCAAAGCAGACCACAGCACACCTCTCACTAAACGCTTCCCTTAACACTTGTGTGGTGTTCAGGTCTGTGGGACCCGTTTTCAATGTTTATCAAAAGAAAAAATGATGTGATTTATTATTATTTCAACCCCAGATTTCTTGGCCTTTGCTTATTTTCTGTGAAGAACATATAAAATAACACATTTTCAATGTCTTCATTCTGTTCACCCCACTGTCTGATTGTACCTTAGCAACTTTAACTGGGCCTGGGCACCTCTAAGTTCTCAGAAATTAAATGTATGCTGTAATGTTGTGTGGGGGACTGTTTTTCCACCAGATACCCTGCAATATTCTAAGAGGAGGGAGAGAAAAAGTTTTTCTAAACTGAAGATATAAGAGGAGAGGTGTAGGATGTGGATTAAACAGTTTGGAAGCATTACTACACACGTACACAAATGGGACAGGGCACATCTGCTCTAAGCTGCTTGGCTAAATAAACTACTTGCTACATAATGAGGTTTCTCCCTTTTTTGACTTTTATCTGTTTGGCCTCTTCTTTATCTGGTCAGTGCTTTCAGGTTGCTGAGAGATGCTAATGTTTTGCATAAAACGATCATTAACTGAATTGGTTCAAGTATGCTTAATTGCAGAAAATATATGTTTCGGTAGTGACAATTCTCAATGTTACACACAAACAAATGGATCTAACTGCGACCCATGTGGCCCATGATGGACATTCATGCAGCCTCACTTCCTGCTCCAAAATAAAGCTCCGCCCACAGACAAAACTCTGTGTTTCAGTAGTGACATGAAAACGTGGGACAACATTTTTTGAATAAAGTTGTTTTATTTAAAAATTAAACTCAAATTTACTTTAAACAAATCAATTTAAAAAAATTGAAAAAAGTAATTTAAAAAGTTATTTTCACAAGTTAAAATTTAGGGTTTAGGGTTTGGGACAGCCACTTCCAAAAAGAAAGTATCCTATAATAATGATTTTGTATATATTTAGCTTATTATCAATGAATGTATTGGGTTTAAATAGATCATTACATAATCTCTGCAAATAGCTACGGTGTGAATACTTAATTGTTTTTAACTAGTGTTTTTAACTCACTTTTTGAACTAATTCCATAAAATGGTCCACGTACATGTAGTTTGTATGGAGACCTTTTTGTGTACTCTTTCCTGAAATTCTGGATTTATTATTTGATGTATTAAGAATTTAAATGATCAACTCTGAAGTTTTCCATGTCATACTTGACATGGCTCGCTCGACAGCTTGTCTGGCGTAGCAACAGTAACTAAGGGAATCACTGGCCTAGGGGAAGGGTCAGTTGGCTTCACCTGTTAGACCCATATAGAATCTCGAATGCTAGCTATATTGCTAGTTTTACCTGTATAGTTACAGAAACTGTCAGACAGGTGTAACACTGCGCTGCCTGTGCAGGTCAGGGCTGCGTACACTGTGCTGGACTGAGCTGTGTTGCTGGTAAAGCACTGTGTGCATGAATAAGTGAAGCAGTAAGTTGTTCTGATTAATGGCATCTTAAATAAACAGTAATTCTACCTGTTTTTAAAGCTCCGATTTATAGGTCTATGGAAACAGCACTGCTTTGTTGGTATGTTGCACTGGGTGATAAACCTACCTGGGAGTAGCAGGTGGTATACTGGCGCTGCAGCTGGGTCAGCTCAGCCTTCAGTTCAGTCACTCTCTGCTCCTGTCCTGCTCTTAGGGCCTCCTGTACAAAACATGCAGCTATCACCATCTACAACCAGGCTTCTTAATTCCAGTTCTGGAGGCACCAAGCTCTGCACATTCCCTTCTCTAAGACACCTAACACAACTCATCATGTATTTATGAAGCACTGAGCCACATTAGGTGCCTTAGAGCAGTAGGAAACACAAGCATACTACATCATATTACTCATTACTTCTTATAGTTAGGCAGTTGAGTTCAGTACCCATTTTTAAGAAACATTTAAAAAAGAGATTTTTAATTTGAATTCTTTTTTATTTTTCTTTCATTTTTTACAAACTATTGTTATCCATTTTGTTTGGCTTTTTATTTTATTTATTTTTTATTTTTCTGATTTTATTTTCCTTTTTTCTTTCATTTTATTCTCTTCTTTCTCCTGTTGTGTGTTCCTGTTTTTGTTTGTCAGTTTTAATATTTGATTTTAAAGTTAAAAAACTACTAGAAACACACTGAAAGTGCCTGGCACTCTTACTTGTTCCCTAAGGGTTCTCTGGCAGCTCTGGAGCTCGCCGCTCACTTCTTGCAGATCATTCTGGCAGGTCATAAGCTGCTGCCGTAGGTCAGTAGCCTCCTGGTCTCGAGCATGTGCTTCCTGTCTCAGAACGTCCTCCTCGAGGGTCAGAGCGGTCAGCCTCTCTTCGCGCTCGTCGAGCTATTGGATGCAAGACAGGCATCAGAAAAAGCCCAGTCCAATCAAAACGAGTGTCATCAATCTGGCCGATCAGCTACAGATGTGATAAAAGTGAATGGAAAGCCGTAATGGAAAGGCAGAGCAATCCACGGACAATAGAGAAAAGAGAAATGGAAAATCTCTCATATTAAGGAAATCATTCGCCACTTTTTTATGATCACAATAGCGGAGCAAGATGCTCCGTCCATTTCGTTTCCACGATGTACTGTGTATATAGGGGCAATTTGTCACTTTAAGGAAATGGTTCCCTTTTTTAGGGAGCCGGCTTCGGCCCATCTCCCATTTAATGGCAAATTGGATAATGCGTGCTCCTACCACATTGGCTGTCGTTATTTGGGCTCCCTGAAAATGATGGTGGATTACACGTAATTATCCGTTAAACTATCCCTCTGCCGTGTTTTTGCAATCATAATAATCCAATGTCGTTTAAAATGTGATGGGCACGGGGCATGTATGAAAGAGGAAAAAATAGCCTAATCACACTTCCTGCATTAGAGAGCTCATAAAGGAGAACAGTTAAGGCGAAAGCACGGGGTCTCACTGAGCACTTATAAAAATGGGGTCTAGTCTACTGGTGGTTGGGGTCATGTGGAGTTTACACGAGAATTCCAAGTCCAAGTTTCGGGCCAAAAGCTCCTGGGCTGGACTGAGGTTTACCACAAACTCATCCAGACACACGCACACACATATCCACCCTGGGATGCCTAAGAGTTTTCACTCCACAAACCAAACGCTAAATTATTTATCCACCTTTATACGTCCAACTGATTTTATGGGTTAGATGCTTCACCGCAAACCTCTTTTTAAAGTCTTGGGAAAAAAAAAAAAACTCCAGGCTCAAAGCGAACCATCACAGAGCATCCTGCAACTGTCAGCAAACGCAAAGAGTAAACAGAAACCCAGACCTGATGAGACAACAACAAAAGCTCTCAGCTTCGGCTACTTTCCCCCCTGCAGACCATCAAGGAGAGCTGCTAATGTGCCAGCTAAGCACAAAATGTTAATTAACAACACTGAGCTCATATGCATTTTAACTGAGTGCACATGAAAGGGAGAGAGAGAGAGAGTGGGGACGGGGGGGGTCTCATTTCCTGTGTAGGTCTGATTGCACAGCATTGTGGAGCTGGCCTTAATGAGCCTCCAGTGGGCTGAAGTGAGGGAGACTGACCGTGCTCTCCTGACCCCTCCTCATCCACCGTGTCCTCCACTCTCCCTCATTTATCTTATGCTCTACAACTGCTCTCTTTCCCTTTTTTCTCATTTTCACAGGCTCTGCTCTGCTGCTGTTCTCCTCTTAGTGTCCTCCTTTCCTCACCGTAGCTTGCAGCGTGTCCAGCTTGTCCTGCAGGCGGCAGCTCGTCTCCTGCTGGACGTTCAGGCTGTGCTGGGCATCGTGCAGCTGAGCCTGCATCTGCTTTAGGCTCTCCGAGGAGGAGCGCTCCCGTTCCTTCCACTCCCACACCTCCCTCTGACGCTCCTGCCTGACTCGCTCCAGCTCCTTCTTCAGCTCCACGGCCCGAGTCTCTGCCCAGCTCACCTACACACATAAAAACGCAATTATATACTCAGTGTACACATCAACACGTGGATGCAGAGCTTTCTCATCAGAGCGCAGTACTGTGACATGTACAGTACCGTCAGAGGCCACCCTTCATTTTTCAATTTACATTCAAAATGGACAATAATTATGAGTTATTCATTTTCAGAAGATGTTTCTGAGGAGATAAAATATAAGATATAAGATCCACTTGCATAAAGAAGAGGAAAGTCGGATGAAAATAAGTAATAAAAAACAGGATTGTCCGAAATGATTGAAAAAAAAGTACTGTGTGGTAGACAGACGGGCAATATGGCAAAAATGTAACACCAAGATACTTCAATAAGTTTGCACAATACACAATTTGTTATGATACATATTTCTTCTGTCAACTGATAACTTGGGAAAGACAAAGTAGTTCCAAATTTAAAAAATACTATTAAAAACTGTGAATATAACCATGTATCGTGAACCTTTCACACACTGTGCTGCACTAAATCCAATCAAACAGCACTAATTATACTCTCTGTAATCAAACATGCAAACAGGAAGAGTTTTTAAATACTGACGACATCCACAATGTGTTCAGAAACGCATATGATAACATATTATGGTGTAATTCAATATGATAACGACAGATACTGTCTTATTACCCAACCCAAAGGGGTTTCTGTCCATCCTTCTACTGTTGAGAACTGTTGAGACGCCGCTACTAAAAAAAGGAAATAGACAAAAAAGAGGAAAATGTGTAAATCAAATAAAGAAGCTGTTGGTCTACTCAGAACAATGGACCAGACACCCCAGACCTCAACATCACTGAATGTGTTTGGAAGCTTGTGAATTATGAAAAACAGAAAATGCAACCAACTTCTAAGACTGAACTTTGGAGTTGTAGAAAAATATCTGCAGATTTCTTTGAAAAACTGAAAGCAAGTGTCTTAAAAAGAATGGAAGCTATAAAGTCAAGGGGTGGACACATAAAAAACATTATATTTAGTAACTGAGGCTTCTGTGTAACGTTCTGTTAAATATGTTTTCTTAAAATTTTCTCAAATTTTCTTAAAAATTTGTGCTTAAAGGCTGTTTTAACTGGAAATTAAGTACAGTGTGGTCTCTGACTTTTGCACAGTGCAATTATTCATAAGGATTGAGACTGCAGTCAATAAATGGGCTGCTGAGTGTGTGTGTGTGTGTGTGTGTGTGTATACACACACACACACACACACGCACACACACACAGAAATGACTCATATAACCTGCATACTGTACATACCAGTTCTCAGTTTAAAAGCTTCTCAGTGAGGGTCACCTTTCATAGCACTTACTAAAGTGACCACATGCGTTCTATTCAACACCATCGATAAAACAGCTCTTTGACTCTATTCAAGTCTCACAGTGGCAGCTTAAAGCTCTCATAATCATGTACAGTTGGGACAAGTACAACATTAGAGACAGGAGAAGACCACATGGACACTCACGGTCCGTACATTTACTTGACCACCACAGTTAATGTTTAAAAGCCCCTTGACGTGGCAGGTATACTTTTCAAAACCTTTCTAAGCCTGTCACACAGACACATATTGACCTTACATTAGTGCTGGGCAGCACTGATGAAATTCAATATTTTGATTTTTTAATATATAATAAGTGCTGATACTCTAAAAGTGCTGTATCTGATCCACTCAGACCAGCGCAACACACACTAACACACCACCACCACATCAGTGTTACTGCAGTGCTGAGAATGATCCACCACCCAAATAGTACCTGCTCTGTGAGGGTCCATGGGGGTCCTGACCACTGAAGAACAGGGTAAAAGGGGGGAGAAACAGATGGACTACAGTCTGTAACTGTAGAACTACAAAGTGCACCTATACAGTAAGTGGAGCTGATAAAATGGACAATGAGCGTAGAAACAAGGAGGTGGTCATCATGTTATGCCTGATTGGTGTACATCGATCTCAGCTTGCACTGACACTTGTAAATGATCACATAAATGCATAATCACATTATGTACACAAAGCAGCTCCTCATGTAGCACAGCTCTAAATGACAGGTGTTTCTGTCCATCCTTCGGATTACCGGCTACCTGACTTTCAATAGCCTAGCCCAGCTGTTGGCTACATTAAAATGATTTAAACATTATTACTTTCAGCATAAGCTTACATTCTTCACAAAATACAGTCCAAAGTCATGCATGCTTTGGTGGTAAATACTCAAGTTAAAGTAAAGCAAACTGGAGCATAATTCACACTAAATAGCTACCAAAGATGAATTACTGAACTTGAAGTGTCAGTAACTGAACAGCAGATCGGTTAAACATTGGCAGCACGGTATACATTTTAGGACATCCTCAGAGCTCAGCATCAGATTTCAGACATCAGATAAAACATTAGCTGTGTCTCAAAGCCAAGTATGCAGCCGAGGAAGGCTGCGTTTCTCCGCCACCGTGCCACTGAAGGCCGTCCTGTTTTGTAGGATCCTTCGAAAGCCCGGTCACCCACAATCCTTCACATGCAGCTCAAAAAGATTTGAAAAATGAACTGCAAGTGGCAGAATGCTGTGGCGCCAGACTTTGTAATTAAACATAACATTTAATTAAACGTTTTTAAACGTAAGATTTAAACATGTCATGCTGCCTACATCAGCAAGCCGTGATGTATCGATACAGCCTGCTCAGACCGTCTCGGATGTGTGTGAGTGAGCACTGTAGTGGAGCTTACCAGTGCTATAAAGGTCTCTCCTACCTCGACCGCAGCCTTCACTGTGAGACACGCCTATTCCTATTTGTAGGGGAATGCGTCGCAAGGATACCTGGATTTTGGTTGAATATTTTTACTGGACATTGTTTCCAGGAGGATTTAAATGTATCAGTCTTGCAGATATTTTACCGGTCAAATACAAGGATTAACACGCAAATCCCGCACCCAGCACTACCTCACGTTATACAGTAAAGCCTTATAAGAGCAGCGGCCAAGTCTTAAGTCTACTGTCGGGTTCAGCTCCTTCATCAGCACTCCCCCACGGACGTTCAAACAAGACACCCAGAGGGCTTTTAATGAGTTTTCACAGAAAGTGACTTAAAGAGGCGGCTTGTTCTTTACGAACCGACAAGCTCCTACGGTGACAGGCCCGGCACATAAAAGTCCACGCGAGCGAAATGAAGGAGTGTAAGTTAAGTGTGAAAATATACTGCGGCGTAGACCCTCGGCAGAGGCCTCTATTAATCAAGCTGTCCGCACTTTGTTTTGAGAGTAATCTTGTCCAACCACCAGAGAAGCACTCAGCGGTAAGTGGCGATCGGCCGGCCTTTGATGGTGCTACTTTATGGCATCCCAAAGCACAGTGAGGCCGCGCTGGAAAAACACTCCGGCTAGGAGCTCTGAGCTCGGCCTGGGGTTACTCAACACACACACACAGAGGAAGAGGGCAGGTCCACACTGTCTGAAATGCCTGTGCACCCTCTTTCTCCCTGTAGCTCTCTCTCTTTTCTCACTTCCTCACCCCCCAGTAACATAGTCCTGGATAACACTGGTCTGTAAAGTTTAACACTTTTTTTATTACACTTCCTAAACATGACAGGTTGCAACATAACACTTGCATTATCTTTTACGGTTATTTGTTAACGTAAATGGTCCATCATATTTAAAGCTGTATGGTAAATAACTGTTCCCAGAGTTTACATTACATTACATTCACTGAACAACACGTCCAGTAAAAAGAACAATGCTTAATTTACATAGAGACCCCCTCGTTACTTGGCCCAAACTTTCATTTGTAAAAATACCTATAGTCTCAACTATAATTCACTTCTTCATCCATCCATACATTATCTAAACCGCTTATCCTTCTGGGTTGCGGTGGGGTGCTGGAGCCTATCCCAGCTGTCATTGGGCGGAAGGCAGGATACACCCTGGACAGGTCGCCAGGCCATCGCAGGGCAGACAGACAGACATACACAGTCACACACACACTCACACTCACACCTAGGGGCAATTTAGCATGTCCAATCAGCCTGACTGCATGTTTTTGGACTGTGGGAGGAAACCGGAGTACCCGGAGGAAACCCACGCAGACACGGGGAGAACAGGCAAACTCCACACAGAAATGACCCTGGTCACCCGGCTGGGAATCGAACCCAGGCCATTCTTGCTGTGAGGCGACAGCGCTACCCACTGCGCCACCGTGCCGCCTCACTTCTTCATGCTAAACACAACTTGCTGTCAGTGAAAAATATCAGATGTTCCAACAGTTGGTGAGTTGTTCCACTTCTTTCTTGCAAATTTTGCAAACGTGCATAAAAACTCCAAATAAAAAAGAGAGGCCTAAATATCGGCAAAGATGACAGGTTGATAGTGTAAATGTCTGAAATGGGTTTTTATGGCTGAGCAGCTGCACACAAGCCTTAAACCACTACGCACATTGCCTTGCGTCAGCTGGAGTGGTGTAAAGCACATCACTGCTAGACTCTGGAGCAGTGAAAATGTGTACTCTGGAGTGACGAATCACGCTTCACTATCTAGCCGTCTGATAGACAAATCTTGGTTTGCCAGGATGCCAGGAGAACGTTACTGACCGGAATGCACAGTGCCAACAGCAAAGTTTGGTGGAGGAGGGATAATGGGCTGGGTTTTTCAGGGTTTGGGCCCCTTAGTTGCAAACAAAGGTAATGTTAATGCTACAGCTCACAAAGACATTTTACACGCTTATATGCCTTGTAGCAAAAGGGAAAGACCCTGTCCTGTTCCAGCATGACTGAGCAACTATGCACAACGAGCTCCATAAAGACATGGTGTGATGAGTTTGGCTCACAAATGCTCTTTTGACTAAATGGGCACAATTCCCCAAATATTTCAGAAAATCTTGTGGGCCTTCCCGGAAGAGTGGAAGAGTGGTTTTGGAACGGGGCATCCAACAAGCTCATATAGGCATGATGGTCAGGTGTTCACATACTTTTAATCATATAGTGTTTATAAAGTGTATAATTTTTGGGTAACATTTTTAAAAAACAGTGACCTAGACATTTTTTTGTGTATCTAAAGCTTACTGTAACCTGGAAAAGTACCATGGCTTGTCTCAATAGAACAAATCATCTTCTGTTTTTTCTTTCGTTCTTTAAACTTAAATGTATGTCTATCATACACTCCTCCTCACTCTCCAGGCTGGTCCCAGCTACCTAACTAGCCACACTAACAGGCTGCACAGTCAGCTAATAACTTCCTGCCCCGCTCTGACACTCACATACACACTCAGACAAGCACAGAGACTGGCAGATCCACACGGACAAAAAGTATCGATCTGAACATTGTTGAAGAAAGAGGTGACTCTTTTGCAGAGGGAGACGCGTCTCTGGCGCTCCACTCTACGCCTTATTCAAACCACAGTGAGGTTGTGACGTGCACTTAATTGCACATAAACAGGGCTCGGCGATGGCACTCAAAGACTAACAGAAGCTAATAGGCAGAGGATTTCAAAAAGGGCAAGAGACCTTGTCCTTGAGCTGCTGCTGTTCCTCCCTCAGACTCTCCAGCTCCTCTACCTGGCTGCCTTCCTGAAAAAGAGAGAGAGAGAGAGAGAGAGAGAGAGAGAGAGAGAGAGAGAGAGAGAGAGAGAGAGAGAGAGTGAGAAAGCACTGGTTTATGAAAATGCACCAATTTAACTCTGGAGTAATTTTTTTTATAATTCTGATTGCTGCCTTTTTAGAAACTCACTGATACACAGTTTGTGCATTGTGTATTTTAGCTGCACGCTATACAAACTGTTAACTGTTATACCTTTGCAACACAGATAATGCTGATTTATAGTACTGTGCAAATGTCAGAGAGCACTTTTAATTGTAATTTCCTGCCAAAACAGTACGAGTGCGAGTTATTCAGGAGATATTCTTGAGGAGATCAGACATAAGATAATCTAATTTGGACAAGGAAGGACGGGGGGAGTCAAAGAAAAATAAGTGAAAAGAACAGCAGTTCAAAAAAATATGTAAAATATACAGAGAACACAGGACCCCTAATAAAAGCGACACCATCCGATAAACAGTGCTAAACAACCTTCCATCTTTGAGAGAGGAGAAAATCCACAGGTGTTTCTGTTCATGCTATGGTACGGAGTCTGACAGGACGCAACACACTGAAAAATAAAAAATGAGCTGGAAATGCAGAAAACACTTTTATCAGAGTAAACACACCACCGCCACATTTTACAAATGCACTGCAAATAACAAAGAAAACACATACAGCCTCAGAAACACTGCAGAGTCAGTCGCAACACACAGAAACATTTATCTCATGTATCTAAGGATGTATAGTCATGTTGATGAAAGTGTTCTATGAGCATTTATGAGTTTGCGACGTTGTACTGTGTACTGGGCAAGCCCGGGTCATCCCGTGGGTTTTATAGGCTTGTGCCCCCCGCAAGCAATTAGGAGATAATGTTTTGATTAAAATTTTAGATTCATTGTTTTGGCTCATGGTGAGAACTTTACTAACAGAACAGCTAAAAAAAATAATTTCACATTTGTCATTGAGTGTGTTTACATGCATCCGATAACTGCAGAAAATCAGATTTTGTCAATAATCCGATCAGCATGTTTACATGCTCTTGGGCATCAGGTAAAGGGGAAACTCCGGGTCGACGTGAGTCAGACAGAAATTAGATTTCTGCTTTGCAACCGGCCAATAAACTCACAGAAGCAGACGTCACGCAAACGTAACGCAAAACTAAAACTTATATATACTACATACCGCGGCTTTTTTTTTAAACATTGAGCCACTTTACCTGAAAATATGAACATAAATCATCTAGAAGATAAAGAATATTTAAATCCTTATTTTCTTCAAGCATGTATTTGGTTCCGGCGTCGCTCCAAAAGTGTTTTGCTGCTCGCTTATTTCCGATACCGAACGAAATCAGAGTAAGAGTTTACATGCACTGATAAATCTGATTACTGAGCTAAAATCCTGCTCTCTCTATCAGTTTTCTCTTCTCTTAATTTCTCTTCCAATCACTGCTTTTACTTCGGTTAAGTTTCAGGTTTGTGAGTTATTTTTTTAATGTACGAAACAAAGAACAAAGAAGTTGCTGCTGTTCTCAGAACAACAGACTGGCCACCTCAGAGTCCTCAACATCGCTGAACGTGTTAGGGACTGCGTGTTGGAGATGGGTAAATATCTCTGCAGATTTCTTTGAAAAACTGAAAGCAAGTCACCAGAAAAGAATGAAATCTGACATAAATACCTGACATAATACTGAAAAATGTGATATTATATTTAGTCGTCGAGGCTCTTGTGTAAGTTTCTGCTGAATGTATATTTTCTTTTTTTTTCGATGCCAAAAATACAACTTCTACTTAATGGCTGTCTGGACTAGAAATTTAATAAATGAGGAGTGGTCTCCTTTTGATTTTTGTACAGTACTGTATATTATAAAACATATTTTATTGTGTGAGTATCTTGGCCAATCACAGACTTTTCTGTCGGTGAAGAATCAGGACATTCACAACAATCGACAGATTTTAACCATGTCATCAAGGATTAACCAACTAAACACCAATAAACACTGTTTTTGGCTACTGTGGGTCAGAGTCCTAGTTCCAAATGAACACAGCTAGTGACAGTTCTAGAGGTGTTACTCCATCACGTGTCACAGAGTGAAGCTGGATAAGACGAACAACAGACTGTTCTGTAATATCTCAATAGCAGCTCAGGAACAGTGATGTTATTTTGGGAAAAAACCTAATGAGGTATGAAATGTGAGTGGCGTGGCGAAACGGGCACACACACACACACACACACACACGTACACACACACACACACACACGTCCACACACACACACACACACACACACACACACACACACACACACACACACACACACACACACAGTTAAAGTTGGAGTCTTTATTGGCACAAAGCACAGGCCGGGAGCTGACATTCTGCTTAAGGGAGCTCCCTGTCTACTCAACACGGGCGAATGAATTAGAATCAAGCCGTGTTTGCCCTCCATGGTAAACAGGAGTTATTGAACAGGTGGAGTGGAAAGTGGAGGCAATAAAAAAGTGACTTTCTGAGAGAGATTAACAGAGTGAGCAGGCTTTAGTGAGAGAACCGTGTTATGTGCGTGAGCACATGATGGAATGGCTCTCATTCAAGTCACCTCTCTGGCCCACACTGAGCCACTGCTAAGTGCATGTTGGGACAATTGAACCTGCTTTCATTCAGACATGCATATAAATATCTCAATCCAACATTAAGCAGTAGTTAATCAAAGGTAGGAGTTGGGAATATGGCAAAAATATGTCATGATACTATAAGGCATTTTACACAATAGACATCACAACATTTAGTCTTTCTGAGACTTAGTAAGTTGGAACAGACACAAGAACATATAGTGGCACATATAAAATACTATAATAATAATAACAAACCTGCAAGTTCAACCTACAATTCTTATTCAATGTTTTATAAACTGCACTGCATCAAATTCCATTAAAAAGGCCTAATTATGCTCAGTTTGTTTCGAAATGTAGTTAGTCATAGTTAGTCAGTGTTCTTCAGGTACTGAGTATATCCATGATCTGCTCAGAACAGCATACTGTAAGCTAATACATTCCGATCATGATAAAATACATGATCTGAGAAATTCAACAAAGCTGAAGTTGACTTATTCAAATAAATGTAACTGCTGTTTCACTTAAGGTGGAACGCAAATTGCAAAAGAAGATGCCGAATAAGAAGCCACTTTCGCCTTGTAGAAATTTAGATGCGAAACAATTTAGCACCATTTTTGCCAGGCATGTGAGGATAATGTTAGAAAGTAATACTGACGTAGGTTTATCCATGAATTCTTCAGCTTTGTTTTTACTATTTTTGCACCAAAAAACTCTTTAACTTATTAGAGATGCTTCTTATTAAAAAGTGAAAGGACATTTCACAACAATAAGCCACTGCTAAACTACAAAAATATAAATATACTGCAACGGTGATATACATTTTGGGCTATAATGCCCATCAGTAGATCACACTATAATCTATATATGAAGTGCAGTAAGTGTGAGATAAATGAATTACCCATTAGCCATGACACAGTTAAATCAGACAAGACGAGGGCTGAGTAACAATTCCTGAATACGTTCTCAACACCTGCTTTCGAATTACAAAATGAAAGTAGGTGTGGCTTAAACCAGAAATGAGTGTGAGCTGTACAAACCTGTTCACAAAAAAGTTGGGATGCTGTGCAAAATGTGAACAAAAACAGAATGCAATAATATGTAAATCATTTAAACCCTGTATTTAACTGAAAATAGTACAAAGACAACATATCAATTGTTGAAACTGGGAAATGTTATTGTTTTTTGAAAAATATATGCCCATTTTTGAATTTGATTTTAAAAAAGTTCATCCCAACTTTTTTGAAACGTGTTGCATGTTTTTTTCAAAAAACAATAAAATTTCTCAGTATCAACATTTGATATGCCGTCTTTGTATCATCTTCGGTTAAATATAAGGTTTAAATGATTTGCACATCATTGTATTGTATTTTAATCTACATTTTGCAAAGTGTCTCAACTTTTTTGGTTTTAGTTCATGGGCATAATTGACCACAGTGGATCATAGACAAATCAAGAAGTGCTGACAATATTAGCAATACTCTATATTTGGTCCATACCATAAAAGTATTGAGTTTCAATTGCCTGCCCTACATCCCCCTACAACCACTCACAGCTGTAGGGGGATGTAACAATAGGACTGTAGTACAACCACTTATAGCTACATCAAGTGGTGTTTCTGCCTGAATAGGGAGTGATTTTATCCACTATGCTATCCAATTGCAAGGGAACTCCATATATATACAGTTGTGATTGTGGCCATAATTCCAATATGAGTCCCATAATAAAAAAATATATATTTTTTTATTAATCAACAAATTTTGTATGGGTCTGGGTATTATTTCGTGCACGTGTAGTGTGAACTTTGTGCATGAGCACAGGTCAGGGAGACGGAATGTTCTCACTGAAGTCACCTCTTTCGCTCGGCTTATAAGTGACTTGTAAGCGTGTGTACGCTTGACCTTACTTTCATTTGAACGTGTGTACAAATATCTTAAGCTCCTGTCCAAGATATGTGTTGTTTTTTTTTTACCAAAGGGTGCTTTATGTGTCACGGAGAAAGCTGTCCTGTTTAACAGTCCCCTGCTAGATCAGGGTCATTTGAGCCAAGGCCTTACAGTCCTGAGTTTTTGAGTTTGCTCTCCATTGAGCAAAGTGCTAGGAGCTTTGGAAGCGCCCTGAATGCCAGTGAAAATGAGTGTACGCTGCAAGTGCACAGCGGCTGAAGGAGCGTCCACGGGTTTTTGTACATGAAACGCTTCAATGGGCCGTTTTCCTTTCGTGCGTGCGAGGGGCTATTAAGAATGTAGTTGACCTTACTGACCTCTCTCTCCTTTTCCAGCAGTGCCAGCGTCCTGTCAACCTCTCTTTGGAGCTCATCAATCTGGACCTCTTTCAGACGCTGCTCTTCCGCCTACATGCACACATACACAGAGAGAGATAGAGAAGCAGGCGAAGGTGAGACACATTGGGAGAGAAGGCGTTGTTAAAAGTGTCAAGCGGATGCCTTTGCATAATGCATATCACACCTTTGAAATGATCCATTAGCAGTCGGCGGCGTGGGAAAGCGCTAAATAAGCTGACTTGACTCCATAGAAAAGACACAATATCCTCTTGTGCAGCAGCCAATCCCCTCATCTCCACCTCTCTCTCTCTCTCTCTCTCTGTCTCGCTCACTTTCTTTTCTTTCTCATTCAGAGTGAGAGAAGGAAAGCCATTTAGACCCAGGAGGGCCTGTATGAGTCAGACTCAGGCCTTGTAGCGCGAGGGGAGCTTCGCACCATTTTCTCCCCTCCCCTCCTCTCAGACGCTGATTTATAATTTTAATATCTCTAATTTCCAGTGCAGTGCCCGCTTCACAAACGCCATTTTCCAATTTACGTCAAACCGCGTGACCATTTTTCTTAATGCGGCTTATGACAAGCTCGCCGGATATGCAATTCAGATGGGGTGTCCTGCAGGCGGGGGCTCAGCCGTGTCAGCCTGTTTGCGTGTTTATCTTTATCAGCGACCCGCCTCGTGTTCCGGGGATGGGTGGGACGAGGGGGGTTTAAAAATCAGACAAGACACATTTTGTGTAACCCAGGGGGGAGAATATGGCTTTGCTGACTAAAATGGCTAAAGGGAAGAAAAAATAATTATCCCATAAATTTCATAATTACACTTCCCATAATAAGAGCTATGATGGCGCTAATGATAATCTATTAAAATATGCATTACCATTAAAAGCAAAGAATGGAACATGGGCCGGCTTTTGTGGCTGTTATATGAATATTTATGTTAATTAAAACAAGGCTTTCCATTTGTGCTGCACCATATCTTACAGGCTAATGGGGTAGAAGAGCTTGTGCGGTGGTGGTGCAGGTAGAGCTCTTACCCTGAGGGTGGCGCTGTGGAGTTCCTGTCTGGTTTTGTTGAGCTGTTCCTGCAGGGAGAGGTTCTCTCTCTGCCACTCCTGCTCTCGCACCTGCAGCTCGCTGTGGGACTTCTGGAGGCTCCGAAGCTCCGAACTGCGCTCCTGCAACTGCAACACAAACACACACAGACTTGTTCACACGCAAGTCTCCAACATCAAGCAGTCCTACAATGTTACACAGGGACTTTACATTAGAGATGGGGCTGGTTAAATAAATTATGCATTATCTTGCTATTCTTAAACTTCTACTGAGTGTGGGTTCAATCAGTGAGGAGCTCTAGTGCCTGTGTTATGCTGTAGGAATAGCCATAACTAGCAATGAGGATGCCAAAGCCTGGAACTCAGAAACTTTAGAAGCTGTTTCATTCATGTGATTTAATGTTGAAACAGTGCTGTTCTGATTATGCTGTAGCCTAGCCAGAGGTGTAGCCACGGATATCAGAGCCCCACCCAATCAAACTGGGATGGAATATTTATTAATCTGTCATTTTTAAGATGAAATTTGTTTTCTGTGAGCACTGTCAGTGTATTATGGCCAATCAAAATAATTAGCCTCTCTGCTAAGCTCCGCCTTATTTCCCCCAACCCTGTAATCACAGCTAATCAAGTGTTGCTATCTGTCATTGCCTCGAGTCTTCGGTTCATTATCAGCACCCGTCATGTTCGTAACAAGCAAGAGGAACGAGGACACCAGGTTCCTCAGTAGTTTAAAAAGGGTTTTATAAGATTCAAAGCTGAGCCAGCGATGAAATACACACTCAGCAGTGACTCGCTCTCAGCTGACCTCAGAACAGCTCCGGCGACAGACATAACAGAGAGACACTGCACCCCCCCCAGAGTGACTCGACTTCTAGATGTTCAGGTATGCAAACACACATACTATAGGCTAATGTATGACATAGCTATGATAGAAACGTGAGTGTTTATGGGTTATTAACAGATTATGCAAAATTATGCAAATACAAACCCTTTATTTGTTTTTTATTTGGACCACTTTTTAGTTGGATATAATAGCGTTTAGATAAGAAAGTTCCATAAGAAGTTGAACTGTGTTCCCTACCCTACCCTACAACAAGCATGAGAAAGCTCACTGTTAACTAGGAGGCAAAATATTATGTAACAGAACTAAAATCAATGTACATTAGGCTGTATTTGGTTCGTTAACTGTATGAGCACCCTACCCTCTCGTTAGCAGGAGACTTTTAGCAGAGAGTAAAGGAAATAAAATAAATGTGAAACTGACTTAGTTCATATAGGTTTAACACGTATTTTCAGCTGAAATATATATATATATATATGTAAATACGTTGTTCAATGATTCATTAAATTAAATAGGGTTATTGGAGTCAAACCAGTTTATGGAAGAGTCATAACAATTTATGTTAGAATGAAGGGATGGGGAAAGAACAGACGAAAGGAAAAGGAACAATTAAAATTAAAATTAAAATTTGGTTAAAAGAAGTTACAGTTGGTGTAATATGCATATTCATTGGTTAGTCTGTTCACTATGTGATGTGGGTCACTTCCTGCTCACTAAAATGTTGATCTTAGTTAAGGTCCTGGCTGTGGGGGGCATTTTCCTGCTATGGTTTGGGTCCACTTGTCCTGCTTTGCTGGAATGAAAACCTGCAGCTACACCAGCCCTTTGTGAATAAGACGGGACATTCTTGATTTAATTTGTCACCTACAGTTTGTAGTTTTTTTGTAGAAATGCGAATAAATAGCACAACTGTTTAAAATGCCCATCCCTACTTATCAGGAAGAATCTCTGAGCGAGCAACCAGAAGCAGAAGTTTTTGCCAGGCGTATAAACACAGTTCATCTTGATATGCTTTACAGTCAAATGGAGTTAGGAAAGTCTGGGAGGAAGACCACACCTGACACTTCTTCCTTTCCATCCAACTTCCTATAAACATCCACCTCTACTTCTCATTTTCTGTGATGAAACTTTCACACCCCACCTCCCCACTTCTACCCTATTCCTCACTCCATCACCTTTCTAACAAAAAAATCAGAGGCTCCAGCACGGGTTCTCAGAGCTCTCTATCCTCCTACAGTCTCTCCTCATAATACGGCCTAAGGCATGGACTGAACTTGCGAATCAGTCTGAGATGCCACTTTACATCTGGTGATTTGGTTCCTCTGCTGCTGTAGGTATTCTAGGCCTGTAACGTTCTGGCTCTTAGCTGAGTGTGAGTGTGTGTGTGGTAGATGAGCGCACTGCAGTCTGTGCTCCGTGTGCATTTATCAGCAGCTTGCTGACAGGCCTGTGCGAGGCGGGCCAGGCCTGAGCGGCCTCTGCTGACTCTTAATCACGCCTGCGCGCTCTTTAATGAGGAGTAGAGGCCAGCCTAGGTGACTGAGAGCAGAGGAGAGCCAAAGGCTGGCCAAGCCAAACCCAGCACCCTAATGCTAGTCGTTCCCAACCCTTGTCATGAGGTAACCCCTGCCCTGTGTACTTTAGTTTTCCCTGCCTTAACACACCTGTCCAACTGGTCTAATTAACAAGGCCTTCCTGAGTTTAAATGAGTGTGTTAGAGGCAAAACACGCAGGAAAGACATTCTACAAAGATATGGCAAACATATGGCATGATGATACACAATGGCCTTTACACTGCAAAGTTGTGTACAGCTAAATCTGACCACAAGATGAGCGCACACAAAATTTGGCGACAGTTTTGTTATTCATCAATTTCATCTTTGGTGCATGTAAATTTCAGCACTATCATCCATAATAACAATAATTAGAATATAAACAAGAAATAGCAATAACACTACTAATTTGCATGCATGGCAATCCAGAAGAAGTGGATATATTTATTTTACCTACAAACTAGTATAAACAAACACTGCTTGATTTAAAGACATATTACCCTTAGCTTTTGTTTTACAGGGGCTACTACTGACACCACCCAAAAATAAACAATACAAAACAGAGCTAGAGCAGAAGCATCTCATAACACTGCAAAAATACAGCATTTAAAACATGTTATTTCAGGAAAGTAACCACACTACAGACTTCTGTCTAAGATGTTTTCTTTATTTCATATTTTATTCTTTCAGTCACTGTAATTTTAACACTATAAAGTTTGGTCAGTAGGGGGAGCACTCAGTTCTCAACCCAAACTCCGCCTATGAGCACAGCCGTTGCAGCTGAGTACTGTCATTTCATTCAGTGCATGAAATCAAGCGCTGTTGTACCAGCACATTTACATATTATTTACATGAAGCACTCCCTAATTTATGCAGATGTTTTACCAAGTTTGGTTTAAACAAGTTTGAATGTACCAGCAAAACATTAGGCCTTGTTCAGACAGGCAGCTCAAATCAAGCCACACCTCTAAGCAGTTTCAAATCTGATTCAAATCAGATTTCTGGATATGAATCATAACGTGGCCAAGAAAGTTATACTGTGACTTAAATGCACTAAAATTTCAATATCACTAAATACTCTTAAATGCTTTCAATAAATATCTTCAAGTGCACTTTAAGTTCTGTTTTATAAATACTTATGTATGCATATAGTATTTTGAATTCCTTATGGCATAACTAATTCTAATTGAAAACGTGCAATTTTAAGCACATACTTTAAAAAAAAACAGAAAAGTATATTTTAGCTACCTTTTAAATATCTTTAGTATTTTCTATATACTTCAAGTTTACTACTGATAAACTAAAGTGTGCTTTTCAGAAGGAGAAAGTTTCTGTTACAGCCTATAGCTTGTTAGCAGCCTACTGACCAGGTCACCCACACTAATGTCATCTTCTGTTCATGCTGTAGTTAATAAAAAGTGAAACGCTGTTGTGAAATATAGTGCGATGGTTCTATTAGCTAGTCATTGTTGTTAGGTAAGTTTTGCCCCTACCTAGTCAGCGTGTCCATGTGTGCGTCATTACTACAGCAACCAATGTGACTGTGTAAGCAACTGTGACCACAGTCTGACCATATAAATGTAACCATGTAACCTGAAATCTGAACAGTCAGTCTAAAAGTCATATATAAGAAATAAATCTGACTTGCCGTGCACATTCTCCTTCCATACTGTGAAGTGTTTGTGAATACTATGAGTGAGCTAGGCTCGATTAGAGGTGGGAACATGATATCATTTTTGTATATTTTTGACAGAAGTTGAGAAGCCCTGCTCTAAACAGACAACAGGCATAGACTAGCCCAGCGTGGCCCAGCATGGCTCAGCATGGCTCAGCACGGCTCAGCACGGCTCAGCACGGCTCAGCACAGTCCAGTACGTTTCAGCATGGCACAACATGGATTTGCATGGTCCAGTATGGCCCAGCACATCTCAGCACATGGCTTGGTATGGTCCAGCATAGCCCATCATTGTTCAACATGGTCCACTGTGGTTCAGCATAGTCCAGCATGGCCTATTATGACTCAGCATAGTCCAGAATGGCCCAGCATGACTCAACATGGCTTAACATGGTCCAGCACGGTCCAGGACAACCCAGTATGGCTTAACATAGCTTAATACAATCCGGCATGGACTGGCTTAGCACAGCTCAGCATGGCTTAGCATGGCCCAGGACGGCCCAGCATGGCTCAGCAGGGTCCTGCATGGCCCAGCATTGCTCAAAAGCTCAGCACAGTCTAGTCTGGCCCACTATGGCACAGCCTTATCATGTATACCCCACCTGTCTAGCACAGTCCAGCAGAAGACAGGATGTACAGGCAGGACTTGCCTCACTTCTCCTCTCCTGATCTCCACCTGCAGCCAGGCAGCTATTGACCTTCACTGAGCTCCACTCCCGCCACCGCCTGTTCCCTTTTTTCCGGCGGCGTAACGGAAAAAAAAAGAAGGGTAAAAATAACAGGAACAAGTTGTCGGAAATGAAATTTCAATTCATCCAGTCCCTTTATACACTGGCGCAGGGAGCTCGGCAAGGAGAGGGGAGGGGATCAATAGTGTTTAGACAGCAGAGCAGATTTTCTAAGCGCCGGATCAATAGGAAAGAGAGAGGGAAAAATACCCCGGCTTTTCTTTGGGTGTTGTAGTAAATACGAACAAATCAGTGGCCTTAGGCTAAATGGATTGACCAGCTGTTTCCGACTCCTGTGCTGTAAATAAAGATCTATTGGGAAGGCTCTGACGGAGACCCAGAGGGGAGAGAGGTGTGGAGAGAGACTGCCACTGTGCCTGAGTCTGTCTCCAACAAACACAGGCACACGTACACACCTGCACGCTGAACCAGGTGTGGGAGACACAAAGGCGAATGTAAAGAACCAGCATCCGGCAAACTTACGGAGCAGGTACTTGATGTAATTCCTGTCTTATCAGATGATTAACATTTGAGCTTTAACAGTCTGAACAGAACAGTCGTTTTTAAAGTTTTTATCAAGCACCACCATCATCACCATTCATCCATTACGCACTACTTATTGAGATGTGTGGTAAAATTAACAATATTCCAGAAAACAGTCTTTATAGACCCTTTAAACTGACTTTTTTCTTTGACAGGTTAAAGTACTTGTCATTTCACTCTAAGAATACAGGGCTCCAGCACTGCCCCATATTCAGTGCTTCCCGGCTCAAGACTAAGCCTTGTCTAGCACTAAACCTTAATGTCAGTAGTGATTTAACATTGAAAACTCTTTTATTTGAAGTCACAAACTAAAGATATCGTAAAGCTTTGCTTTGTTTTCCTAATAGCACAGTTATTTAATGTAAGGGTGATTATGATTTGCGAACAATGTTGAAAATAAGTAGCTGTTATGTCTTCAAAATATAGCAGCCTATGGCTCACAATGGCACATGACAGCAATACGCTGTTCTCTGTAAGGCTGCACTCTATTTCCCTGCATTATATTATGTCTATAGCCCACATAAACACAGTCTATTTGTGATCTCAAAAATATTGATCCATTTTTCAACCGTACTCCACATCTCAGAAGTCCAGCTTTGTTGTTTTAGTGCAAATGTTCTTATGATGCTACACATCCTTTCAGACCCAAAGTGCTGAGTCGTCTTCTCACAGTGGAAGGATGGACAGAAACACCTGTGGATGTTTTCAGATCTGAAGCAGCTTGATTTTCTCCTCTCTCTCAGAGATGAAAGCTTTAAGTGCTGTTTATCTGATGGGAGCAGTTTTGGTGGTCCACCAGGTCCTGCATGGCTGTAAGGAGCCCTACTCTCTCTATATTTTGAACATATATATATACATTTTTAATCCAGTTTCGGATGCTCTTGTTTTTTTCCCTAATTCTAATTTCAAGCAGGTGGATTATCTTACATTTAATCTCAGAAATATTCATATTCATTTATTCATTTTAGATGCACATAAAGAAATTTGAAGGCAGCTTAAAGTGTGTTTGAGTAGTTGTTTGTATGAATGTTAGAGCCTCTTTAAAGACGAGTATAAAGTCAGTGACATCTTTATGAACAGCTTTTGTTGGGAGGACACAGTTGTAACTTGTTGGTTTTAAGACTGGAAGAGTTGAAGAGTTAAAGTGGCAGCAGGCGGAACAAAAATTAAAAAGTGGGCAAATTAAATACTGATCGATTTGATATACTTGTTGAGGAATCTGTGTAAATGTCTGCTTAATATGTATTTTCTACTTTTTTCTGACACTGTAAAATGACGAATTTGCTAAGGCCTGTTTTGTTTGATATATAAACAAAAGGGTGGTCTCTGATTTTTACCCCGTACTGTAGAGGATCATTACAGTTAACTAAAACTATCACTAGCATTTTAGCACATTACCATTAAACGAAAAGTAGCAGTGAAGAAATGTGTTCAGTAACTGTAATAAAAATAAAAATGACTTTACAAAAACAAGAAACTGAAATCAAAACTAATGTTGAAGACAAAACTAATTAAAATGAAATAGAATTACTGAGAAAATAAACTTTAGTTGTCGGGTTTTTTCGGTGCATGAATAAGAGTTTGGAAGTGGATCTCTCGTGTTTGGCTGTCTTTCAGGAAAGCTGAGCTCAGCCTACTGTTGTATTCATTTTATTCTGTCCTCTTCAAACACCTACTATCATGTCAATCATCATAATTTCTAAAAACTACATAAAAACTAAATTATTACTATTTAATACTTACTAATTACTACTATTTTATTACTAAATTATTACTTTTCGGACAATCAAAACAAAACTAAACTAATTAATGCACCCTCAAAACTAAAACTAAACTGACCAAGATCTGAAATCAAGAAATAAAATAAAAAACTATTAAAACAAAAACTACTGACAATCTCAAAAACCATAACAAACCTTGTACTGCACATTACGGATGAGACCTGAGTTCAGATCTGTGATAATTCTGCCTACGCCTGATAAATATGAATCACTGTGTGATTCTCCAGGTTAATAAGACTAAGACTCACCCCTCTGTGCTCCAGCTGTGCGGTGAGCTAAGTGGCTAAATGAGACGGCAGAACTTGATCACTAACTTTGCTCTAATTACTGCCGAGCTCTGCGGGCTGCTGAGAGCGCGCTGGAGCACAGTGAGCGTGATGTATAGAGGCACTCAAAGGCCTTAGCCAAAATAAAAACACCTCACTCGGGCCAAAACAATAAAGAGCAGCGCTGACTCGCTCCAAACCACAACATTCATCAATAAAAGGCAGAGAATTATGGGAATAAAAGCATAGACTCTGTTATTGAGGTGCTCAGCAGGACAGAGCGGGGGCTCTGCCCATGTTTGGCGAGGTTGACAGTGCTTGAGAAAGTGCCGACCTCTGCAGTGGTCACTCCAGCTCAGGAGCCCATCTGTTACACACCCACACACAAACACACACACACACACACACACACACACACACACACACACACACAGCAAAGTGATTTATAATTGCCCTCATTGTGACACTCTGTCAGTGAGGATGGCAGTGACGTGAAAAGACTGCACTGTGTGACTGAACTGACTGTGTTTGGGTTACACTCTTGTCCAGATGAGCACAAGCCCTCAGTTTTACACACACACACACACACACACACACACGCACACACACACACACACACACACACACACACACACACATAGAGAAACAGTTTGGAGTGTTGTAGAACACTACAGTGTCGGGGTGTAAGGTACAAAAATTTCATGACACAAAATGTATTGTTGAAAAAATAAATAAATAATTTTGTTACATTTTGTTTTATCTTATTTTATTCTATTTTATTAAAATTTTTGAGTCCAATAGCTAAAATAAGCTGAAATACAAAGAGTAAATGATCATTTGCAGCACAAGGACGTTTCTTTTAGCAATACCAAAGAGTTTTATAGGTGCAACAATCACCACATTTTTTAATTGATTACAATTTCTTTGACTGATTTTTATTCGTTTACCAGTTTTTTTTAATAGCTGAAGCTCACAATGAAGCTAAGAGAATACATGAAACACACAAACACATGAAAGTTGTTATGTAAGTAATATTATTTTTTCTTCAGTGGACCAAACTGCTGCTTTTAATGTTTGGCAAGAATGATTCACTTATTTAAATAACAATGAAATGAAATAACGAGTAAAGATAAGAGGCAACTGGCTATTTAGCACAACGACTTGTGCATAATTATGCACTGACAAATTTGGTAGGGGTGCTGCCGCAGCATCCAAATCCAAATATCCAACCTGACTCACCTTATCTATGTCATAAAACTGCAACACAAGTTGGCCAAAATCAAAATAACAAACTGGTCGAATGATGCCGTGTTTCCAATCTGGGCCGATTCCCATTGTGCACTATTAACCCTGTCGTGTATGGTGTCCACATACATAGACAATTCTGTTACTTTCAAAAGACAAGTGATCCAGTATTTAGAAAAAATTCATTATCATCACCTTCTAAAACCACTTGATCTACCTAGGGCCATGGTTGCAATACGGAAAGCAAAGAAGCCCAAACTTTTAAAAATTGCTATGTTTTTTGAAATCAGTGCATGAAAGTTCACTGTGTTTAATAGAACAGTTGAAACCAATCCATTTATGTCTGCATGTCTGATGCCATGTGTTTGTGGTGTCCTCCACAGAAATATAGTGAATGCACTGTACATGTGAAAACACTAACTTCTACATTCTCTATAGATTTATTTTTAAGGACAGCGAGTTCAACTGAATCTGAACTGCATGATTAGGCGTTCACTTACAGTCAGTAAATTTATATCAGAAGAAATCATATGCAATTGAATTCCTGAATGCTAGAAAGCAAACATTAGCCTTCCAATTACAACCCAATATCTATCCCAGCCAAGCACATCCGTGTGGACGGCCAGGTCACCCGGCTTATTTTATCATAGGGAAAACATGTACTGCAACTCCCCTCTAACTACCTGTACATCATTAAATTTTAGATATAAATAAAAGCCTAACTCTAAACCTGACCCTAATCACCACCTAATGGTGTCCTGCATTTGCCTTGTGCTTCAGTTTTTCCCATGAGGTCGTCTTATAACATTTTTGTGGTTCATGTACTAAAAACAGATGTCATTCATTTCACATGACTGTTCTCCAACCGTCATCACTTAGAATTAAATACATTGTTTTTGTTACCTTTTATGACTGGTAAACGTAAATGACCTCAGTTCTGCTTGGCTGTCCTGTATTATGCCTATTTCAAAAAACAGACCAGGCTGAAACAATATTTATAACTTTAGTGTGAATGTGCAGAGCAAAACTGCTGTAAGCTCAAAAGGTGGATATGTGAATGTGTTGGTTTTCATGACACCACAAAAACAATGAATTTGAAAGCTTATGTTTCATGTGGCCTGTATGGACCGTGGAGCGAACAGAACCACAGATTTTGTATGAAAGCTCTTTACCACACTTACATTTTAGTTTTGTTCTGTTTTCTTAGAAATTCAGGACATTTTTGCCTTGAAAATGTACAAAAAACAAAAACACACACCTACTACACAAATAGTTTGGAGTTTTGCCAGAGAGTCACTACAGCTCAACTGATCAGAATGTCCTCCCAGGTACGTTACCTTAACGACACCGTCCTTCTTTTATAAAAGAGTGGGGACACAAACACACAAACAGAGCCAGAGAGAGAAAGAGAGAGAGAGAGAGAGAAACACAATAAGATATTGCTGTAAACCCTGTGCCTGTGCCATGTCAAAAAGTAGCACCCTGCTACAAGTGACACCCCTCCTCATTCCCTCCATAAACAACCGATGAATGCCAGCCTTGTATTCACAAACAGCTATTAAATATTTACATCACTTCCCGTTAATTCGGGCTGTTCCTGAACCCCTTCCTATTTCTTGTGCCGTGATAGGATTGTTTTGAAATATTAAAAGTGTTCGTCTTAACAAACAGCGAGGCTGAGAACGCAAGCCCCTCAGCGTTTCTCCCAGCCAGCTTAGTGAAACCCATTTCCCCCCCCAAGACAAGAGCCCGGAGTGGGGGTCCAGACTGAGGCGCTAGAACGGCGAGTCTGCCACTCCTGAGACGTCAAAGCCTAAGTGAAGTTGACTGATTATGGTGTCAGGCTTCTTTCAGTGCACCTGCTCCTGGGCTCTGTTTGATGCCAGGTGTCAAAAAAGCAAGCCTTCTCTCGCTGCCTCCTCTCTAAAAAACCTGCACCCTCTCCTTAGTTAGGCCCATGTTTTATTCATAGGAGGGAATTTTTAGGCTTCGATTTAGATTCATGAAAACTCCCGCAGCAGGACTATTACTCATGAGGAGTAATTCCAGAGTCAGGGTCTAATTAATTTGCCAAGATTAGAACCAAACTACTCTTTATTCCCTCCCCCAGCGCGCTGGGTGGGGGAGTATGCTTTTCTATAGGAGATTCACTATGAAACAAAGCATGCTAGTGCTGGGCGCTGCCACTAAAATAGAAGATGATGAATGTTTTTCAAATATCTCAGACTATCAGACGATATTTAAGATTTAGGTACGTATTAATAAAGTTAATAAAGCCAGGCTTCTTGAGTAAAACTGAAACAGTGTCTTATAAACCTGACCTAGTTTGTTTCACTGGACTGTTTAATTCTGTTCTGTTTCCTTTAAAGTTGAACCAAGTCACTGTAAACAGATGTCAAGAAAGGAAATTTGCTATTTATTTAGTACTTTGGTTTACGTATTTTAAACTCCTTCTTCATAAACAACATATGGACCCCAGCAAATGGCTGATACACACCAGTTCACTCTCTAAGGCTGATGTAAAAAGTGTCTGTTTCTGCTGTTTAATCTACTCTACCAGAACGAGATCCACTATAGCTGAAAATTCATTCATGTGTATTTAGTTTGTGTCACAAACTACCATCTTGAACAAGAAATTGCATGAACAGGACATCACATCATGGTCAATTTATCATTGTTTTGATTAAACAAATCAATAATAAGCGCTGATCGGTCCAAACTGCGCTCTGAATGAGCTCGGTCTGAAAAAAAAGTGTATTCAACAATAAAACAAGCCTCATATTTTTATACAGTGATAGAGACACAGTAACACACACTAACTGACAAGTTCTACTGTGCACAATGAGG
Source organism: Colossoma macropomum (assembly GCF_904425465.1). Taxonomy (NCBI): domain Eukaryota; kingdom Metazoa; phylum Chordata; class Actinopteri; order Characiformes; family Serrasalmidae; genus Colossoma; species Colossoma macropomum. Next base: position 37,292,093 of record NW_023494799.1, read on the forward strand.
ACATGCACATCCCATAACTGCACTGATGGTATATCTGAACGAACTAAAGGGGCCACTGACAAAGTCTCGGAATGAACAAAGATGAAAATTGTAGATTTTTATTTATTCTGGCACAAACTATCTTTTTGAATAAGAAAACACAAGAGCAGGAATACAAGGCATCAATCAAAATTCAAACCTCTCAATTCCAATTTTTCTGCTCTGATCTGATTTTTTTTATATGGGCAATATGACAATATTTATCACTGTTGTGATAAATTACATCACAGTATGTCACAATATGCTTTTCTGAGCATACTGTGGATATCGTCAGCCTTAAAAACACTTCTCAACTGCATGTTTGAGCATAATTTGTGCAGCAAAGTATGTGAAATGTTGAATCCAAAACACCAGATTCAAAGTTTTTGATTGCATTTTTTAAATGCAGCACTACTGTGTCAATTCCAAATAATTAGACAGCAGAAAAATTACGTATTGTGAAAACTTCTCAAAGCAGCACTACATAGTTTTGTTAAAATTGAAAGAAGCAGCACAACTGAGCTGAGAGAAAACAGAACACGCTGAAACCTGGTGTGCTGCTGTGAGGCTACCTGTAAAGCCTGAAACAGTAACTTAAAAGTCAGAGATGTCGAGTGAGATTTTACATTTCACACGTCTTTCCATATTAAAGTCACACACCCAGGCCAAACAAGAAGGTTCAGCTCTGTGTTCAGGTCTCAAATGCAGAATTAACATTATACTCGTGAAGATATGATGACAGTAGTAGATAATTCACTCACATCTTCAGCGTTCAAGAGAAATCTGAACGTGATCCGTTCACCAAAAACAAGTCACTGAAAGGTTAACGTGTCTAGTACCTCATATGAAAGTGGCTCAAATCTGGCATGAAAAGATCAGATCTGTGTCACATTAAGACATTAAGACAGAAATCTCATTTGTCCAGCACTGATGCTGGTAATAGCATAAATCAGGCATCATTGAGTTTTATTGTTCCTCTGATTAAACAAATCAGTCTCACTTTATTTGGATGGCCCTGAATAGATAACCTATAGATGAACAATTTATTACCAAATTATCTGTTGAAAGTCAGTTGATTCTCAACAGTGTTGAGATTTGTCCCTGTGTCAGGCTCAGGACCGGGATAAGGTCAGGGTTAGGAGTAGGGTTAGGAGTAGGGTTAGGTCAAGCTTTAGTGTTGGGGTAAATTAAGGTAAACTTAATAGATAATCAGTACAATGGAAGTTACATGCAAGATCAGCATCTATGAAGCATTTACAGTGGGTTATGCGAATAGAGTGTCACCAACAAATCAATAATAAGTGCTTATTGATCCAAACTGTGCTCGGTATGAGCGCCATGCTTGCTTGTAAACCCACAGATGAGGGATTTAAACAAGTTAAAAGGCCTTTTCTGAAGTTTCTGTTTGTATTGCCAGTGAGAAAATCGATTCGGGGTTAACCATGTTTTTGTTATTAAACCATCGCCTCCAAAAATGAAAAATTAACATTTGGGTCACACCAAGAACAGTATATCTTTATAGATTATATACTGGTACTAAAATATCCCTATATAAACTACACTTAAGGCTCATACAGCACCTGTACATCTTCAAATACGGCATTGCGCTTCCTCTCCTGCCCCCATCATTGGGCAGCTCAGACCAGACAGGGACAGAAAGCGTGTATTCCTGGCCTGGACGCCAGGTTCTAATGCACAACTCTGGGCACTCTAGCAGGCGCCAGCCCCAGGCTATTCTCTAAGTGGTCTTTACTTGGAGAGCTCAGGTGGCCTCTAGGGGGCCCAGATGAGCGGTCCAGGGAAACGGGGTGTTGGGGGGAGTGGGGGTTGTGTGGTGAGGCTGGGGCTAGCAGTCCCACACAAGCCTCTGAATAATATATCCATACATCATCAAAGCCGTGTCAGAGGGTGATTCACGGCAGAGGACTTGCCCGAACCACTGTGGTATTAGCTTTAATAATGCAGGCCGGGGTGAGGCGCTTACTCTTTCCTGACAAATATGGGCAAATCAATTAATTCCAGTGACATTCGCCCCCCCCTCAAAGCCCGCACTATAAATTCCATGTGGCCCTGGTGTTCATGTTTTTTTTTTTTTTCCCCAAAATGGAGGGCAAACGTAAGAGTCAAATCCCTCCTTTTGGGCTCTAATTTCCGAAACACTCAACAGGCGGCCGCATTTGTTATTACTGTAAACTTCATCTTAAAATGTTATAGGGCCTCCGAAGCAGAGCAGGAGGAGAAATGAGTCCATGCGAGGTTTTCGTTGACTGTGTGTTCTGTTTACAATAATGTTCTCTCCACGTTATGACGGCTGAAATCAACAGCCAGAGGCGTCAATCCCCAAGCTGGCCGGGCCCGCACCTGCGGCACGGCTCCAAGGGCAAAAGACACTTAAGATTCAGAGAAGCAGTTCTGTTCGGCCTTTTGTGGGGAAAATGGAGAGTATAAGGAGATGGTGACCCAATTAAAAGCGCGTAAAAGGGTTTCTGCTGCGGTCACATTAACGATGAGGCTGCTGAAACTCAGGAACATTCCGTCATAGGCGTAATGAAATGCATCTTGCTTATCTTTCTTTTCCCCTCCACCCATCTCTTGTCTGTCAGTGCGCAGTTCATAAATATTGTCTTATCATTATCATCATCGCTTTTGCCCTGATACGCTGGAAAATTCTGAGGCAATTACCAAAGTGACAGGTGAAACGGGAGCACGGCGCACGCAAAATGAACGGTTGCCATGGAAACCAGGCCAGATAAGCAGCTTGCGTGCATGCCTGTCACGTGACCTCTCCGAGATGAGGGAAGCTTAAATGTAGAGCCCGAGGACTTGCCGTCGCCCTGGTCACCTGGCTGAATTTATTTGCTATTTCTGTCCAAAGGTCAGTCAGCAGTGTGTGAGTGGGAGGTGGGTGTTGGGGGTGGGTGGAACACACTCTTACCCCCCCAAAAAGCAGGGCAGTGTAGCCAGAGAACGGGCTGAGGGAAGAAAGACTGAACGATATACTCCACTAGCAGGCAGATTTACAGTGTACAGGAATAATCTGCATCTTAAACACCTGCAGCTATTAATCCAGCAGGGTGCAGAGAATGGTGTAAATCAGTGTGGGAACAGAGAGATACACACACACCCACTGTGTGTATGCACATGAACAGATACACACACACACACACACACACACACAAACATGCTCATCTTTCAGTTCAACCGGTAACACTTTCTATGAATGTCTCATTTGTAAGCATCTATAAACACATTTATAACATGTTATAATGTATTCATAAGGCATTATAAACGTCGTTATAAATATTTATAAAAAAAGAATTACACTGAATTACACTTCATATCCATGTTTATTATACATCATAAATTGTTAATATAATGCATTATAAATAGTGTTAATAACATGTTATACTGTCAGTGCCAAAGAAGTCAGTCCCAGCTTGGAGAGCGCAAAGTAAAGACAAATACCAAGCTAACGGTGGTGAACATTACCTTTCCCACATTGGGTAAAACACTGATGGCAGCTCTAGTTTAAACTCTGACATTTGAAGCCTGTAATGTGCTTTACTGTGAATGTTTTAGTGTTTCAGTAAATCCTTCAGTAAATACTTCAACTTGAAGCCTCACTCTGAACACTGGAGGAGGCTTTAGTACAGTACGCTTCACTTTACTAAGAGCGGACAAATACGACTTATGAGCTCTTATAATTTGTTATGATCAGTACTTATAATGTATTATGTTAACAATTCATAATGCATAATAAACATGGCTATAACGTATAATGCATTTTTATAAATATTTATAGCTATGTTTATAATGTCTTATGAATGCATTATAACATGTTATGAATGTGCTTATAGATGCTTACAAAGGTGACATTCATAGAAAGTGTTACCGTTCAACCTACTAATAAGCTCACTGCCAAAAGTCTGAACCTACATGTTTAATATGCCTATTACATCTCAAAAATCATACACAGAAAAAAAGCTCTCTCCCTGGAAGTAAAGTTTCTTGTCGTTTTTCTGAAGGGGGTTGGGGGGTGAGTGGTTCCCCCTGAAGTCACTAGGGTGGTACCTTCAAAGGTTCCTCTTCAGCACCTTTAGTTAGTAGTAATTACATTTTTGTAAGTTGCACTGCCTCCATACGCCATTGACCTCTTTTTTTAATGTTTCTATACCCTTAAAAACATGGTGCTTCAAGGGTTCTCTGGTAAAGAAAACAGTCCTGTCTAGAACCATGGAGCAGAACCATTTGCATAATTAAAGAGTTCTTTTTCTTCAGACTGATTTAGAATATACTGTAGATGGTTCTATACATAACCTATTTGAAAATGGTTCTACATAGCACCCAAAAGGCTTTTTCTTTTGTTAGGGTGTCAAGCTTATAACAATAGAAGAACCCTTTTGGGCGCTATTTAGAACACTTTTCAAAAAGGTTCTATATAGAACTGTCTATAGCACATTCATGCACATTTTCCATCAACCCGAACAACATGTGCAAAGAACCCTTTAATCATGCAGAGAGTTCTTTGAGTGTCCATGGTTCCTATGTACAACCATTTTCTTTACTAAAGAACCCTTGAAGTATCTTTTTTAAGAGTGTATTAAAACATCAGGTTATAAAAAGTACAAATATGCACCTTTTCTCAGGGAAAGTTATGTAACGCACCTTTAAATCTCATTTAACTTTAAGACCATGGTTGAACCTTTGAGGTTTGTACACAGGTGGAACCAAAATGTACCCATACAGTACCTTTTTTAAACTGTGTAGACTTTATTAAGTTCCAAGCAAGCAAATTTAGGGCTGCCACAACTGTTCAATTAAGATTGATCACATAATTAAAAAAACTGAATCAATTAGAATTAACATTCTCAATGAATCGGCTTAGTGGTTAGTCTGCAATTAAAATGATAAACAGATTATCTGCAGGTCGTTATCAAGCCGTGTTTAGCCGATTCTCCAGACGAGGGGCGCTATTAGCCATCTCTGAAAGGCTCTGCACAGTGTGTTATTGTTCAGTTCAGCCCATTTTTAATGTTCAGCCTGATTGCTTGTTTAATCGCCAAAATAACTTGAAGATTATTCAACTACTAATGTAATTGACACTGACAGCCCTAGTGTGGCCCTGGAGGACACTGAGGTATCTATACAAATGGACAAAAGCACTAAAGGCCTTGTAGCACCAGTCCAAAACTAAAGAAGCAAACTTTGGATACCAAGCATGTCTTGGATGATTGGCTACAAATGAGGCAGAAAGGAGCCATCAGGGCCTTTTAGGTCTCTAAAGAATTCCTAATGATTTTTATGAAATAAAAAATACATGTTAATGACTTTTAGTTCATTTTATTTAAAATAATAATCTTGCTTGCTGTATTCCAACTCTGCAAGTATTGTACTGCTATTATTATTCTACTGGCTGTAACTACCGAAATACCATAAAAAATAACTTTTTAATCTGGCATTTTAATGATGAAACAATTTTGTTTCCAACCAAAAGCAATAAATTCCCGAAATGCCTGATGAAAAACTGTCTAATCAGGATTTTTGTCTCTGTGGTATGTAGGAAGATACAGCCAGACAAGCTCCAGGAGCTGAACTGAACTGTCATATTAACCACTGACATAATTAGGGACAGACACTGAAATGAACCAATTTCATGAGGAAAAAAATGTTACTCTAGGCATTCAGGAAGTCCTAGATATGCCACTGACTGTGAAAATGTGTAGTCAAACCAGGTTTCAGTGAGTTTTTAGAAATGAAAATCAGTAGCAGCAGCTCTGAGCCAGAACTCTGTACTGAAAGACACGGCAGAACTGCAGCAAACAAAAATAAAATATATGTTAATGTTTGTTAGAAGCTCCAAATAAAACATGGAATGCTTTTTTGACAAGCGTCAAATGTTTGTGTTTAATCTAGAAGGGCCAAAAAAGCAATAGCATAGTCCCACTGCATAACTTAGCATTATTGTTGAGGTGTTTTTTTTCCCGTTTTTGACCAAGTTTTGAATGCTAGGACTTCAGTTTGGCCATAAATGTCAAAACAGTCACGACACGATCTGAAGTGAGCTGAACGCTGTGTAAATTTGATTGTATTTGCCAAACTGCCACTTTAAATGATAGCTGGTCTATGCTGACTGCAATTTGCAATGCAGAGAAGCTACGCCAGGTATGCAAAGAGAGAGGGTTCAAGTCCTGATCGGAGCGAGCCATTATACCTCCTCTCATGTAAGCACTGTCATTAACATGGCACTTACAATGCACTAGTGCTGTAGGCTGCAGATCTCAGCTACCGCTCGATATGCACACATATACATTTCAACAGAAATGACACGCACAGCCGCTGCTGTGCCATCGTTTCAACTTAATACAGCATAACAGGTTAGACAAACCAACTGATGACACGATCTTCAACCCCGGAGTCGTAGCGAACAGTCAGAGGTGACAGCAAAGACATAAGCCCCAAGCACGAGCTCTCCTCTCGCAAAATTACTGATTAGCACTGATTCAGGAAACCAAACCACGCCAATGTTGATGCTGATGTGAAGGGCGAGGCTTAAAATAGCTATATGAATATACAAGCGACTTAAAAGACAGAAAGAAACGAATGTATAAGAGCGAAAAAAAAATCATCCCGGAGAAGCAATTACGGATCTAATCAGAGCTTTCTGCATGAAAGGTACGGCTCTCCTATCTCGCTCCCATTTGCATCATAACACAGCGTGCAATATTAATTTCCGAGTTTACTGCTTATTGGAAGTGCAAAGTATGAAAAGCCATTAAGGCTGCAAATGGGAAGGCAATTTGCTGTCACACGGATTCGGCTCTATTAAAGAGAAAAATCTTGTTAACCATTTGGAATTAGAGTCATTTGGTGAGGAGCATTCTGCAGCAGTCCACTAAAATAAGTAATTATGGCCGGCTTCTCCTTCCCCGTCCGTCTCGCGCTCCCTTTCATTTGCGCGAGGCGAGGAGGGGTGGACTGGGGGGGGGTCAGGGTTGGAGGGTGTCGGGGGGTGAGGAAGTGGATGCAGAGGCAATTAAAGTTGCTATCTGTTTGGCTAATGCAGGCGCGCGCACGCGGACAGACGCGCTCTTCCACACAGCCTGAGGGTCAGTGAAAAAAAGTCCAGAATCCAGCCAGTGGACCAGCTCTTCTCCAGCCAGCCTGCTTTCAATCCAGTATTACTGACAGCAGCCAAATCTGCAGCATCTTGACTCAACAAATAGCCAAAATTAGCCAGCGGACAAATGGTGGTCACACTAGACACTAATGTGGGAATTCTGTTAGACTCATGCTGCTTTTTACATTTTGTTCAGTATAACAGCAGGAATGGGCAATATGGCAAAAATATTATATTATGGTACTTAAGACATTTTCATATGTATCACAGTATTTTGACACCACGCCACATTTAAAAACTCTCAATGTACAATGATTTTTATTCATCATTTCACATAATCTATTGCACCAAATCTATTTAAACAGAACTAATTATGCTATCCTCTAAATAACACATGCACTTGGTCAGTGTACTTTAAACACTGATGATCTTATGCTCAGAAAAGCATATTGTGTATCACAATATTAAAATATATCAACATAATGATAACATATTGTCTTATCATGCACCTCATATTTCTCTGGTAAGAAACAGAATGTGATAAACGAGGCGTTTGCATTTCGCAGCCCATACAAACAACCAATTCAACCCATCCAATCGTGGCTCAGCTAAAAAGAGTGGATGTTGTTTGGAGGCTACTGAGTGCTGGATGTCAGGCTGAAGAGTTGCAAATGGAGTTCTGGTTTAAATACACACTCGTTATGTTTAGCCTCTAAGTGACGGCATAACTTGTCAGGTTTCAAAGACCTTGTTTAACTGGGCAAGAATTTCGTTTTTCAGGTCTCTTGGATGTGAAGTCTCAGTTTTCTCAGACTGAGATAAGGTGGCCGCTTGTACATGGCCCAGTCTCAAGACTGTTCCTTTTTAAAGATCATTTGGTTTTGCTTTTTTGTTGCTTGTAATCAGTATCCCAGACAGAGATTTAGCCTAGTCCTGGACTTAAATTGAGAAGCTTCACTGGAATTAAAAGCTAGGCTTAATCCCTGACCAAGAAACAGACCCACAGAGGTTCTATTGATCTACTGTCCCTTTATTTGTTTATTTATTTATTGTCCCTTTAAAAGGCTTTATATTTTTTATGTATCCATTAAAATGTGATTGTGCAAGCTTGTGCATGATTTGTTAAGATCTGTTGGCCTTTTCAACTATTCAAACATTCAAAAGTTTGGAATCACTGTTTTCATTAATATAAAACAAACTTGGTAACAAGTACTTGTATAAAATGATTCTATTATGATGCTACCACTGTACAACTTTCTAGGCTTCAAAAATCTGCAGAAAAAATGTTAAATGAAGAAATGTTTCCTTAATGACTGCGAAAGCTGTAAAACATCGAGAATGAAATTATACTAAAATTAACATCCTGAATGCCTCAAATGTGAAAAGTAGTGAACAGATCTCAGGCAGATACCACAGAAATGACTATAAATAGATAATTACGGTATATATTATTCATCAATAAATCTCTTGTTGACATTTCCCAAAGCTAGCTGGAGTCTAGCTTATAACATTTTGATCTACACTAGAAATTATTATTGAGCAAAATAGCAACAATTACTAACACAATGAATGATTCCACACTTTGGAATTGTGCTAAATACTCTGAATACTTCATTGTTAAAATATTTGGCAGTTTACTTGATTACTAATATAAGTGGTAATAGCAGCTCTAATTAGCATGAGCCAAATTTCGCTGCCTTCAATTACCAGGATGCCTGACCTAACAGATGTAAATAAACATCCTTTATTATAAGTTTTAACTTCATGTGGAAACTTCAGAAACAATTTTTGATACTGAAGTTTCTAACTTGTTACTTTTTGCTTTTATCCCTTTCATTATGACTGCGGCCCAAACAAACAACCGTGGCAGGAAAATATTCAGTTTTCTAAAAGCAACTAACTTAGTACTTCAATTAAGCCACAGACATTTCCTTACAGCACTGACAACTGAGTGCATTATGTACATTTTTCCAGTGGTGGGAAAACACCAGCATAGATGTAGCTATGAAGCTAACTATATATCTGACTCATAAACATGTTTTACCTGCTTTGTGTTTACAACATGGTGAAAAGAGAAACTGATGAGCAAGTGAAGGCAGAGGCAACTGCAATAAGAGCCCAACTCTAATGATAATAATAATAATAATACATGTAACTTAGACAGCACTTTTCAAGAACCCAAAGATATTTTCAAATGAAACCAAAATCTGGCCCAGTCAACTCAGAATCTCGGAAAAAAAAGTACTCGGATAATTAGAAGGTGCCGGAATCTGACAGGTTAAAGCCAATAAACTATAGTGGAGGGAGAGAGAGAGACAGAGAGAGAGAGAAAGAGAGAGGGGATTTATGGAGGCTCCGTTGCTGAGGTGCAGGGATGTGTTTTATGGTGGGACCTGCAGGGCCTATTAAGGCGCTCTGAGCTGACCGCAGGTATCGATCGGCAGCGCCGGGCCGGGCCTGCCTAGTTAAAACCTTGCGTTTGTGTGTAGGGAAATGAAAACAGGGCCTTGGTGTGCAATCATCTGTGTGTGAATGGAAAGAGGAGGCCAAGAAGACAAAGAGGAAGAGGAGTTAACGTATACCTGCGGCCAGCCACGCTTAGCCGCTTTATGCGGAATCTGTTTTCTTAAAGAAGGAAGCTAAAGAACAGAGAGAGAGAGAGAGAGAGAGAGAGAGAGAGAGAGAGAGAGAGAGAGAGAGAGAGAGAGAGAGACAGAGAGAGAGAGACTGTTGTTGGGACAGTGAGTTATGAGAGTATATGCACACACACACACACACACACACACACAAACACACACACACACACAAAGCCCATATCAGGCCTCAGATTTTGAACCTGAATGTAGCCCAAGACTTTCTGATCTGACCCAAACCACAGCATTGTGTTCTGAGTTTGAACCCGACCCGAGCCCAACAAAATTCTCTCCTAACTTTAAGCTTTAAGTCCAAAACTGCCCCAAACTCAACAAAGTTCTTCCAGAAACTGACCCACCCACCATCACCCAAAGTACCAAATAAAGCCTGATATTTCTAAAGACTGTGCTGGTTAAATTACTGCTAGTGACAATATTAGTTGCCATTTGTTCACAGATGCATAAAATAAAAATTGATATAAAATAATTTTAAAATGTTTTGTCTTTTAATACTGTTTAATCCTTGAGCTCCTCTACTTTACACAGATGATGATGATGATGATGATCTTAGCACTAAGATGATCTGGAAAACTCAGCCCTGAATGTATAACATCAAATGCAGGGCAAAATCTGTTAAAGCTGTTAAAACTAAAGCAGAGGAAAATGTAGGGTAATTGGGTTAAAATGGGAAGAGTTTCGAGGACCTGAATGTGATTTTGAACCCAAGTCAAGCCTGACACATATTTGGAAAATGATGTCGGAATCCAACCAGAGGTTTGTGCAGCACAGCAAGCGGAGGATGCATCAGCAACAACGATAACAGGGTCAAAAAAGCGAGCGAGAGAGTGAGAGAGAGAGAGAGAGGGTTCACAATTTAAAATATATAGTATGACAAATTCATCAGTCATGTATAATAATAAATTTTTCTATAATAAAATAAGCCACAAAATCACAGTCATTTGCATGTGGGTGCAGTGACTGAATAAGCCCCGCCCTCTCCCTGCCCACTCTACTCTGATATGATGACAGCAGTTCCATAGTCTCCCACAGTTTCCAATTTTGATAAGCTTTAATTTTAACACAATTTTTATATGGTATTGTAATGTTTCACCATCTTGGCTGTAAATATGTCTCAGTGTGTGCTGATGTACTAGTTTAGGCTAAAAATGTAATAACAAAATGTAATAAACAAAAACTCAGCTGTAGCTGCTTTTCTCGCATCTCTGGCAGGAAACCTTTCCACAAAAGTAGAACAGTTTCTTGCAAAATGTCTCAACGTTCTCATTCTCCAGCTTCTTGCTTGAATTTTCCCGTTCCACCTTAAATGGTACCTGAGGTGCCAGAATGTAGCTAATTATGTAGCTAACTGTTGTGCCATTTAAGGTGAAACAGGTAAAAAAAGGTAGTGTATGAGAAGCGACTTCAGCTTCGCAACTTTTTAGTGTTTCTCGTTGCAGATTAAATGCATCAGGAAACCAGATGGACAGATTATAAATGTAAATAAATCCATTCGTCTCCAAATTATCGATGTTCATCTTAAATCTCTCTTTTTGCCGTTTCGTTAGCTACTAGCTATTGTCGTCTGTGTTGCTGTAACCAGCAGTCTGCGCTGATCTTCAGGGTGAATTAGCAGTTCTTCATTAACTCCAGAGTTTAAGACCATTTAATGTTAAACTGTGTTGAACGATCAGCAGAGCTTTATTTTACTGTAAAGGAGGATTATTTTATTTTTACCTACAAATCTAATTCTGCTGTGGAGCCACAACAGGGCAGTAAAAGAGCCACGTATTGCCGACCCCTGAGCCAGACGATGCTGTAGGTGAACAAAGCACTGTTTCCGCCAAATGCAGTGACTCCTAATTAGTGAGGATATCAAACAACATTTTCGAAGATGTTTTGCTTTCACCATTGAGAAACCTCCCATTGACCCTGACCCCACCCCCGAAAGTACACCTCACACAATCCTCCGGAATGGCTGCATAGCCTAACAAACAGAGCACACATATCAGCGTCTCACACAGAGAAAACAGAGGAAAGAGAGAGTGAGAAAGTGTGAGACACTACAGCATAAAAAGAACGAGAGCAGCCGTCATGCATGAAGATGTCTCGTCTGGCTCAGCAGCCCCGAAATCCTCCCGCTGAAGCAGCCCATGACGAGGCAAAAAACAGCCAGCAGAGAGAGGAGCTTTTCAAACAGGGATCCAAAGGAAAGCGTAACGTGGTAGAGGGGTTTTGTGGGGCTGGTGGGGTAGTAAACCATCACTAAACTGGGGTCTAAAAGATGTCTTGTCAGAGCCTGACCCCCCACTGATCACCTAAGCACCTCTCCCTCGCCCTTCTCTCATTACCACACACCTCTGCCCATCATTAAGACGTTTCCAGCAGGATTAATTGAAAGACAGATTAAAAATAAATTAAGAAAAATGCATCGGGAGAAAGCAGGCACGCACTTCATAAATCACGGAGTGAAAGGCAAGGAGCCGGCTCCCTATAATTAACTGCAGACTATTTATTTTATCCTGACGGTATAAATTAGAATTCAGACACGCTGATTATATTAGGTGTGTCTGTCATGCGGAACTGCTGCAGGATGTGCAGAATATTTTAAGGATACAAAGAGCAGCAGAGAGAGAGAGAGGGAGAAAGAGAGAGGGAGGGGGAGTGAGAGAAGGAGAGGGGGCAAAGCAAGGAGAGAGAAAGCAGGAGGGCAAAAATACACATGCGGAAGGAGCGAGGCGACAGGAGAAACGCGCATCTCCATAAACGAACATGATGCTGCGCTCTTTAATTAACGAATGAACATACAAAACCAATTGCTTTAATGAAGGCTTGGATAATCCAGTCCAGTCTTTATTGCTGGTGTCCAGTGCTGGTCCTGAAGTAGCCCTGTCCTGCATTTTCTGGAGTTTTCCCTCATCAAACTAATCAGACTGAAAGGAATGGGCACTTCATTCATAGCAGCCTGCAATCATCCTAGAACGTCTCTGAAACAGTGTTAACAAGTAATGCATACATGTGTACAACACAGAACCCAACCAATATAAACATTTTGTGGCCAACACTGATTTTAAGGTGCTAAAACTGATGTTACTGGCTGATATGACTCTATATTTATATTTTTGACCTTAATTTTATACTCCAATAGTTTTGTTAAACAGTGCTTACTGCCAGACGTCTGTCAGTTCTTTACTATCACATTTCTTAAGCTTAAATAAACAGCAGAAACTCAAAGCACACCGTTGGAAATAAAGGTTCAGGTACATTTTTCATTCATCAAGGTACAAACAGTGTAAATGTTCCCTCAAAGGTACAACAGTGGTTTTAAGGCCCTATTCTGAACCTTAAATAAGTTTTTCCAGGTGAAAAGTTCGTATTTGTACCTTTTTCATAACCGAATGTTTTAAAACAGAGCAGTAAAATAAAAGCCTGGAGACGAGACGGGGTGTGTGGAGTCAGTACAGCTTAGAACATATCATTTCAGTGGATTATGGTACAGTTATGTTCCCTGACTAAAGGTACTGAGATGGACCCTTGAGGGAACCAACCCAGTGACTAGAGGGGCACTCCCACAGAGACCGTTTCATAATCTTGTAATAATCTAAGTGTGGAGCTACCCAGAATTCCTTGCAGTTTTGGTTATTTCTTTTTATTATTTTTCCTAATTTTAATCAGTTCTCTTAATAAAAATACTAAATAAGATGTAATTCATGTGCTAAAGGTGAGGTTTGGATATGTGTTCTGGTTATTGTAGCTATGATGGTGTTTGTGTTCAAAGCTGTTCTCAGTCTGTATTGATATCATTTAGCTAAAGAGAGAATGACTCCTATAGAGCTCCCCACTGGCACCGTCTAAGCTTTCGCCTAACCATCAAGAGATCATGAGTTTGAATCTTGGTGATGCCGTGACCAAGAACCGTTTAATTCCACAAATTCTGCAGTCTACTCAGATTCCAGCTCCAAGTGATGAGAATCAACTGAGTCGATTCCAAACAAATGTCTTGATTCCTCATTTATTTATTTTTTTTGTTTTGTTTTTTGTTTTTAACCCAATTTTCTCCCCACTTTAGTCGTCGCCAATTCCACCTGCTAGTTAGGACTCCTCCAATCAAACGATACTATCAACACTAGGAGGGTGAAGGCTAACACAGGCTTCCTCCGAGACCTGTGAAGCCAGTCACCGCTTCTTTTCGAACTGCCGCTCACGCAACGTCACTGGACAGCCGAACGCGCTCGGAGGAAAGCGCCAACCGCCAGATCTGTTACGTCAGCTAACAGACGCCTGAGTGATGGGGGGAGAAGGAGGGGCCATCCTACCCACCCAAAGAGAGCGAGGCCAATTGTGCTCTCTTGGACTCCCGGCCACGGACGGCTGTAGCATCACCAGGGATCGGACTCGCGATCTCCTGATGATAGGGCCAACGCTTAGATGGTTGCACCACTCGGGAGCCCGATTCTTCATTTTTAAATCAAGGTATAAGCCTCGTTCCCTCATGCACTTTTACAAGGTAGTCTGACTTAGCGGGTAAGGTTAAGTGTGAACACAAGACAGAGTTGGAAAGCCAGTAAGACTGACATGGGAATTTACCTGCACAAGACCAACTACAATTCCTGTGAGATTGTCAGTTACTTGCATATGAGCTGAAGCCAACACGCTGCTAAAATGGTCTCTTTTCAAGTAAAATGATCTTAAATCTAGTCAATAAATCTCATATTTCTCCTGTTGAGCTTGTTGCAAGCTTATTCTAAGATTATTTTAAATATTTCCAACCATTTTTTTACTTGTTTTAAGTGATTTTGTTAAGTAAATTTATCTCACTATAGTGGCAGATAACTGTGCCTGTTTTAAGAAATGAGCTTGAAACCAGCAAAATTATCTGCCAGTATAGTGAGATAATTTTACTTGATAAAATGACATAAAACGGTAAAAAAAATGTCTAGAAATAAGATAGATCATCTTACAGAAAGTGCACAACCATCTCAAATATTAGATCAACAAGAATCAACATAATTTTAGGTGACAAGATACTATTTTTTGCAGTGTATAAAACAAAAATGTCTTTTGTGTGGCCAACAAAGCAGAATGCTTCACTTGTTTTTTTTACCATAGATAAAAACATCAAAGAAATGTACAGGTTTTGTGAGTGACTCTAGTTCAGGGTTCCTTAATCTTTTTCACAGCGTGACCCTTTTTTATGTTTTTTGGTTGGGGTGGGTTTAGGGGTATTTTGTGACCCTCAGCCCTACTGTGACCAAAACAATAGAGTAATTCTAGAGTAAATCTTATGGGGGATTTTTGCCAATGGCAATAAAATCGTGGGTACATTATAAGAACTACATTACTGATTAACAATCAGAAATCACGTCATATGTAAACATTTACTTCAGCAATCAAACACACCCACAGTATCAAGTCTTAAGCAGCTTTTTGTAAATTTTGTACATCTTCATAGAATTTCCTAATATACTACAGTTCTACTCCAGTTAAATCCAACTTAAACCAAACCACAGCATCAAGTTTTAATTCTGAACTGAGCCTGACAAAATTCTTTCTCAATTAGACCCAGACTGGTCCACCACCAACTGTAGTACCTGCTAATTACTTTAGGGACAATGTTGTGTTGCCTAGTTTAAACTGTCTGCCATCATCAGATTGTGAATAAACGAAGTAAATGAACGGCCTAATTATCAGCTATTCATCCATCCATCCATCATCTAAACCGCTTATCCTTCCAGGTCGCAGTGGGGTGCTGGAGCCTATCCCAGCTGTCATCGGGCGGAAGGCAGGATACACCCTGGACAGGTCGCCAGGCCATCGCAGGGCAGACAAACAGACAGACATACACACTCACACACACACTCACACCTAGGGGCAATTTAGCATGTCCAATCGGCCTGACTGCATGTTTTTGGACTGTGGGAGGAAACCGGAGTACCCGGAGGAAACCCACGCAGACACGGGGAGAACATGCAAACTCCACACAGAAACGACCCTGGTCACCCAGCCGGGAATATCAGCTATTCAAAATTATCCAAAATGTTCCAAATAATAAAAAAAAAGAATAAAAATGAACATCAAAATATTCTTCACAGGGACAAACGCTTCCAGGAAAAAACTATAATTGGTGAAGAACCTTTCTATGGATGATTCTTTAAAGCGCTGTCCATTGAAAGGATATTTAGGGAACCAAAAATTGTTTTTGTGAGTGAACCCCGATAAATACTGACAAATGATGTCCGAACCAGTCCAGACCCAAATGTGAAAACCTGACCTTGCTGAAGTTAAAGTGGGAGTTCTGAAGCAGGTAAAACATCCAAATGCGGCGGCCTGAAACCACTGCTCTGTTCGTTGGTTAATCTCAGTGTGTGCCAACCGGCTCCCATGTTGAAGCGGTGGCCGTACACTGCCTCCTCGTGGGCGCTGTGCCCAGGCTGGCACTGGGCCAGACCCTCTCTCTCGCACTGCGCTTACACACACTCTACAAACAGCACATGCAGGGCACCCAGCATCTGTGCCACATACCACAACAGGAGCCAGCCTTTAGAGAGACACTAAACATATACAAAGAAAAGCAAGCCAGGAATAAGCCTGTCAATAGCAGGTTTCAATTCAAAGAATGTTTTACAAAAAAACGTTTTAACTTCAAAAGTTTGTCAACGTAGGCTGTGGAAACGGCTTTTGTCGGTCATATTTTATATATACACTGTCCAAGTTTGCAGACACACCTTCTAAACAGTCAATTCAGCCAATTTGAGCTGTACCCACTACTGACATCTGTGTTCAGTTGCACAGACAGCTTATAAAATCTCTGTAGAAAAGCCCTCAATAATCTCGACAGAATGGACCACTCCAGAGCAGCTGCACATGAGGCTGAGGTCACCATGGCCAATGCCAAGTGTCAACTAGAGGAGTACAAAGGCCTCCAGCACTGGGCTGTGGAACATCATTCACTGTAGTGATGGAGCTTCATCCACTATCATTAGAAAACAGGAGTGGTGTTTATGAACCAGAGCTAACATCAGTACCTGATCTCACTAATGCTCTCAAGGCTGAACGCAATCAAATCCTTACAGCCATATTCCAACTAGTGCATTGGTCTCATCTAGTTCAAAGCCTTTCCAGAAGAGTTGAGGCTATTACTGTAGTAAAGCAGGTGACAAACTCTCTGATTTCAGAAGAAATGCTGGTGTGCAGGTGTCCACAAACTTTTGGACATGCAAATGTCAACCAAACTTTTTTTCTGTTCAACTTAAGTGGAAAGTTTTTTGTTTATATAATGCATTTATGCATAAATTGTCATGATACTTTTCTTTACATGCCTCTTACAGCAAACACTAACAATCACAAACAGCACAGCAGAGACGTACAGTTAGACTGAGGAGATAAGAGTGTAAGAGTGTGAAAGGAATGCTGCCACGTTTCAGCACTTAGAGAGAGAGAGATGTCCAGAAAAAGCTACAGCCTTACTAAATGCAAACTGCTCAAACAGCCTGAGCTGTGCAGATATACATTTGCATGCAAAGGTTTCAATATCAAGGTCAAATGACATGTTTTGTTGATTTGCTAAGTGAAAATAAGTTACCACAACCTCTACAGAGAACAAATTAAAATTCATTTTTCTGCAAATGTTAGTGCACAGTTCCTATTTATTTGCTTACCATGTTAAACATAACACATAAAATATGAAAGATGCCATAACTTTTACACAGATCACATTTTTTTCAATATGCAAAGCTCAGCAAACAGTAATTTTGCATTAAAATGTGCAGAAATGCATTTTTCTAATCATCAAAATTTTCTAATCACCAGGGGCATCCAAGTACCATGCATAGATCTATATGACAGAGAAACAAGAAAATAATTAATAATAATGAAAATCACACACACACACACACACACACATACACACATATATATATATATATATATATATATATATATATATATATATATATATATATATATATACACACACACATTATGTCAGGGAAGCTAAAGGTGCAGAAGTTGCAACACAGATGAAATTAGAGAATGAGAAACACCTCAAACCCAACTCTTTTTAACTCATGTGACAACATTACATCACTGTGTAAAGCACTGTTGTTGGTAAAAGAGAGCCTGATGAAAACAAACTGCTGGGCAGCAAAAATTGTAAACATTTCTTTTTGCTAACAATTTGTGCAGAAAGCCAATGAAAATTGAAATGGTAGCTAATATGGTGAGGAGGCTTTGTAGTTACAGGAGGTCCAGAGGGCTGAATGTAGTTATAGAGAAACCTGGACAGACATGTAACGTTACAGTGGGTGAAGTAAGACCAAAGTATGCCAAACTGAAGAAAATGCAGAAGTCTAATGTAGAACAAAAAATAGCAGTGATTTGAATTGAGAGTGAAAGCTTTTAAACAATAGTGGACAATGCCAGTGGCCTGGCCCAGCGCTGGCTTAAGTGTGATGTTATTCTCCAGCGAGTGCGAGGAAAAGGGCAGTCACTTAAATGTGTGTGAGTGCTGCCGTCCCCACGGCCATACAGAGAAATATGAGTCTCTGTGGAGGAGAGGCGCTAGACAAGAGGAGGACACAACACACACTCTCTCTTACACTTACTTTACTGGCTGCAGAGCTCTGCTGGGTGGAAACATGGCCTACTGATCTTATGGGGTGTTTGATAGACTCTTACTCTCTCTCTCTCTCTCTCTCTCTCTCTCTCTCTCTCTCTCTCTCTCTCACATATACAATCACGGAGCCATATCCAGTGGCTTTTGAGTGTCTCTATAAAGCCCCTGTGTCCAGCCATTCTAGTTTAAGGACAGAAGGTGCAGGGGGCATCACTCGCGTGTGCAGCGACCCAATGAGAGAGCACACCCAAAGCCATAATAAACCACTGCATAGAATCCTGCTATAGTCTCAGGACTTCAGAGGGGCTTTCAGTCCCTCTGCTGAAAAACAGACTGAATACTGAATGCAGCATCAACCGAAATTCCGAAATTACTTGGAATGCAATCTTGTTAGAATAAAGGAATATTTTTCAACCTAATCTCCATCTGCCACGTGTGCAATGGTCAATTACCATGGACAGTAATTTCAACGCATTTCCCTGTACTTAGTAAAAGGACATAAAACCTATTAACTCGAAACTTCCACCTGCTCATGTGTGTTCTGATTCAAATGGCTTTCTGTTTCTGAGGAGATTACTGTCTGTGTCGAGTAGAGGGGTCCTTTAAAGTTAAAAATTATGTCTTATAAAATTACCATCCATCCATCATCTAAACCGCTTATCCTTCTGGGTCGCGGTGGGGTGCTGGAGCCTATCCCAGCTGTCATTGGGCGGAAAGCAGGATACACCCTGGACAGGTCGCCAGTCCATCACAGGGCAGACAGACAGACATACACATTCACACACTCACTCTCACCTAGGGTCGCCCGGCTGGGAATCGAACCCAGGCCCTTCTTGCTGTGAGGCGACAGCGCTACCCACTGCGCCACCGTGCCACCTTATAAAATTACCTTTTCAAAAAGGTAGAAAAAGGTATAATATTCTTAACTTTCAATTTAAGTTAAAGTGATTATCTATACTAGTCAATGCATTATGACATGTTTGAAAAAATTTAAATGGCAGCTTGAGTTTTTAAATTATGTAAAAAAAAAAAAACGTCAGAAATAGAGAGCAGGTCTTATTCTGACAGTGATGACACATGATGTATAATATGCAGTGCCTAACATTCATGGCAGGGGTATCAAACCCAACCACTAAAGGGGCCACATCAAAAAATCTCAACAAACCTATGGGCCAGAGAAAAATGTTTTATATCTCATTTTTAATTAATGCTGTGCTGTAACCCAAACAGGCCATTGATTATTCAAAATACGCAAAAACTTCAACAGTAAAACACAGAATAACAACAATAGACCTTGAAATATTACATGGACACTTAAAATATTCAAAATTTAAATGTCCCCCAGGAGCTCAGTCTTTTAAACCAGTCTATTTGTCAGTCTATTTGTTTGAACTGGACACCTGATCTTCTCTTTGCTGCAGGTTCATTCAGGCTCAGTTTCCGAGCTGCTGAGCTGACGTTTAGTGTTTATGTTGGTTGAACTGCAGCTGAAATGCATTTTTGCGATATGACTGGTGTGAAATTGTGTAGAATTGAGGTGTAACTGCTGTCCCATAGATTTTTGTAGGGGTAAGAGAGTCAGAGTGCATATTACATTGCAGTGCATGCTGGGGACTGTAGTGCAGCATATTGCAAGACAGGCTAATATTAATAGAAAAGATACTTTTGTGGGCTGGACAGGATTGGGGCTTTGTGTTTGACACATGGGATTTATGGCCTTCTGTTCAGCCAATAAATGTCAAAGCTTGGTCCAGAGCAAGGGAAAAAGTCTCATTACAATACTAATCTCCGCTAGCGCCCCTCTGAGGGTGGTATGTTAGCGCTAAGCTAACAGCAATTAGCAAACATTTTTTGTATTCACAACCAGTGACTATCTATGACTTCCAAAAGGCCTAGAATGACTTTATGAAACTGACCCCTTGTTGGTAGTTAATCTGATGAGTTAGGCAGTTGGTAGTTTTTAAACACCTCAGTGTCACTGCTGGACTGAGAATAGTCCACCAAACAAAAATATCCAGCCAGCAGTGTCCTGTGGGCAGCGTCCTGTGACCACTGATGAAGGACTAGAGGATGACCGACACAAACTGTGCAGCAGCAGATGAGCTATCGTCTCTGACTTTACATCTACAGGGTGGACTGACAAGGTAGGAGTGTCTAATAGAGTGGACAGAGAGTGGACACAGTGTTTAAAAACTCCAGCAGCACTGCTGTGTCTGATCCACTCATACCGCCACACTAACACACCACCACTATGTGTCACTGCAGTGCTGAGAATGATCCACCATCCAAACAAAACCTGCTCTGTGGTGGTCCTGTGGGGGTCCTGACCATTGAAGAAAAGGGCGAAAGGAGGCTTAAAATTTATGCAGAAAAACACAGACTACAGTCTGTAATTGTAGAACTACAAAGCGCACTCATTATGGTAAGTGGAGCTGATAAAATGTGCAATGAGTGTAGAAACAAGGTAGGTGTACTTAATGAAGTCACGAGTCGGTGTGTATATATATATAAATAATCCAACAGCACTGGGAAGTGAATAGCAACAAAAAGCATACAACCCTGAATTACTGGAAACATTTGTCAAGATGCCGACTTTTCCAGCACTTAACATAGAACAGCTGGGTCAAGATCAGCAATCTGTGTGAACGCGTGCCTGAGAAACACTATTCAGTGGCTACAAAGTGGGTTGTGATTTCTATTCCCAATCTGCTTATTTGGAGCAAAAACCAGTCGATTAAAAGCCGTGTGCGACTTCCACTTGAGCGGAAATGAGCGGCACAAACAAATACCCTTGACAACTTTGGACAGCGACCTATTAAGAGAGCTCCCTCCATTCCGGGAGTGTTTTTGTGTGTGTGTGTGTGTGTGTGTGTGTGTGTGTGTGTGTGATGTTGCCTCAAAGGAGATGCATTCTCTTCCCCTCACTCACGCACACACCTCCAGAAGCAGGAGAGGAAATCCATCTCAGAAAGCATGACACGTCTCATGAAAGAGAAAGGAAGAGGCTGGCTGCTCTCGTCCTCGTCCTCATTCCCCCTCGCTGCTGGTGCATTAAGTCAGTCCCTCTGAAGATGGGCCGTCTTAAAACAAACCCTACGGCTTAGATAATCAATGACAAAAACAGACACGCTGGACCAAAGGCTTTTTTTATGCTCCCATTTACTTCTAAGAAAGAGAGAGAGAGCAAAGTAGAAAAACGTAAAAAAAGAGGAACACATCAACTTTATCATTCGTTTTTTTTTTTCCTCTGTGCCTGGTCAAGGCCTCACAGAGGGAGACTGGAAGACACAGGACAGAGAGAGAGGGAGGGAGGATAATACATTTGGAGCCTGCGGTTTCACAGCCCACACAAAGCTCTGTGGCAATTTCAGGCCACCAGCTACTAAAGTGTGCATGTGTGTGTGTGTGTGTGTGTGTGTGTGTGTGTGTGTGTGTGTGTGTGTGTGTACGTATGCATTCAGTTTCTCAAAGCTTAGCGCTCCAAGGGTCATCTGAAATGCAGGATGTGATGTGTTCTCAGCAGGGACAATCAGCAACCAAATCAAAATCACTGCAGTTACACCGCCAACTGACACATGCCCAGCCGGAGTGGGCTTTCCACAGAGCCTGTCTGGAAGCTCTCAGTCAAACACCCTCTATGAAAACGAAACATATTGCTATACGTTGTGAGTAGGGGTGTCTGTAAGCAGGGGTGTATGTAAGTAGGGGTGGGTGATGTGGCAAAAAAACACAATACTGTGCAAAAGTCAGAGACTACATTTCACATATTTAATTTCCAATCAAAACAGACATTAAGTACAGGCTATTTGTTTAGATTAGATAAAAGATAATCCATTTGCCAAGTCAGAAAGACATTATATTGAGAAAATGGGACTCCTGACAACAACACAAGATAGACCACCAGGTAGACCACCAAAACTGCCACCATCAGATCACCAACAGCACTTAAAGATTCATCTTGGAGAGAAAATCAAGCTCCACTCTTGCTTCAGATCTGAAAAAAATCTATAGGTGTTTCTGTCCATCTTATCACTGTGAGAAGACAACACAACACTGTGGGTCGGAAAGGCTGTGTAGCTGTTAAGAAGCCTTTACTGAGAAAAGGAAATAGACAAAAAGAAGAACACTTGCAAATCAAACGAAGAAGCTGCTGTTGTTCTCAGAACAACGGACTGACCCCTTCAGAGTCCAGACCTCAACATCATACTGTGATCATTTGGATCGTGAGAAGGATAAAATGCAACCGACTTCTAAGACTGAACTTTGGAGGTGTGAAAAAATATCCCTGCAGATTTCTTTGAGAAACTAAAAGCAAGTCTCTTAAAAAGAATAGAAGCTATAAAGTCATGTGACCTGTGACTTTCTAACAGTACTGTATGAATCATGACGCTTTTAGAGACATTTTTACATACTATATGTACCAAAATATTTCATTTAGTTGAGGTTTGATAGGTTGGAACGGACAAAAAAAACCCCAACAGTTCAACACTGATGATACACGATACACTGAGAAAAGCGTATCGTTATGTAATTTATCGTTATAACAATAAAATATTCTCACAATGCACAACACACATATTTTCAGATGTAACAACACACATTTTCAGATCTGATACCAACTTCAATTCAAGATTCCACTCAGTTTTTGATATTTTATATTAAAAAATGACAGCCCTAATTACATACTACACAGAGTGGTTTGGTTTCGATAAATAAAAGGTTTAAAACATTTTTTTCCAAAAAATGGCCTGTATTCCTCACGCTTCTCAAAGATAGAGTAGTGATCTACGATCTGCTCCTGTTAGCAAAATCACCCTAAATAAGAAAGAAATCTGGTATATCAGAACTACTTGTAAAGGCTTGATGAATATGGGCCAGTGGTTTCCACCAATAACAGTCGGAACAAAATATACTGCACTACACTTTCAATGCGTTTCTTACTGGGCCTCATTTTCAGGCACCGCATTTCAAGTCTTATTTTGCCGACTTCAGTGGAAAGCGCTGTAGTCGGTGGGCGCATAGCTCACATCCTATTCGTCCACTCATATACCCAGCTGGGCCCCTTTTTCCCTCCCCAAAGCCGGTGGAACACTAGTAAATCAGTCCTGCAGAAAATAAACACACACTTATTATTGCGTTCTACGCCCGGTGCCGTAATGGATTGCGGCGGGCCGGTGTGAAAGCACAGCGCAGCAGTGGGGTGCGGGAGCGGCGGTGAAAAATGGAAGAGGTGCGGGTCTCTGCGGAACGAACGGAGGGGGGATATATAGTACAGCAGAGCGGGGTGGGTTTGGTGGGGGGAAAGGACTGATCACACCTTCGCATTTCGGCTAGCTCTGCTGTGGAACACAGAGAAAGAGCCAGTGTTAGCCTCGCCTCCGAGTGCCACTGGCTTTGCCCTCGCGGTAAAACCAGCGCCTGTCTAACGCCGAGCTGTTCTGATGGTCAGTATCTTGTAGCGGATGGAAATACAGGGTGTTGAATGTGGTTCAGCTGGATTATTATAATCGATTCTACAGTTGTATGAAAAAGCCTGAGCGTTAAATTCCATGTTTGATATATTTGTTGATTTTCTAAGTGAAAACAAGTGCACCTCCTTTAAGCGAACACACATTTTAATGCACAGTTACTTCTTATTTGTGGAAAAAATGAAACACAAAATGTGGCTTGTTTAAAAGTTAGGCCATAATTTACATTTCATGTTTTTTCCCAATACATTAAACTCAGCAAACAGAAACTGCACTAAAATTTGCATAAACTCAATCATGTCCTCTGAAGAGGCTGGATTCTGCCTTTTAATAGTAGAACTTCTTTTCACTTAGAAAATCAACAAAACGTCATTTGACCAGGGGTGTTCAAACTTTTGCATATAACTGTAGAAATATTAACACTTTCTGCTTTCAAACATAAAAATCTTCTGCAAAGCCAGTTTAATGTACTATTGTCCATTATGGAAATAGTTCCCCCAACCAAATTTGCTTATTCAGTCCCCTTTAAAAAATTATTTTACATGCAGCAAATTAAATTGTGCTAAGATGCATTATATCATATTCTTAAGAATCCTAATCAAATTGAATCTTGAGGTCAGAGATATATGCCCCTAGAAGGAGCGTATGAAAGTGCTACTCTTTGGAGAGGAGTTAAAAAAGAAGAAGAAGAAAAAAAAACAGCAAAATAAAACATACCACCACCGCTGCTGCTGTTGCTGAGGCGGTTGCTGAGTTACACTTACAGCACACACCTTGTCACAGACAAAGCAAATCATACAGCCATCATGAGAGCGACAAGCCCCCCTCTCTCCCTCTCTCCCTCTCGCTCGTACACCCTGCCCCCTTTCCTCCCTCATAGCCCCGGAAAGCAAGAGGAGCCTGCAGTTCCGCCAACAGCCATTAGGTGTCTCTCTTTCACTGTGCATGGCCTACCGCGTCTGCTCCCGCCCACTTGGGCCCCTCCCCTAGAGAGAGAGAGCAGGGGAAAAAAAAAAAACCTCCCCGTCCCCCACATAATATATACACCATCATTTGAAAATGGCAGCTTTTTGAAAATTCACCTTGATTATCAGACATTAAAAGTGACTTCTCCAGCGCTGAGTGTCTGGCTGGGGGGATGGCTGCAGACAGCAGAACAATGCGGCGGGGCTCCGAATCAACGCCTCGCCGGGCTGTGCAGCCAGGGAAGGGGAGGCAGCCCTTTGTTCTCTCCCACATCCAATTATTTTTAACGTGTGCCTCTTTTCACAACAACAAGAGAGAATTTAATTTTAATGCACTCTGAAAAAAAAAAAGGAAAAGGAGGGAGAAAATAAACCCTGCATCTATTCTTGAAGGGGGGAGGTCAGAGGCAGAGGGGGGGCAGTGGATGCATGGGTTAAGAATTAAGCAGGACAGTGGGTTCATGGCACAAGATCGTTGAAATTGCAACCTAACAACAATCCGACGCGAACGGTAACGTACGCTCCAGTCCTGCTAGACCTTTCCATCATAGGAAAACAATAGCTATACTGTATAGCTTAATTTGGTATGATTTAGCACTAGCAGTAGTGGTCAGTGTGGTTGAAACGGAAGCTAAAAACAGCCCTAATCAAATTTTAACATCATATATAACACTGCTAGTCCGTTCCATCATCAGAAAAACTGCAAATCAATAGCCATAGTGTGGCATGGCTACGTTTGGTATACATTAGCATCGATAGTAGTGGCTAAATGTGATTGAAACTGCAGCCAGAAACAGTCCTAAACAAACCCTAACATAGCCGACACTCATTCTAGTCCCTCCATAATGAAGACAAGTACAACACATTAGCTACAGTGTGGCACAGCTACACTAGGCATGCACTAGCATTAGCATTGACAGTCGTGACTCAAGCCTGCGAAAACCGCCATCTAAAATCAATCCTACCTTTATATATGCTTCTTTTACCTATACAAGAACCTTACATCGGCTCTAGTCCTGTTAGACCCTCCATCATCAGAAACAACAGCTATACTGTGGCATAGCTAAACTTGGTGTGCATTAGCATTAACAGTGCCTCAAAAAACAGCTCCAGTCAAATCCTAACGTAGTCTACAGTCCTGTTAGTCCTTTCCATCATCAGAAAACGTGCACAAGAATTGCTACAGGGTGGCATGGCTAAATTTGCTATGCCTTAGTATCAACTGTAGGCTCAAGATGGTTGAAACTACTGCCTAAAATAACCCTACATGAACCCTTAAATAGGCTCTAGTCCTGTTAGACCTTTCTATAACCAGAAGGCAATAGCTATATTGTTGCATAGCTCAATTCGGGATGCATTAGTGTTAAAAGTAGTGGCACAAGAAGATTGAAATTGCAGCCAAAAGCAGCCGGAATCAAACCCTAACATAGCCTTTCAGTCCTTTCCATCATCAGAAACTGTGCAAAAAAAAAGCTATACTGTGGCATAGCTAAATTTGGTCAAAGCTTAATAGTCGTGGCTCAAGATGGTTGAAACTGCAACTCAAAATAACCCAAAGCGAACCCTTATCTAGTCCAGCTTGACTTTTCCATCAACAGGGACAACAGCTATGCTGTGGTATAGCTAAATGTGCTAAGTATCAGCACGATCAGTACTAGTAGGGGCTCAAAATGGTTGAAACTGCAACCTATAATAACTCAAATGCTTATATGGTCCTGCTGGTCTTTTCCTTCATCTGAAACAGCAGCCACATTGTGGTGTTAATTATACCATTAGCTATAGTATTAGCTCAAGATGGTTACAACTGCAACCTAAAAACAACCCTAAGCAAACCCTAAAGTAGTCAG
The DNA here is from genome assembly GCF_904425465.1 of Colossoma macropomum. Taxonomy (NCBI): domain Eukaryota; kingdom Metazoa; phylum Chordata; class Actinopteri; order Characiformes; family Serrasalmidae; genus Colossoma; species Colossoma macropomum. Next base: position 37,318,752 of record NW_023494799.1, read on the forward strand.
AATCATTGGAAAATCATCAGACAAAGTGCAAAACAGTAATTATAGCTTGGCTGAGCTAAATTTGGTGTGTATTAGCATCAATAGTAGTGACTAATATAGACCTATAATCAGAAAACAACAGCAATGCTGAGGCATAGCTACATTTGGTATGAATTACTATTAACCATAGTAGCTCAAGATGGCTGAAACGGCTAAAAACAGTCCGAAACAGATTTTAATGTAGTCTAAACTAATTCTAATCCTTTCCACCATCAGGAAAAGTGCAAAACAATTGATATAGTGTGGCACAGCTAATTTTGTGATACATTAGCATCTTAGGTTCAAGTTAAACTGGTTAAAACAACTCTAAGCAAACCCTTTTGTAGTCATGCTAGTCCCTTCCATCATCAGAAACAACGGCTACACTGTGGCATAGCAAAACTTAGTATTCACTACCATCATCATCCGTACTGGGTGCATAATAAAACATATACATGCAGCAACCATGAAAAAACTCAATAAAAATACTCAAGATTCCTGATATTGGAGCCAAAAGCAGCCCGAATCAAACTCTAACATAGCCTTTTAGTCCCTTCCATCATCAGAAACAAACAGCTAAAGTGTGGCATAGCTAAATTTGGTCGAAGCTAAAGAGTCGTGGCTCAAGATGGTTGAAACTGCTACTCAAAATAAACCAAAGCAAACCCTTATCAGAAACAACAGCTATGCCGTAGTATAGCTAAATGTGCTAAGTATCAGCACTATCAGTACTAGTAGGGGCTCAAAATGGTTGAAACTGCAACCTATAATAACTCAAACGCTTATATGGTCCTGCTAGTCTTTGCCATCATCAGAAACAACAGCCACATTGTGGTGTAAGTAAACTGGCTATGCATTTGCATGAGCATCAGCTATAGTATTAGCTCAAGATGCTTACAACTGCAACCTAAAAACAACCCTAAGCAAACCCTAAAGTAGTCTGCCCTCATGCTAGTCCTTCCAATCATCAGAAAAAGTGCAAAACAGTAATTATAGCTTGGCTCGGCTAAATTTGGTGTGTATTAGCGTCAATAGTAGTGACTAAAGATGGTTGAAACTGCAACCTAAAAACAATCATACACAAACCCTCATGTAAGCTCGAGCCCTGTTAGACCTTCCTATAATCAGAAAACAACAGCAATGCTGAGGCATAGCTACATTTGGTATGAATTACTATTAACCGTAGTGGCTCAAGTTAGCTGAAACGGATAAAAACAGTCCGAAACAGATTTTAATGTAATTCTAATCCTTTCCACCATCAGAAAAAGTGCAAAACAATTGATATAGTGTGGCACAGCTAATTTTGTGAGACATTAGCATCTTAGGCTCAAGTTAAACTGGTTAAAACAACTCTAAGCAAACCCTTTTGTAGTCATGCTAGTCCCTTCCATCATCAGAAACAACGGCTACACTGTGGCATAGCAAAACTTAGTATTCACTACCTTCATCATCTGTACTGGGTGCATAATAAAATATATACATGCAGCAACCATGAAAAAACAAACAATAAAAATACTCCAGATTCCTGATAAAATGGGTTTGAAAATAGGAAGGTAGAGGGCTCTTGTTGGAAGGTATGTGCCCAAATATTTTTCTAATTGGACAAGCACTTCATCTTGCTGTCAGAGAGGCAGTAAAAATGCGTGTGGTTCCCAGAAGACAGGAGCAGCTCCACGGCTGGCCTTTTATTACCGCACCGTTGTGCGTCTGATATATGCTCCAACTCTAACCTTTCATCAGAGCCTCAAGACGCTCACCTCGCAGCCAACAAACACTGTGAAGGAGCTTGCTCGCATGCAGCGATGTGCACAAATGTACCGCTGCACCAAATATTCACCCGCAAAGCCAAAACACACAGCACGATTCACGATGCTGCGAGCAGCCTCCAGTCCAACATACACTATTTAAACTAGCCTAATTGAACTCGCATCAAGTATATGTTTGCAGCATATCGCAATCCCAACATGCGTCCTTTGCAGCATGACTCGCATTAGCCTACTGCTTCACTTGAGTAGTAATATCTGAGTAGTAGCAGCTCCCCACGTCAAACCTGCAGGAGAGGTTAAATTAGAACCTGCTCTGTTCTCGCTGCGGCTGAAGCCCATCGTAGCTGCAGCACGGCCAATTTACTCTGCAGTATGAAATGATTGTTTTTTTTCTTATCAGCACCGAGGCAGCTTCGAGAATAGTGAGAATTCACAATGAAAAGCCCTTCGTCTTTGTCCTCAGGAGCAGAAAATTCACACACACACACACACACACACACACACACACGCACACGCACAGAGAGGCACACACTAAATTAAATCCCCCAGTCCTAAGGCAGACAACTAACTGCTGGTGTGTGAGGCTCGCTCTGCGGCACGGCAAAAGCAATTCTCTGGAGATGGCGAAATTAAAGGGCAGAATCCAGCCTGTTTATGGCCCGCACGCCCGTTCTCCTCTCAATCAAATGTTTTATTAGCAATCATTCTGCACTTGCCGGACCCTAGCACTCCTTGGCTGAAGGGTGGTGGGAGGAGGGGTGGTCGAGCTGGGAGGGGGGCAGACATTAGTAGCACTAGGACGCTGCTCAGGTACCCACTGCACCCCTATTACTGAGCCGTCCAGACCCAATTACCCTCACCTGGAGCTGGACTCTCCATTAACCCCTATAAGAGCTCCACTAGCCAGCCATCCTCTGCAAGCACCAGTGGACAGTGGACCGTGTGCTGGGAAAATACGTGCAGAGACAGACAGAGGCTGGGCAAAGAGCCGCCAAGACACCGCAGCTTTTATTCTCAATGAGCCTTTCAAAACAATCTTGAGCTTCCCCGGCTTGTCAGTATGTTTATGCAAAAACTGTTGGTTTGAATGAAAGAGTGCAAATGGAAATTGTATCAGCCTTTTCGTTCCCTTATGTTCTCTACAGCTGAACTCTAGCTGAGGCTGGAGGCGTGTGCAGAGTGTGGAGGAGAGCAGGTGCTTTTCACCTCAGCTGCTAAAAGAAAAAAGGAGGGATGTGGTGGAGAGAAGAGTCGATAGGAAGAGAAGGAAGAATGGTGTGATGGGTCGGTCCTTGCAAACTCATTAGTTAAGAAGTTTATAGCTTATACACCGATGAGGCATAACATTCTGACCAGCTCATTGTTTCTAAACTCACTGTCCATTTTATCAGCTCCACTTACTATATAGGTGCACTTTGTAGTTCTGTTTCTCTGCATACTTTCTTAGCCCCCTTTTACCCTGTTCTTCAGTGGTCAGGACCCCCATGGACCCTCACAGAGCAGGTACTATTTGGGTGGCGGGTCATTCTCAGCACTGCAGTAACACTGATGTGGTGATGGAGTGTTAATGTGTGTTGCGCTGGTCTGAGTGGATCAGACATCAGACTCTTAGTAGCATCATACAAAGCTTTGACACTTTAAAACCCATGTGTCAAACACAAGGGCTGCAGGCCAGATCAGGCCCACCACACTATTCTATCTATTTTAATTTGCTATTAATATAAGCCTGTTTCACAATGTGCTGTACTACAGTCCCCAGCATGCACTGCAATGTGCTCTGACTCTCCTACACCAATAACAATCTATGGGACAGCAGTTACACCTCAATTCTACCCAATTCTACATAATTCCACACCAGTCGTATCACAAAAATGCATTTCAGCTGCTGTTTAATCAATACAAACAGTTAAAATCAGCTCAGCAGCTCAGAAATTAATCCCAAGTCTTGATGAACCTGCAGCAAAGAACGGATCAGGTGCGTAGTTCAAGCGGATAGATTTAAGTTTAAAAACTGAGCACCTGAGGACATTTATATTTTGAATATTGTAAGTGCCCATGTAATATTTCAAGGCCTACTTAAAGTGTCTGTATTTTACTGTTGAAGTTTTCGCATATTTTGAATGAACAATGGCCAGTTTGGGTTTTAGCACAGCATTAATTAAAAATAAAATAAAAACATTTTTTCCTCTGACCCACAGATTTGATGAGATTTATTTTAATATGGCACTTTTACTGGTTGATTTTGACACCCTGGCTTTAAAACACCTGGTGCGGATAAATATCAAAGTAAGATGACAAAAAATGACAAAATCTGCTGGGATACAAAATGGTGCAAGTTGAGTTTATCTTCTAAAAATTCTGATCATTAATTGATATATAATGGGTCAGTTTCCTAGACAGGGTTTAAACCTAATTCTAGACTACATTTTTATAGCCCAACCAAATTTTGTGGCCGATGCTGATCCTGATTTGATTTTAAGGGCCTAAAATCTCTGACGATCAATAATAACGACCAATACAGTTTTATCTTTTATATTTTAGTTTGATAATCCAATAGTTTTTGTTAAACAGTATCTTACTGATGGATATGATTGTCAGTTCTCGATTCTCACCCTCTTCAAATTTAATTAAACAAAAATTAAACCCATTTTTAATTAATTAAAGCCATTTTTGGTTTCTGTTTGTCGTCTTTTACTGTTCTTATATAATTTCCTTTTGTTATTATTATTCTGATGCTAAAAGTCAGGTTTAGATACATTTCTTATGTCTTTGTAAGGCTTACTATGATGATGTTTTGAGTTCATGTTCACCAGGTTCACTACAGGGAATGTCACATACTGAACTGCCCATTATCACAACTGCGTAAAGTTTTGCCCTCATTACGTCTCAATCCAATTCAGGTGTAGACAATTTCAGAGCGTAATACATTACACTCAACAGCCATGGGCTCAACTAAGCAGCTGACTGAGGATCTGAAACTAAAGATAACAGACTCTTACAAAGCAAAAGAAGAAATGGTAGTAACAGAAAACTGTTAAAAGTCAAGACAAGATCTGGAAGATGCTCACAGACTGGTCAGGTATGCAAAGCAAAACCCCCACATCACTGCCAAGGACTGAAAAAGATTTCATTGGTAAGGGAACAGTGATGCACTGGGCCACTATGCAGTTTTGCAGCATCTAAATCTACATGGAAGAGTCATCAGAAGGTAACATTACCCATGATCTCAAAACAGAAGTCAATGTCTGAAGTATGCAAACTACACTCGAGACATTTTAGAACCAAGTGCTATGGTCCAAAGAAAAAATTTCAGGACGCAATAGCCAAAGGAATGTTTGAATAAAAACATTTTGCAATCAGTAAAGCAAAGTGGTGGATCTGTTATGCTTTGGCATTGTGTGGCAGCCAGCGGCACAGGAAACTCGGTAGGGACAGAGGAATGGATTCAACTACAATAACAAATCCTGGATGCTAATATCTCATAATAAGTGAAGAAATGGGACCATCAAAAAGAAAATCTGTTGGTAGAATCTGTTGATTATCTAAGTGAAAGTGAAGTTAACACATCTTGTCTACACAGAAGACACTTAAATATGGCTTTCCTTCTGCAAATTTTAGTGCACAATTTCTATTTGTTTAAGTTTAACATATTGGGAAAAAATAAAACAGACCACATTTTTTCTAATATATTAAATTCACCAAATAAACAAAAGTAGAGGTTGGTACATCATTTCGTTAAAAAAAAATCAACAAAAAATGTAATTTGATGCATGCGACTTTGTTCACATGTTCATTCAACAGCTGCCAGATGACTGGTAGTTGTGATTTGGCGCTGTGATGATTTCCCAACTTCATGAGTTGACAAAGACCAACTGAATGATGAGCAGCATCTGAATGCACCACAAGAGCGGAACTGCACCTACCGCCAGACTGACACAGCTGTGCTGGGCCTTCAGTCCCACCACTTCTTCCTGCAGCTCTTCTATCTGTTCATCTGCCTACACACACACACACACACACACACACACACACACACGATAGGATGATTCAAACAGTGAACGTTGATCATCAAACAAAAACATTTCCAAGGTCAGAGAATAACCAGAACAAAGATGGTGGTTCAGAACAAATAAAGCAGAGAGAAAATGGCTGCTCTGTTTGCTCATAATGAGAAGTGTAGGTGGGGAATAGAAATGGGGTGTGTGTGTGTGTGTGTGTGTGTGTGTGTGTGTGTGTGTGTGCGTCCTGCTCTGTACTCTTCTCATGTCCGCTGTCAGTAATCTGCTCCTGAGCCAGCACTGCTGGGATTAAGAGCAGACAGGAGATAGAGGATATATGCGTCATTAAAGCACAGCACACTACAACACACACACACACACACACACACACACACACACACACACACACACACACACACACACACACCCCACAAAGTTAACAAAGGTGACACACACCAAACACAGAGGAGTGCGTATTTGTGTGCATATACACCAGAATTCCATTCGAAATCACTTGTCATATTGATCATTGCTGTTATTTCATTCATTGATTTATAGATTAAAATATTTTTAAGTCAGACTCCCGAAGATATTTTGCCATGTTTTATTCAATATTTCAAGTTTTTGGGGAACATCATCAAAATGAAATGTTATGTTATTTAATTAAAAATGTTATTAAATAACAAATGATATACAGTAATTATACTACAGGGAGATTCACTCGAAAGAGGCCCCGAATATTCGGTAATAACTCTCTCTAGGACAGAGCAATCTGAACCAAACAATTTGCTCCTCAGTATATGGAGCTTCGAACAAGCTGGGATGCTCCTGCGTCGGAGTGATGATGTAGGCGCCGGACAGCCGTCGCAACATTTAAGCTCCGTTTGCAACTTCCAGGTGCATACCCCCGTACCCCTTCATGTGTCTGGCAGAAAAACGAAGATCACTTCCAGCATCGCATGTAATCCAATCAATTACACATACGTCAAGATATGTAGCGTATTTTTGGTTCAGATTTGTTTTTTTGGTTCATCCTAATGGGAGTTACAACAGAATATTTGGGGCCTCTTTCAAGCGAATCTTTCTGTATAATATAAAAACATACAATAATATAATGCAGTACTGTTCAAAAGTCAGACAGCCCCCTTCATTTATTTAGTTCCCCATCAAAACAGTCATTAAGTACAACTTATCAGCATCAAGCAAAAAGCAAAGTGATATTTATCCACACCTCTTTAAGTTCAGTCTCAGAAGTTGGGTGCACTTTCTTTTTCTCATGATCCACGTATTCTTAAACACATTCAGTGACGCTGAGGTCTGGACACAGGGGTGGTCTGTCTATTGTTCTGAGAACACCAGGAGGCTTTTTGTTTGATTTGCAATTTTTTCTTTGTTGTCTATTTTCTTTTCTCAGATTCATAGAGTTGAATCGTCCTCTCTCAGTGCAAAGATGGACAGAAATATCCAAGGCACCCAAGGCATTAAGACAGAAATAAGCGAAATATATACAAAATCATCATTTATAGGGTGCTTTCTATTGGGACAGCCAATGTCCCAAACCCTAGCCCCTTAATTTACGTGTATAACATTACGTTACGTGTGTAACATTAAGAATTGTCACTACTGAAAGACATATTTTCTGCAATTACTAACTATTTTGTGTTCAATTAAAAATATAATAATTTATGCATGTACAACTGTTTAAAGCTGTGTTTGCTGATCAAGTACTGGCTGGCGTTTTTGAGTTACGTGCAAAATCAGATAAATCTGTCACTACTGTTACTACATTTGGTAAAGTTTCAGTGTTATGACTGTTTTGTTAGTGACAAAATGGAATATTCACTCTATTTTAATCTATTTTAATAAACACAATTAAGGTACAGGGTCATTTAAAGCTAAAGGACTTTCACCTAAAGTTCAAGTCAGTTAAAAGTCCAAAAACTTTCATTAGAATGATCCATAAATACACACATCCAACCAAGCCACTAAGTAATAACACGGTGTCAGCAGCAACTTCATATCAAGGCTGAAATCAAGAATAAAACTTCAAAATCAAGGCTATTCAGCATGTGTGGCTGGAGTGCTGCTAATACATGGTAGTAATGGAGGCCTGGGCTGGTGGCTTATTTAAGCGTCAGACCCGCAGGTCACAGTACATGCAGAACACTTCAAAAATTACAGCCGGACACTGGAATCAAACTGTGCGCTGCGGCTTAAAATAAATGGAATGGCTACCTGAGTACAAAAGAAGGACCTGCCTCTGCCAGATTCTTGGTAGCTAAAAGGAACTTTAAAGTTTGAGGAGCTTTGCAAAAGAAATGGTGTCTAAATCAAGTGACCAAGGCATAGAGGATAAAGGTTGTACTTGAGCCATCACTCATTGCTTTGGCGCTGGGTGACAGTCAAGAATAAACAATTGGCACTAGATGTGCATGAAACACTGGTGGTTGTTACATATGACTGGATAAAATGGTAAATAGGGAAACATAGTTAATGTTTACAGTTTGATATTATAATTTCAATTCAATAATTTAACTTTACTGTTTTATTAGCTGTTTTCTGTAAACTTTGTTCAGCATGATTGTTTTGGTTGAAAGACATGTCTGCACTAGCTACTTAACGTAGCTCACTTGTTTAAAGTTTAAGGCTGTAAGCTGTTCGCTAAAAACAGAAGTGCAAAGTAATGAATTACATTTACTCTTGTTACAGAACTTGAGTACATTTTCCCCCCAATGGTACTTTCTGGAGTACTTTTACTTGACTTCATTTAAATAAAGTCCCTTACTTTGCTACTTTAATGGTTAATAACATTAACATGATATAATGATAACGTTATAGACTTAACACAGCAATTAGTTCCAGCCTCACAAGCTGATTGGTTGAGTAGCGTTCTATTTTACAAACTTGTTGTGTTTTTTCACAAACACTGTCTCACTCCGCTGAAACGCTGTTGCTAAGCAACGACTTTGACAGCTGTAGGAGACACTCAAGCCATTTGAACGTTTTCACTTCTTACTTTGCCACAAACTGAAAATGGACACTTTTAAGATCACATTTGACCGACAGCCGATTTGGTCAGACTCTGAAGATGAGACGACACTAAATTCCCAAACTGTCATCACCACTGAGCAGCTTTTCAGTCGGCAGCTGTGACAGAAGAACAGCTAAACAACCTGGAATCAGCCAGAAATGAACCTGATATCATTCGCCAAAAGAATTGGCTGTAAGATGCTTTACAGACTGACAACATTAATACTGATCTGGCAAAAATTAACAAAACTGAGCTAAACTTGATATTGCGGCAGTTTTATGGCTCAGTTTGTACTTCAAAAGGCGAGGCTTACAGCAGACTGTGCAGCGAGTGAACGGAGCTCGTTACTCTGACGTAGAAACAAGCTGCTTGTTAAGGAACTATAATTTGGTGAAGGAACTGCGAACATTAAAACATATTAAACGCCGCGTTCACGGCCCAGTTTATTAATTTATTACTTTATTTATTTAACTGTTGTATAAAAGCAATAGAACACCCGAGGAGTGTGTTATTGCTATAACATCACCGCTGTGATGATCTACGGTGACCAAATCACAGCTGTGATGTTATTTCGCGATAACACACTCCCTCTTGCGTTCTATTGCTTAAATAATAAACATATGGTTAATCTCATAAACCAGTCAGAAGATAGCCTGGCCAACGTCCAGTTTAGAGGAGAAACAAAGAGGAGAATGTTACCAGCACACACAAGGAATATACTTAGTCTAAATGGTCATCTTCATTCATTCAAATGAACAAAAGAAAATGTAATATTAAGCTGCCAAACATGCCTCCCGAAACCTGCCGAAGTCCCCGCTTCCGCAGCTCTAAGGCAGCAGCAGTGAGCTTGCTCGCTAGCTAACCCTGGCCAAACAGGTACTGTGTCCTTTTCACTACTGTCCTCTTATTTCGATGTTTAAGAATATCACTGCAGTTATTTATTAAAGTTAAAAGCTGTTGCTAGGTTTTATTTAAAGTGACTGTTAGGTAGTGACTTTAGTTAACACAGGTGTGAGTCACACGGTTTACCCATATAAAATATGGTTCTATCGCAGTTCTGGACGTAATGATTCAGGAAATATTTTATAATACAGATGTCCCCAAAAACTCTGGACAATAATTCTGTCACGCTACAATGTATTTGGAATCCTTGCTGTGGAGGTTTTATACAGATTTCTGCACATTCATGAAGTACAACCCCAACTTCCAAAAAAGTTGGGACGCTGTGCAGAATGTAAATAAAAACAAAATGCAATGATGTGCAAATCATGTGAGCCATATTTTTAAAGGAAAATACTACAAAGACAACATATCAAATGTTGAAACTGAGAAATTTTTCTGTTTACTGTTTATTTATTGTTTTTGGAAAAATATATGCCCATTTTGAATTTGATGCCAACAACACGTTCCAAAAAAGTTGGGACGGCGGCATGTTTACCACTGTGTTTCATCACCTCTACTTTTATCAACACTCTGTAAGTGTTTGGAAACTGAGGAGACACTGCTGTACTTTTGAAATTTTTCCTGTTCTTGTTTGACATAGGATTTCAGCTGCTCGACAGTTCGGGGTCTCTTTTGTCGTATTTTTCATTTCATAACCCTCCAAATGTTATCAGTGGTGACAGATCTGGACTGCAGGCAGGTCAGTTTAGCACCCAGACTCTTTTAACACAGAGCAATGCTGTTGTAATACATGCAGAATGTAGTTTAATATTGTCTTGCTGAAATAATCAAGTCCTTCCCTGAAAAAGACGTTGTCTGGATGGCAGCATATGTTGCCAAAACATGTATGTTTCATTCAGCATTAATGGCCCCTTCATAGATGTGCACGTCGCCCATGCCATGTGCACTAATGCACCCCTATACCATCATGAATACTGGCTTTTGAACTGTGCACTGATAACAAGGTGAATGGTCTTTAGCCCAGAGGACACAGTGTCCATGATTTCCAAAAACAATATCAAGTGTCCATTGTTCGGACCACAGGACACTTTTCCACTTCCCCTCAGTTCATTTTAAATTAGCTTGGGCCCAGAGAAAGTGGCAGTGTTCCTGGCTTCTGTTTATGTCTGGTTTCTTCTTTGCATTTTAGAGTTTTAATTTGCATTTGTGGACGCAGTGGTTAACCATTTTCACAGACAGTGGTTTTCAGACGTGATTCTGAGCCCATGCAGTGATTTCCACTACAGAATCATGTCTGTTTTTAATGCAGTTGTCAATTAATCACCAGGTGTTTTTTTAGCATTATACAACTTTATCAGCCTTTTGTTGCACCCGTCACAACTTTTTTTGGAATGTGTTCCTGGCATCAAATTCAAAATAGGTATATATTTTTTTCAAAAACAATAACATTTCTCAGTTTCAACATTTGATATGTTGTCTTTATATCATGTTCAATTAAATATAGAGTTTAAATTATTTGCACATCATTGCATTTTGTTTTTATTTACATTTTGCACAGCGTCCCAACTTTTTTGGAAACGGGGTTGTATAATACTGGATATTTATAATATTATAGAATGTGTTATTTTTACAAATAAGGTACTTTTTGGCATTTTTAGTTTAGACACTGGATGACAGCATTATTCCACCAACAATCCACAGAAAACCAGACTTATATATATATACATATACAAAGCGAGTAACTCAGACAGTTCTCTCAGCCTGCTACCTGAAGGACATCTCAGGACACAGGCATTATTTTGCCAAACAGCATCCATAAATACCGTTACTTTTATATGAGAAACTACAAACATTTGAACTTATTATCTAGAAGGTCTTTCAGCATAACTTGAGCTAAATGAGCTGATCTGAACTGTGTGAAATGGAGTGCGCTGAGTGGCGCCACTGTGAGAAGATTCTTTTCACTGCTCAGTATTAGAGCACGCTGGATTTGAAATATGAGGTTAAAGTGCAGAACGTTGACTGTAATTTGTTGTATTTGCTTCTGTATTGACTGAATAAAACAGTATTTCTAGCCATATATATATATATATATACACATACACACACACACACACACACACACATAGTAGGTATGCATCAATGCCATTTTTCCAGACCAAGTATGAGTACCAGTACATGTTTTTTAGTACCCATATATCGATGCATACAGAGTAACCTACTTAGAATTAAGCAGTAGTTACTGTAAATGAGTGCAATGTATCTCAATAATTAAATCATTTAAATCTAGCTGATTTTAAATGAAGCACATTAGTTAGCTATGTTACATTAATTACCTTGGATCAAGTAACATTTTAGTTGGAAAGACTGGGTTTTGTTCCACATCAGTAAAGTGTTTCTGTACAGCTGTAAGTAAAGTACATTTCATAGTTTTGATCCCATACGCCTCGGCTGTCTTTCAACAACAGTCTCATTCGCACAGGGACAGCAGGATTCATATTTGAGGCTCACACATCTGAGGAGCTCAAGTTTTGAGTTTTATGTCTTGTTGGTGTCTTTTTTTGGCTGGCTGGCTGGTTGTGCTACAGTTGAATGTCCTCTAAAGCCAGGAATATCTCTGCATTCTGCATTTTTAAAAACTCAATTTAAAACCGACCTACCTTCTTTATTTGTGCATTGATTTGTCTTTTTTGCCTCTTTGCACACCTTCAACACTGCATTTTGGCCCTTTAAAAGTTTGGCCGCCCCTGATTTAGAGGACACACTTTCACTTGTGTTTCTGTGTTATTTGTTTATTTAAATATTGTTTATTTAAATATTGTTTATTTAAATAACTCCTCTTGGGAGGTTTATTATGGTTATGAAGGTTCATATTTGTATCTATAGAGCAGAATTCAGATTGTCCAATGAAAACACAGGCTTTCTCAGCACATTCGAAAAAGCGATTTGTGGACCATGACTTAGCAGCTTAGTTTTGTACGTCACGAGAGTTTAAAGCTATTGCAGTCCAATATTCTGAAATATGCTAATGAGAGGATGAGCAAGGCTTCCGTCAAGGTTTGCAAGAGGCAGTATGAGCCCTGTAGATGCAAAACCAGCGTCAGCTGCTTCTCGTTAAGAGCAGCAAGAGCACCTGCTGAGAAGGAGAGAGAGAACTTGTTGCTGAAACTTACGGCGCATTTTCATAGGCGTTAATACAGTTTTGGGAGCAACAAACTGGAATGTCCAATCATAGGTCGATCATAAGGTCACTCAAAGGAAAAGGATTTTAGTTCGATGTCCAAATCAGTTAAAAATTCAATCTATGTTTTGACCAATTCGCTATAATGATCTATAAATCTGAGCAGGTAAACCGGTGCTTTTGTGTGGAGTTGTTAACTTAAGCTACTTTTAATTCATATCCTTGTTAGCACCAGGGGCTAACATTAACTTAGCGAAAAGGCTAAAGGCTTAAGCACCAGCAAATCCAGCTGCACTGAGGCAAGTTTATAGGATAAAGACTCAAATCTGAGCCAGTGAAGTCGAGTGACTTGTGCCTGAGTGACATGAAGACAGAACCTTTCTGATTATTAAGGCTACACTGGGAGCTTTGTTTCTGTTCTGTCCCAACAGTTCAAAGAGACAGTATGCAGGGTAGTGGAGGGAAGGGGCGGGGTTTAGACGCTGGGCAGCAAGGGGGTGTATAATCTGCATATTCTTGCATAATTTGCATAATCGTGCATATTCTTAGATCTCTACATTCTTACTGAGTGTTGAGGTTAAAGGATGTTCCTTAGCAGTTTCTTGGACATAACAAAAATACGTAAAATAATATATAAAATATAACAATTTATTATTAGACGTGATTTTTTTGTATTTTAATTTATGACTTTTACAGTTACTTTAAGCTGCTCTGTGTCTCTAAAAATCTCAAGTGAAACTGCAGCTTGACTGAAATTGCAGTGACTGTTTTTTAAAGTGTCCCCATTAACGTTAGCATGCGTGTTTAATGTTTTGATATACAGAGTTATCGAATACCAGCACGTCTAGCTGGAATATGGAACAATTACTGTATTGCTGTCTAAATACTTATAGATGGCACTTTAACTGAGTACAGAGATACAGTAATTGTTCTGTATTGTCTATTCCTTCAAGCGTAACACAGTGTGAGCACATCCATGTTCTTAAATCTTATTGGTTGGGGTTTTTAATGGACATCAGCACGTGCTCTGTGATGTAGATGTAAACAATGAACAGTCCCTACCCTCTTCTGGACAGTCTGCATCCTGTCCTGGCACTCACTGAGCTGGGCCTTGGTTTTGGACAGCTCTGCCTCCAGCTCTCTGCACCTCCTCTGAGCCTCCTGCGCCTCCTCGGTCCCTTTCTGCAGCAATGTCGATCGCAGGGAGCACAGTTCTGCACTGAGCCTCTCCACCTGCAGGGCGGCAACACACAGAAGACTTCTAAGGAGATAGAACAAGGAAGGATACATGCATACCTGAAAGTGACCCCGGATGGAGGTCAAGTCTTGGCAATCAGCTTGGCGCAGCACTCATTTCCCAGCTATAATCAGAGCTCTTTCTGATAGACCTGCTCTCCTCTAACCAGCCCTTCAGCCATGTCTATGTATAACTCCACCGTATCACACAACTCCCATGAGAATCACACTACCTCAGCACAAACCTATCACCTGACGTGTTCATGTGAGGGGAGAATGGAGCTGAACCTACCACATAAACACACACACACACACACACACACACACACACACACGCACACACATATTTAGTGTTTTCACTCTTAGCCATAATCACAGCATCCATTCTTTTGTGGAGACTTGCCTTCAGTTTTTTTTAAAAATCTGCAGGGATATTTTTCAACACCTCCAAAGTTCAGTCATAGAAGTTGGTTGCATTTTCTGCTTCTTACAATCCCAGTAATTCTAAACACACTGAATGATGTTGAGGTCTGGACTCTGAAGTGGTCAGTCCGTTGTTCTGAGAACACCAAAAGGTTCTTTGCTTAATTTGCATGTGTTCTTCCTTTTTATCTGTTTCCTTTTCTCAGTAAAGGCTTCTTGACAGCTACACATCTCTTTGGATAAATAGTGTTGAGTTGAGTGGTGGAGCTTCATGTTCTTATATCTTTCAGAGATGAAACACTTAAGACTTTCATAAAGTTCTGGAAACCTCTATTGTTTCACCTATTTAACTTTTACTTTCTCCTTCAAGTGACTTATCTTATAAAATCTCTAGAAATCTAAAATTTATTGAAAACTAAATCTAAAAATATCTAAAATAAATCTGAAAAAAGAAATAACTTGTGCTTAAAGGTTTTGACTGAAAATTGACTGGAAGTAATGCAGAATACACACACACACACACACACACACACGCACACACGCACACGCATGCACACACACACACACACACACACACACACAACACACACACACACACACAAACAGCAAGGCCTGACCAATCTATCAACTGACAGATTACAGTGACTAACACTATGGTTCTATGGACTAAAGGGAACTGGTGGAAATCTTGGCACTAATACATCATTATTGCTCTGAAGCTGCTTGTTGTATATTATATTAAATGCATATTTACGATCTATATTACCACTTAAATTCAAAATTACCATTTGACCTTTTTCAATGTTTTTATTGTATTGACAGTAATTGTTTTTTTCAATGTAGATTTAAATATTACAAACAACTGACCAAAAGATATTTTTGTTTTATTCAATATTTAGTGCATTCCATAAATAGAGAAGCTATTAAATGATAAATAATACAGTGTAATTATTAATAAAGGTAGAAATAAAGGTTCTGTTCAGGTACAATTTTGGCTCATCAAGGTACAAACAATGTAAATGTTCCCTCAAAGCTACAACAGTGGTTTTAAGGTCTGATTGTGAACCTTAAATAAGTTTTTCCAGGTGAAAAGTTTGTATTTGTACCTTTTCATAACCGAATGTTTAAAAAAATCACTTATTTCCGAAAATTTGAATGGCTTCTTGTTTTCATGTTCTTCATTAAAAGTTTGCAAAAGTTTACAGTTTACAGTTTATGGAAAAGTTTACGGAAATACAGACCGAAAACAGAACAGAAAACATGTAAAACACATCCAAGCTAACTACTAGCACTGGCATTACAAGCTAAAACACAGGAAAAAAATATTTATGAAAAGAGCACTAAAAGCTCTGTTCCGACACCATAATATATACATTTTCTATATTTTCAAAAATATGTTTCTTTTGTTTAAGCTCTCTTCACGTCTGTTATGTGAAAGTTGAGAACTACAGTCATTTGACTATTAATGGTTTAACTAAAACTCCTGTTTGTTGAATTTTTTCACACAATTATATCGGCCAAAAATAATTAGTCATCATATATATATATATATATAATATATATCGGCCAATAATATGGCTCCTTAAAATCAGTATCAGTGACAAAATTTTCTGATTTTCAGGCCTTCACACACACACACACACACACACATACAAACACACACACACATACACACACACACACACACATACACACACACACACACACACACACACACACACACTTATTATACAACACATTTTATATAAACTGACAGAACTAAGACTGTAGATCAGGGGTGTCAAACTCAACCAGTAAAAGGCTGTATGAAAAAATCTCATCAAATCTGTGAGCCAATAGAGGAAAAAATGTTTTTATCTCATCTTTAATGAATGTTGTGCTGTAACTCAATCTGGCCATTGATTATTCAAAATATGCAAAAACTTTAACAGTAAAATACAGACACTTGTAGTAGACCTTGAGATATTACACGGACGCTTAAAATATTAAAAATGTAAATGTCCCCGGTGGCTCAGTCTTTTAAACCTACCTATCTGCCTGAACTAGACACCTGGCATCCTTTCTTTGCTGCAGGTTCATTATGACTTGGGCTCACTTTCTGAGCTGCTGAGCTGAGGTTAAGTATTTATATTGATTAAATAGCAGCTGAAATGCATTTTTGTGATATGAATGGTGTGGAATTGTGTAGAACTGAGGTGTAACCGCTGTCCCATAGACTGCTGTTGGTGAAGGAGAGTCAGAGCACATTACATTGCAGTGCATGCTGGGGACTGTAGTGTAGCGCATTGTGAAACAGGCCAATGTCAATAGAAGATGAAAATACTTTTACGGGCCAGATGGGATCGTGTGGTGGACCTGATCTGGCCCGCGGACCTTGTGTTTGACACATGGGCCGTAGATGTTCTATAATAAGCCAGTCCAGTAGACACCAAGAAACCAAGCCCTCAGAATTCATTTGTAAAATGTTCAAGAGCCAGCTGTGGCACCAACAGACATATCTAGAGGTGCATGAGCATAAGTAACAATGATGTCTAGACTGCAATGTTTAAATACTTCATGATGGCCTTGCTTTTGTGTGCGATATTCTTAATCTTGGCAATGAAATACAGAGGGGAAAAAAGCAACAGTGTGATTTTCCAGTGTGATTTTGGATTCTGATGAGCAGCAGTGGAAGGTTTTGCATGTGAGTTAGATGTTCTGGACTATAAGAGCTGAAGTGCGCTACCTCAGCCACTTGCAGACGTTTAAATCCCAGCAGAGCTTCATTCTCACTCTCCACCTGGACCAGCCGTCCTTTCACTTCGCTCAACTACAAGACAAGGAAGAGACAGAACATCACACAAACACACTTCACTGCAAAGGACTTTCACTCAACAGCTACTAGCAATAAAGAACACATCACAATCAAGCGTCTCAATAACAGTTCTGGAACAGTTTTGCTTTAGAGCCGACACTGAGGTACCCATTACAGCCAAACACTGCTTTTTTTTCTTCACCACAATTGTTTTCTGAGAAAATACGCTCAGTCTTGGGTTTCAAATTGCTCCAGAAAACAGAATAATGAACTAATGTTGAGAGAACTAATGGAGAACTCATTTCATTTATTTATAATAAGCAGCTTGCTTAAATATCAAATAATGCCTTTTACCATTAAAACAATACATTGTTGACTGTTAGGTAAGGGTACAGCAAACTTCTCACTGTCTCTGCTGCAGGTCTCCTACAGTGTGAAATACCATCTGTGGAAATATCTGAGCGTTTTTGGTACAGCTTAATCGTCACGATGGTTCAGCCGAACTGTAACCTTATGATAGTATGACGCATCAAGCCCACCGCAGCATTTATAGCTGATTTCCAGAGTATTCAATTTAACAACAGAAAACAATTAGTGTTTTAGCTTGTAAAGCACATCGACATACACTTTGAATGTGCATGTTGAGCAGACTGAAGTTCTTCCACAAGAGGGAGCTATTAGCACGCAAGTTGCTTCAAAGAACATACAGCCAGCAGGAGCTCACAAATGCACAATTTTTTGTCCTCCAATTTTTTCCCCAATCTAGTTATATCCAATTCCACCCACTAGTCAGGACTCACTTAGTCACACAATACCACCAGCACTAGGACGGCAAAGGCAGATACAAGCTTCCCCCGAGTCATGTGAAGCGGCACCGCATCTTTTCAAACTGCCGCCCGCTAATGCTTGGAGGAGCGCGCTAAGTGCCAATTCTGTTACTTCAGTTAACAGACACCGGCACTGGCTAGCACTGATGGGGGGCAGGAGGGCCATCCTACCAACCCAGAGAGTCCCAGCCACAGATACACCCCCAGGGATTGAACTAGCGATCCCCTGTTGATAGGGCCAATGCTTATTCCTGATTCACACATACTGCTTCTGTGTGGCGTGAGCAACACCGAAAGTCTTGTTTTTCCTTTCGGCGCCCATGTTACAACTTTTAAAACAAGGTTTTCTAAAGGTGACGTAGTGTATTAAAAGAAGCTCATGAGTTTCTCAATATTCTATTATTTAATATGTGATTTTCATTTAAATAATTATTCCTTAAAAGCATATAAGTTAAAAGCAGCAGGTCTAAGCTGTAGCAGACGGTGTATGTGCATGTTGGGGGTGGTAGCTGGGGACCATTCAACTGATAAATACCTATTTTATAACAAGACCTTTTTTAACAAGAAAATACTGTGCATTTTTTGTTTGTTTGTTAGCCACATAGCATGTCTGACTGAACCACTTCTTTCACATCTAAAAATCTGAAGGTAACACTATTTAAAAGTTTGCTTCTTTACATTTAACCCTTGTGTGGTGTTGATGTGTGTGTTACTCAGTGGTCTGGCTGAACCACCACATTACTGTTTATTTAAATCAATACAGCCATAACAATTTATGTAAAAATGCCAGATGTTTAAAATATCACAAGTGTCCAGCGTAGGGTTCTCCTTTAGCAGCTGTAGCCAGTCAGCAGCCTGTCCATGTTGTCGACCATCACACACACACACACACACACACACACACAGACACACACACACACACACACTAACAGCAGGCCATGTAGGAGGAGAACAGAGTGAAGGACACAGCACCTCCACACTTTTATTCCCCGCGGGTTCACCCAACACCACATGTGTAATAAAACATAAATCTATTAAATAAATAAATATATAAATACATTTCTAAATAAATACTTATGATTTCTTGTATAACTGTGTTTCATCACCTGTCTGTAAATCACTTCAGCTGCCAACGGCATGAAAAGTGCTACATAAATAAAAATTATTATTATTAATTATTATTATTAAATGTGTAGGGGTGTACAGAGGGAATGCCAAGTAATCTGAGGTTGAAATAATAATAAATCACATAATTTTTTCTTTTGGTAAACACTGAAAATGGGTCCCACAGACCTGAACACCACACAAGGGTTAATGTCCTAGTACATAGAAACAAATCATTTATGAGCAGCTTAGAAATGTGTTATGAAGCTTCTGAGTTTTTCTGTGAATTAATTACAAACTGTTTGCAATTTAGTTGAATATAAATTAGTAATCTTTCTGTTACCAGCATTATTAAAATGTCTTTTTCTGACATCTTACTCAAGAGACATAAACAAGTATTTCATCCTGAGCCAACATGCTAGTAAATGGCTTGTAGGCACCTCTCATCCAACAGTTGTTTTGAGTCAAGGCTATTAATAGATTGATTGTCCCTCTTTGTCTCAGCTCCTCTGGTCAGGCTTTACACTAGATGTTAGACCACTGCTGTGAGGATTTGATTGCATTCAACCACAAGAGCATTAGTGAGGTCAGGAACTGATGTTGGATGACTAGTTCTGGATCACAAGCGCCAATCCAGCTCAACTGAAACCTTATTTTATGGTGCTCCAACACTCCAGAGTGCACAGTTCCACTGCTCCACATTGGACATGGTGACTTTAGACTCGTGTGGCCGCTCCAGAGCATTCCATTTTATTGGCAATGTTTTTCTTATACAAGCTATGCATGTGTAATTGAATGTCTGTGTGAGCAATGAGCGCACCTGAAAGTAGCTGAATTCAGTAATTAGAAGGGGTATCTGGTACTTCTGGACATGTAGAGTAATTCAGAGTGGTCTGATGTGAAGCAAAGCATTGTTGAGACATCAACGACCTATATTTCTTTACAGTGGTGGTGACAGGAATCAGGGTTATGATGTCTATAATGCATATGTAGCCATTTTATTTACTATTCAAAATGACCAGTGAGCCTACACGTCTTCTGAGTTTTTATATGTAATGTTGATAATGGTACAATTGTGGTAAATTTGGAAAAAAAAAATTAAAAATACAGTTTTTTTGGGAACTATTTTGCCCTACAATACCCCTCCACCACAATTGGTTTAAAAAATTTATGTTTTAGGCCAAAACCTTC
Organism: Colossoma macropomum; assembly: GCF_904425465.1. NCBI lineage: Eukaryota > Metazoa > Chordata > Actinopteri > Characiformes > Serrasalmidae > Colossoma > Colossoma macropomum. The sequence goes on from NW_023494799.1 coordinate 37,339,224, forward strand.
TTACCTTTTAACTACTGTAGAACAATGTCTCAGGCATCGGGCAATACATTTGTAATAATTTTGCTTAATACTCCTCTGTGAGGGGTCATTTTCTGCGTAATTCAATGGTTGAGATGTAACCGAAGTGATTCAGAGTAGTTTACTGTGAAATCTGGCATTTTAGAGAAACTTGTCAGCTCAAATGTCCCTACAGTGGTGGTGATAGAAACCAGCAGTCACAATGTCTACAACACAAATATATACATCTGATTTACTATTCAGAACAAGCAGTGAAGTGCATATCTTCGTAAGTTTTTATATGTACTGTTGATGATGATAAAATAGTAGTAAAATAGTAAATATGTTTTCTTTGGGGACTATTTTGCTTTACAACACACTACATGTACATTTTCACTATGAATGGATTTTTAAGAATATGTTTTAGGCCAAAACCTTCTCAAAACTATCATAAAACAATGTATTCATAACCATTTCGTTTTAGAGGCATAAGCGTTCTGGACGTTTGGTTCCTATCAGCACCACTGTAAACAATTATGAGTCAGTAAGTTTCTCTAAAACGCAGCATTTCACACCAAACTACTCTGAATGGCTTTGTTTACATCAAAATGATGTAATTATGCAGACATTTTGTAACATCAGTGAAAATCCCCTTTAACGCTTTGGATGTCTGGTTCCTATCACTAATACTGTGAACAATTCTGATTCAGCAGAATTCCCCTTTAAACTAAATGCAGTCAGGTACATACTTATAAAATATGGCTCCTCAAGCGTTCTTTAGTAAAGGCAATGGTTCTACTTAGAACCTTGAGTTCTAGATAGAACCAGTACAAGCTTAAATGGTTCTTCACATGGTGGAATGGTTCTTCAGCAGAACCTTTTGGTGCTATTTAGAACCATTTTCAAAAAGGTTCTATATACAACCACATATAACACATTCTCCATCGATCTGACGAACCATTTCTCCATGCAAAGAACCATTTAAGCATGAAATGGTTCTATATGGAATTCATGGTTCTAAATAGAACCATTGCCTTTACTAAAGTGCCATCTTTTTTAAGCATGTGGAAAACTAATTTGAGCATTCCACCTCACTGCCTCAGTATTTGGATAGAAACTAAAGAATACACACATAGAAAGGTAACAAAACAGTATTTATACATTATTAATAAACTCCGTAGTATAATATGAGGGTATATATATACTGCTAGGACGTTTCTCTACGAGACGGAAAAGGTTGAGCTCAGTGAGCTGTGCGCTCCTCACAGCTTTAATGAGGGCTGGACAGACTCGGCTCAGCTGAATTACTTTTCGCTGTCCCTCACCACGGACGTCTCTCTCTCTCTCTCTCTCTCTCTCTCTCCCTTCTCACACAAGTCTGCCATGAAGCCTAGCGACAGGTGACACAGCCACTGCTGAGAGACAGCGCTGGCCCGGCCTCTGATTGGTCAGCAGTTTGCCTCAGAAAGGGAGGGTTGGTGTTTTTCAAGCTGTAGTTCAGCAAATCTTAACCGGCTCCCAGCTCCAGCCTCAGGCTGCCTCTATCGTCTTGTTTGTTTATGTATCGGACTGGTTCTGCTTGTTTTTTAGACATGCATGTTCACTTTCTTATACCTGTCAAATAGCTGGCAATGTCTGAGCCTACGATTCATTTTGTCTGTCACATAGTCGCAAGTGGTCCGACAATAATCCGACGGACTTGCCACCTGCACGTTAGTTTCTCTTTCCAGTGTGTCTGGCTGGAAGACGGCTCGAGTAAAACACAGTAAACAGAGACATCCTGCCTGGACTCATAATCTCCTGCCATAGCCAGGAAAACTCCAGCCTTGTGCAGGTTTGTATGCAGGGGAAGGCACACCTGTCTCAACTCTCACCCCAGCAGTTAGACTGCAAAAGCAAGCTGCGAAGCACATGTCCCTCATTTTGAGGAACAGAGCAAGGGCTACCATATCCAGGCCAAGAGCACTGCAGTATTACTGCTGAATAGGCCTATATAATGTAAGGAATCCAGGTTACCTTCTACACGGCCTGATCAGATATCACATAATCTTTGAATTAAAGGCAGCAGATCGTCTGTCACACTGCTTCAGAATGTGCTTTGCTAAATTACAGGACCTGTTAATATCCTGTGAAAGGCTCTGTGAAAGGAGTTTGACCTGAACCAGGTTTCTTCAGTTTCTATGAAAAGGTAGATTTAATAACAGAAACACAGTAGTATATGTGAAAAAGCACGTAGCACTATCAGACGCATAAGGCCCAGATGGACATACGTGGGCCTCAGGTGTGGTCGGCACTAGTTACCTACACGGATGTCATGCCATAAATATTCTTCCCCTGTTACCTGACCATTTTATGCAATCAAAGACACAATCCCTTTTCTCTGTGAACCAGATTTCGAGAGTTTGTAGTAAAGGTCTACTCGGGTATGAAACTGAAGCTCAACCCTGCAACTGAGTCTCGATCCAACCAGGTCTGACTGCTAAATGTGAAACTTAAACTTGGACCCAGCCCCATTTCACCCCTCACCCCTACCACTTAGCCCTTAGCCCTCTGTTTTGCGCGTTCACGTCTAGGGTTAGGGTGTCCCAATTTTTGTTGAGATAGAGGGGGAGGGCGAAGTGTTGGGGCTACATGGCCCTCCAAACGGAGGTTTGTCAGAGGCTCCAAACGGAGTGATATGAGAATAAAAGAAAAACTGGAAAGATACGAAAAGCAGCGTGAGCGACCAAAGAAACCCACAAATGTGAGGATTTTCTCTGTTAAAAAGTTACGATAACCACTGTATTATCTTAGTTTAATGTTGTTTCAATGTATTATGGTCGTTTTCTTCATAACAAATATAAAAAATCGCTAATAGTATGCTAATGTCTCGGTAGCTAGCTAGCTAACTTTCCCGTTCCACCTTAAATAGTCCAGCAGTTCTGACGCCTGAAGTGCCAGAATGTAACTGCTGCACCATTTAAGGTGGAACGGGAAATTTGAACGAAAGCTTGTGAATGGCTTCAGCTTCATATCACTGAAGAATTAGGGGTGGGTGATAATAAATAATTGCCCCCCTCTTTGAAGGCATATGATGCCCTAAATGTAACTAAAGCCCAGCAGTGAGGAGCTGAACTTTACCCTCCTCTGCTATCACTGCAGACTGGCAGGGTCGCCTACAGAGCAGCGCTGGTAGCTGTTAATGAAGTGATGCTCTTTTTATTTGAGGGTCCCATTTCAGAGGGAAGATTTCAACCACTACCCTGTAACTCAGTTCCAAGGGGTTAGAGTGACACTCGAAAACAAGGGGTAGGGGTAAAAAGAAGAAATGGGGTTGGGCCTTGATCTCATGGACTAATAGATATGTCACAGATAAGGTTTTACATCACTTTGCTTTGTTACCAAGTGCTAATCAAAAAGCTGATCTACTAGCTACAAGCGGCTGTGAAACGGCTGCATCCACAATAAATGAGTCACTGAAGAGACGACGTACCTGCTAACATAGGTCAAAATGTTAATACTATAGCAAGCTCTACACTGTAAATGACCAGTGTACTTCTTATCTGATGTAGCGACCAGGTCATGACGAAGATGTCTTTCATTATGGGGCTGATCAATTAACCATTTTATTTATCAAAATCGCAATATGAACAAGTGCAATTTTCAGCTGCAATTTGAATTAAATCCCACGTTTAATTATATTGTGTTATTGTTATATTGTTATATTGTGTATATAAGTGTTCTTAGGTTTTAGGGGGGAAATCTGGCCCAACGACACAGAGCTTGTGAACTGACAGTCTGGCACACTACATTCATCCTTAAATTAGAAAAAAAATCTTTTTAAATATTTGTAATTTATGGAAAATAAAAAACTTAAACTTAAAAAAACTTAAATTGCAATCGCCATATTGGTCAGAAAAATTACAATTAGGTATTTTACTCAAATTGATCAGCCCTATTTCTTTCTATTTCTTTATGAGCAATAGAAAAAATGTCTGAAAGTACAAAAAATTTACATTCATAAAAATGTACTACATAAAAAAATCACTGATCAGAAAACAAACCCAACACGTTGTAAGTGAGAAAAATGGCCTTACAACCTGATTGGGGCCCCAGCAGGTTGAGTACTGGACCTCTAGTTTGCAGGGGTGCAATAATACATTGTGAGAATTTTTTTGTTTTTTTGGCACGCAAAAATGTGACAATGTGCATCACAGAGATGGGCAATTTCGGCTGCATTCTAAAAATGATGATATCTGGCGAATAGCATCGTTTAAACACCAAAGGTTGCAATCAGTTCAAACCAGCAAGTTCCAAGTCATTCAAAACGTTCCCAGCTCCAACAACATGGATGCGGTCCTCATTTTTGAAATATCATGAAAATATTGTTTGAAACAAATCAAAATCATGATGATCCATGACTGCGCACAAAAGACGTCTTTCCAAAAGCATGGAGAAAAGAGGGAGAGACCGAGAGACACACAGAGAGAGTGAAGGCCTGAGCAGCCTGGGCCTGGCAGTGATTCCCTTACCTGAGCCTGCAGCTGGTGAGCCTGCTGTGTTGCACCCTGGAGGTCCCTGCGGAGCAGCTGGTGGCGGCTGTGTCCTCGCTGGAGCTCCTGTTGGCTCTCCTGTAGCTCTCTCTGCAGCTCCCACAGCCTCTGTTCCTGGACATCCAGCTATCGAACCGCAAAAGGAGGCAGGGCGCAGAGGAAGAGAAAAATCAATCCACTACAAAGAGCCTGGCTGCATTCGCCTTCTATGGCTCCAGCCCCAAAAGCACAGCCACCGAGCTCACGTCCCGACAGTCCAGCCAGAACCCCTGACCAGCTCGGCTCCCACCTACCCCCACACCCCGGCCATCCAGGGTGGCTTCGCGCTGAATAAATAAGCAAAAATCAATCCTTCTTAACCAAATGCGAAAAACATTTACGCCCATTGTTCGACTACAGATGCAAAGCGCCGCTTAACAGAGTGAAGAACTCGCTTTTGGACGAAACTGAGAGATATTTGACAAATTTCAACACAACAGCAAACAGAAAATCAAATAATTGTGCTATGTTGTAAATACACAGTCATGGATCACAGGATTCTGACTTTTGTGAAAGTATAAAAGTGCTCATTGAAAAGCGGAAACTTTATAAAGTAAGCACGCATTAAGGCCCACGCTGGAAAAAAATGAATAAATAATGAATAATTAACATTGCATTGTCACCACAGAGAGAGAGAGCATGAGAGAGAAAGAGGGAGGGAGGGTGCAGATGAGGGGAGGAGGGGGGGACGATGAGGAAAGAAGAAAAAGGAAGGATGGCAGACCCCTGGTACCGGTTCAGCCCAGCGGCTTCCCTCGTCTTCTGCTTTTCAGACGTCGCTTTGCTGTCGCATAACGAAAAGGCACTTATCCCAAAAAACGAAGGCCCGGGAACGTTCCGCCCAGCGATCAATTAATCAGCCGCGTTCATTAGAGGCCCGGGAGTAATCCACATATTCACCTCAATCACCTAAATCAAGCTCGCTCCCCCGCTTCCATCTCCGCCGCTGATTGCGCTCTGTTGACAAGCAAGGCAAAAAGCGCCTTCTACTTCCCATCCTCCTCTTGGCATCCTGCTCAAATTCCTGCAGGATTCGGGACTTCAAAAACGAGAGAGGAAGAGGAATCTTTTTTCTTTTTTTGTGGTTAATCCTAAAAAAAAAAAAAAATCCCAGCTCATCTCTTTCGGTCTGGCTTTCGGTGTGCGATGCGAGCCGATAACCCTGCTCTTTCTTTCTTTCCCTTACAATCGCTCGCTCTCTCTCTCCATTCTCCCCTCCTAAACTGATCAATACTTCATTTAAATCATGACATTAGCACACTACTGGAAAAAGCGCAGAGAAAGAATACTCAAAAACTGCTCTTTCTAATGGTAGACAGGAAGACGTGAAAAGGACTGCTTGTGATTAGTGGGAACGTTTCTTTGATTGGTATTTTTTTTTATTAGACTTAAAACGAGCAGGGTGGGAAAACGTATGCGCGAGTGGCATCATTGTTTTGATTTCGACTCCCCAGCCGCTGCCTGATCAATACTGCATTTGAATCCTGACGGAGGGGCACTGGCACAATATCTCCTGTCGCGAAATGAAATGCAAACACCGCCGTCGCCGCAATCAACGCAAATTTCAGACGTTTACGGACGCGCTACAAGCCGCGGCGAACGATGTTCCACTTCACCCGGACCCTTGTGTTTGCCTTTGCACTTCAGTGCATAATTGTGCAATATAAATGCCCCCTCACGCATTCATTTATTCATGCAATTTACAATGAGCTCAATCAATACAGTGCTACGCAAAACGACGCTACACGCATGCCGGGTGGAAGGTAATCAAAGACGCGGAGAGGAGGAGGAGGAGGAGGAGGAGAAGGAAAAGAAAGGAAGATAATTTCCTGTGGCTCATTAGCATAAGCGAGAGAGAGAGAGAGAGAGAGAGAAGTGAGAGAAAGAGGGAGGAGAACAACAGAAAGAGTGAGACGGAGAGGCTAATCTTCCTGACGGTTATTAGTGAAGTGGATTTACCTGAGCACTCTGGGCGTCGCGGGCCTGGTGAGAGAGCAGCAGGTCTCTCCGGAGCTTCTGGATGCTCGCATCCCGACGACACAACTGCCGGCCGCGGGTTTTCCAGTGCCAAAAAATGTGGGCGAATGGAGCCGAAGAAGGAGAGAGGGGCAGAGAGAGGGAAGCGAACAAGAGACAGAGGGCGTGAGGTGGTTTTAGAAGGAAACAGAGAGGGAGAGAGAGTCAATCACCCCGCTAACGGGCTCACATATTGTCGGGTGCCAATGTCAACCAATGAGCAATTAGCCAGACAAAACTAAAGTTATTGATCGGGGTCTCAGGCTCTCTTTTTCAAGGCTAACTAGCCTAGCCGTGTATGTGTGTGCGTGTGCAATGGCTGTAGGCAGAGAGCAGGAGGGGGATGGACAGGCAGGGCAGCTCTCTCTCTGGGCCTGTAGCACCGAGGAGGGGACTGGTCATTACCATTTAGCCTGCTATTGATCTGCCTGCCAAATAACCATTCACTCCATACGGCACCTCTTTGTCATACAAACACACAAAAACACACGGCTGTATTACTATAACGTCCATTAAACTGCTAATAGTCACAAACCACTGTGTTTCATATTAGTTTGATATGGAATGTTGGCGTCTTCTGGTCATAAAGTCAGTTTAAGTAGAGGAAGTATCAATCTGATGGCTACAGAATGGCCATTACTATGTAGAGATGGTATATCGGTACTAGACTGATAGTAGGCTGAATAACATCACAGCCGTGATGTTATTGGTGATAACACACGACCTCGAGTGTTCTATTGCTTTTATACAACAGTTAAATAAATAAAGTAATAAATTAATAAACTGGGCCGTGAACGCGGCGTTTAATATGTTTTAATGTTCGCAGTTCCTTCACCAAATTATAGTTCCTTAAAGAGCAGCTTGTTGCTCCGTCAGAGTAACGAGCTCCGCCCACTCGCTGCACAGCCGGCAGTTCGTTCTCCAGCTCCTCACACTAAATTCCCAAACTGTCACCACTGAGCAGCTTTTTTGCTTTTTATTGTGTCAGTTTTATGGCTCAGTCTGATTTGGTCAGACTCTGAAGATCAGACTACATGTTTGGCGAATGGTATTGGGTTCATTTCTGGCTGATTCCAGGTTGTTCAGCTGTTCTTCTGTCACAGCTGACGACTGAAAAGCTGCTCAGTGGTGACGACAGTTTGGGAATTTAGTGTTGTCTCATCTTCAGAGTCTGACCAAATCGGCTGTCGGTCAAATATGATCTTAAAAGTGTCCATTTTCTGTTTGTAAAAACGTCCAAATGGCTTGAGCGTCTCCTACAGCTGTCAAACTCATTGCTTAGCCATGGCGTCTCAGTGGAGTGATACAGTGTTTGTGAAAAACCCGTGATGTTATGCCGAAATATCAGCATTGTTAGAACACTTGCGTGGCCGGAACTAACTGTTGTATAATCTTATGTGAAGTGCTTAAATCAGAAACTCATTTTAAAGCATAGCAAGTTTTAAAAAAGAAATATCGGATCAGTATTAGTATCAACTGATACTCAAGATTTTATCATTAGTACCAGTTTAGGAAAAGAAAAAAATGGTATCTCTTTTACTGAGAAATTTCTAGAACAGTGGTTCCCAATACTTCAACTAGAGTCCACTTCAACTCAGGAAGGGCTGGTTAATTAACTGATTTGTTGGACCAGATGTGTTAGATCAAGAATCACCAAATGCAGGGACCAAGGTGGGACATATCAGCTCTAGAAAATTCTATTGCACCATACAATCATACAGTTGTACTAAAAAATTTGAATACCCCCGTCAAATTACGCATCCTCAACAGAGAACAAACACAATTTTTTAGTAAATTTCAGTGCACAATTAACATTTATTTGCAGAGTTTAACATATTGGAAAAAACAAAACTGAAAATGTAAGTTGTGTTATAACTTTTGCACAGGCCACTGCTGAGTGCTAAATAATGTAGAACATAAAATTCACCTATTCTCTGTCTCCTCACTCACTACAGAGTCCCAAACTGCCTCTGGAAGCAACATAAACACAACAACTCTGCGTAGGAAGCTTCATATAATGCGTTTCCATGACCGAGCAGCAGCACACAAGCCTAAGATCACTATGCGCAATGCCAAGCATCGGCTGGAGTGGTGTAAAGCATGTGTCACTGGACTCTGGAGCAGTGGAAACGTGTTCTCTGGAGCGATGAATCACATTTCACTATCAGACAGGATGAATCTAGGTTTGCCGATGCCAAGAGAACGCTATCTAGCGGAAGGCACAGTGCCAACAGTAAAGTTTGGTGGAGGAGGGATAATGGTCCAGGGATGTTTTGGCTAATTTTACACAGTTTGTGGAAGGCACCCTCTGGTTCCAGTATGACTGTGCTCCTGTGCACAAAGCAAGGTTCATAAAAACAAGATTTAACAAGCTTGGCATTAAAGAAGTTCAGTGGCCTACACAAAGCCCCTGACCTCAACCCCACTAAACACTTTTGGGATGAACTGGAAAGTTAATTACAAGCCAGGGCTTCTCATTCAAAATCACTACCTGCCCTCAGAAATGCTCTTTTGAAAAATTCCACTGACATATTCTAAAATGTTGTGGACAGCCCTCCCAGAAGAGGCTGTTATAGTTGCAAAGGGGGAGTCCATAATGGGACCTCATAAAGGTGTGATGGGCAGGTGTCCACATACTTTTGTCCATGTTCTGTTGTACTGTTGCTTTCTGGTTCTTACTAAACCTCAGAAAAAGAAAATATTGTAATATGCACTGAGTATTGTATAAGTATTATTTTTGCCATATTGTCCACCCTACATATGGGACATATACATGACCTCTCATCCTGAGGCTGTGTATAAACAAACCTGTGTACGTATTTATGTTGGTGTATTGCGATAGTACCTCACTCTTCAAGATCTCTACTCCTCTTCCCTCTGGAAGATCACTGGACATCTACGGAAGACAACAATGCAACCAGTAAAAATGGTGGTGAATTCATCTTTCAATGCAGGACAAACAGACCAATAGTATTCATCATTATACAGCTCAACAGACAATCCAGCAGACAGACAAACAGCTGAGAACAGAGCACCTAAGGTAATGGTGGTGGTCTGCCGCAAGTAGATAAAAAACGAGGCCACTTCATGTGAGGGGTGGAGAAAATGGACTATGAGAGCATGAGTAACCAAGACACATGTCTCTTATAAGAATTCCTTCATTATGAAGGTGGAAAGTTCATAAATGCTGGTGCAAAGTGGTGATGAGGCCACCTGATCCCTACACCATGCTCGCCAGCCTACATTAATGTCTCTGGAGAACAGTTAGCTAATGCTGATTGCATTTAACCCTGCGTACAATGACAGCCATGGCCTCAGCCCCCCTCCACTCCGGCACGCTCAATTATTCCCTCACCTCCCACGGCCAAGGACGTTCTGAAAGCACACAATCAAGAAGCAGAGCCTGCAGAATAGCACTCCATTAAAAAGGTGAGGAAAGTACATTAAGAACTAAGCTATTTTTGCTGCTGATGGAAATGGAAGGAGGGCCCGAGCGCAGCTCCTACGAGCACTTCTTGATCAAATCATCGCTATTGTGATGCTTGCTACCAATGCAGAGGCTAACGGTAAACATACGAATCAGCCCGAAAGGCAGATTAAGTGCAGGTTTTGAATGCGTGTGCTGTTGTGCATGGCTGTGCTGCTTCTCAGGCACTGCATCCTTTGGTGTTTTTGAAAATCAATGGTGATATTTCCAGAGAGGCAGACGCGATAATGAAAGGTGGGGGTAATAAAAACCCGGCGCGGTGATTGCTCATTCCGAGCAGCTTCAAACAGACCCCCGCGTCAGAAGGACACCTTTAATATTCGGACTTTTCACGTCACTCCCGACTAAATCCCTAGCAACCACCATAGCAACACACTCCGACTCCGACGTGAAATGCATGGCAAGTTACGCGCGCCGTCAGAAAGAGGCTGGGTGGGTGAGAGAGAGGGAGACGGATAAAGAGAGAAGGAGAAAGAGCAGAAACACCTCAAGGAAGAGAATTACAGCCTGGGTGAGAGGTAGAATGTGAAAAACAGGTCTAATGTATGCTCACATCACTGATCACAAGCAAAACACGGACTGATACGTCTGTGAGCCTCGGGATGATGAGACAGAACGCAGAAAACGTCCACCGTCAAATTATAGTCCATTTAGACCAAACCACACAGGTATTTATAACACAGGACAAATCAGCATTACACCACAACAGCAGGTGGACAATGTAGGTCATGCTGCACTGGAAACTTATTTAACTTATTTTATAGATTTTATAAAAACAGAAAGCTTTTTTCTTTTTTTTTTTTTTGATCTTCTCAAGTCGATAACCTCACGACTTTGTGTGGTTCTTTTTTGTCATATAATCATCAACCTGCACCAGCCACACATTCCACCGCAGGGTTTAATAAAAAAGCATTCATTTCATGTTTTTTCCCGCTGCACATTTAAGAACATGAATCAATGGAGCTTACAGCTCTAGCTCATTTCCCACCTGCTAGAGAGACAGCTTAAAGTGTTCATAATACCCACGATTAATGATTAAATGGCCTTTTTGGGCATTTGATGTCACTCTAAAGCTTCCAATCTGGCTAATAAGCTACCCTGCTTCCTAGCTTACCTTATTGGCTGTTATACAACAGTTAGTTCCGGCCACGCAAGCTGATTGGTTGAGAAGCGCTCTGACCGTGCTGATATTTCGCCATAACATCACAGGTTTTTCACGAATACCGTATCACTCCGCTAAGACGGCGTTGCTCTACCCATTTGAATGTTTGTACTTCTTACATTGCCACAAACAGAAAATGGACACTTTTAAGATCACATCTGACCGACAGCCGATTTGGTCAGGCTCTGAAGATGAGACTAAACTAAATTCCCAAACTGTCATCACCACTGAGCAGCTTTTCAGTCGTCAGCTGTGACAGAAGAACAGCTAAACAACCTGGAATCAGCCAGAAATGAACCCAATACCATTCGCCAAACATGTAGTCTGATCTTCAGAGTCTGACCAAATCAGACTGAGCCATAAAACTGACACAATAAAAAACAAAAAAGCTGCTCAGTGGTGATGACAGTTTGGGAATTTAGTGTGAGGAGCTGGAGAACGAACTGCCGGCTGTGCAGCGAGTGGGCGGAGCTCGTTATTCTGACGGAGCAACAAGCTGCTCTTTAAGGAACTATAATTTGGTGAAGGAACTGCGAACATTAAAACATATTAAACGCCGCGTTCACGACCCAGTTTATTAATTTATTACTTTATTTATTTAACTGTTGTGTAAAAGCTATAGAACACTCGAGGTCGTGTGTTATCGCCAATAACATCACGGCTGTGATGATCTACGGTGACCAAATCACGGCTGTGATGTTATTTCGCGATAACAGACTCCCTCTGTGTTCTACTGCTTAAATATGAAATACTGCACTATTCTGCACATGCCCTCACATAAACATCTACATTTACAGAGAATCATGTGTAGAATCAAACAAAGCCTCATTTTTTAGAGCATTAAAATATGAGCAAAAACACTCATTAAAAGGCTGCTAGCATAAATGCTAATAGTGTTAGCTTCCTATAGCTTATATTGTCTTATATCAAGCCATCCACAAAGTAGTAATTTTAAAAATAGCAATCAACACATCAACATGCCACCCTAGTTTACCTTCTGACACTCTTAATATATACGCAGAAGTATAGCCAATCATTACTTTACGAACATTTGGATTTGGTCAATATCATTAATTTTTCTACTATATCAGTATCTCAGTATTAGATGATATATATGTTTGCATTAATTCATCCATTCACTCCATCCATCTCGTACATACAATATTTCCAACACAACTTGAAGGCAGCACGAGTCAGACGTCCTTTGAAATGTGCCTGAAACATCTCAGACTCTCAGCTAACAAGAATTATGGTAGCGTAATTTGCACTGTTTATTCGTTGCATTATATGAACGTATTTGTGTCGCACCGGTATATAACAGTTATGACAAAACACACACCAGAGAAAGAATTTCAACCAGTATACAGGACGGACCGGTACACCGCCCGCTAGTAATACAGTACATGCGGTTTGAGACGCAGCTGCAGACTGCATCCACCCCACGGCTGGAAACTCTTACCCATGTGAGGTGACATGATCACACTTGTGATTGCTACACCAGCACAAAGCATCGAAAGCATGCTGAGAAACAGAGAGAGGTCTGGCGACAGGGCTAGAACAGCACTTTATCTACTTCAACAATCGAAATGCATTTAGAGTGAGACTCAACTGGACATTTTACCATCTGGTTGACCAAACCAACTGGACAACAGAGCTCAAAACCGGTCCAAAACTCTAGAATGAACAGCATACTATGGCAAAAAATGTTCTGCTAATAATTAATAAACTTGGGTTGCCATATATCAGTTTACTAAGCATCCAATATGTCTTTAGCACGTCCCCCTTCCTGCGTGTTTAGATTGGAGATTAAACTCTTTAATTGCTATACAAATACATTTTCTAACTCCTGGCACTGTAACCATAAAACCATGGGAAAATAACCTATTGTTTACGCACTGTGTCTTCGGTAGGCGAACCGATCAACAGATGATGCTTAATTGATCGCTGTTTGAAAATAGCTATAATTGAAAAGCCAATGCTTTGCTTACCTTTTCATTCCTAAACTGCGGCAAAACGTAACCCTACGTGCCGACAAGCCGTCTCAATCTATACCAAACACTACATTCAGAGTAGTAATGGTACCGCTGGAGGGGTACGAAATAGACATACTATTTAGTACAGAATATTAGTGGGCAGTATGGGTAAAAAAATGTATATCACGATATGTATCAGGGTGTGCATGTGTATCTATACATAATAAATAAATATGATAACTTTAATTTAATTTACTTTAATATTATAATTTATTTGAATTTAATATTAAATGTTAAAACAAAAGTGAACAACATGTTAATAAACATTGCTAATTTTACTGTCTAACCTGATGCTAAATGTTATTTTACATCTGAGCTTCTACAAGGCTGAAGGTTTTAGGCCTCTTATTTGACAGCTTTTTGTTTAAATTTTCCATTTCACCCTAACTGAAGCAACTGTCACATTCTAGCACCCATTCAGGATAGGAAATCACACACTTCCAGAATTTGGAAAACACAGCTAGTCACCTGGTTCAAGGCTTGTTTTGCACACAAATACCCAAGACGGTGGCCTCGACTGATGCAGCTGACTGACACTGCCTTCAAGGCCTCCTCGGAAGTTCCCACTTATGACTTAGGAGGTCGTAAGTACGACTTAATTTGTGTTCAAGTGGTTTTGGCTGGAAAAAAGTGGAAATAATGTTTTTGGTTTACTTTTGTTTTTATGTTACTGAAGAGAGTCTGAGTGTATATATTAAATCTGTATTTCCATGTGTGGATGGTTTCAGCCTGCAGTGTTAATGTTGTGGCTGATAAATGACTGAAGTACGGCCAGTTTATCAGCGGCTATCATTGCTTTTTCGTTGACACACCCTCAACTCAGAAACTCGGGGCTCTTTGAAAAAGTTTCGTACTAATAAATACGACACTGGTGCCATTCATTGCATCCATCTCGTACATACAATATTTCCAACACAACTTGAAGGCAGCACGAGTCAGACGTCCTTTGAAATGTGCCTGAAACATCTCAGACTCTCAGCTAACAAGAATTATGGTAGCGTAATTTGCACTGTTTATTCGTTGCATTATATGAACGTATTTGTGTCGCACCAGTATATAACAGTTATGACAAAACACACACCAGAGAAAGAATTTCAACCAGTATACAGGACGGACTGGTACACCGCCCGCTAGTAATACAGTACATGCGGTTTGAGACGCAGCTGCAGACTGCATCCACCCCACGGCTGGAAACTCTTACCCATGTGAGGTGACATGATCACACTTGTGATTGCTACACCAGCACAAAGCATCGAAAGCATGCTGAGAAACAGAGAGAGGTCTGGCGACAGGGCTAGAACAGCACTTTATCTTCTTCAACAATCGAAATGCATTTAGAGTGAGACTCAACTGGACATTTTACCATCTGGTTGACCAAACCAACTGGACAACAGAGCTCAAAACCGGTCCGAAACTCTAGAATGAACAGCATACTATGGTAAAAAATGTTCTGCTTGTCTTAAAATTACACCAAAAGGGAACCTTACATAGTACTGTACATGTTAACCAATCATAAGCTGTGTTTCCAGAAAAGAAGCTATTTCTTTATGCATTTTGAACTGCTCTTTTAATCCAATACAAAGTACCCAGCAAATGATATACAGTGCATTCAACTACATTTAGTTATCTATCAATTCTGTCACAACTACAAATTAAAATAGCTGTTTAAGACCAAAACTGGTAAAGCGGTATACTGATATACACCAATCAGGTACAACATTCTGACCACCTCCTTGTTTCTACGCTCATTGTCCATTTTATCAGCTCCACTTACTATATAGGTGCACTTTGTAGTTCTACAGTTACAGACTGTAGTCCATCTGTTTCTCTGCATACTTTGCTAGCCCCCTTTTACCCTGTTCTTCAGTGGTCAGGACCCCCATGGACCCTCACAGAGTGGACAATGAGCATAGAAACAAGGAGGTGGTCATAATGTTATGCCTGATTGATGTATTGTCCATGCACTAGATGTAAACATGCTTCTCCTTGTCCTTCTACAACGTAGGGAGCATTTGGTTTGGATGGCCGCCATGTGGGGAAAGGGAGAACATGACAGGAACCATGTCAACTGGTCAAAGAAAACAAAAAAGATCCTAAGATCCAGAACTGGGGCCCATTACAGGTGGGCCCCACCCCCACGTCCACACAAGAGTTTTGTGGAGAACAGTAATGACCTCTAAGTGAGCCTCTTCCCCAGGAAATTTCAGCTTTTCCCCCTCGCATCTGCTTTCCTAGTCTTTGGGATCCCGGCTCTCAGAAGCTGATGAGTTCAGTCAAACTTCATTAAGTTTATAGCCCCGGCCCAGTGCTCCCTGGTGGCAGGCTGTGCGGAATGAGCCCATCGCCTGGCAGACAGCGGTTTACTGCTCCATCTCACAGGTGGAGAGGGGGGCACTCTCTATCTCTGTCACTATCCCACCCCCCTCCTCCTTCTCCCCTCTCTCTCCCTGCAGCACTTGCTCGCTCTCTTGCTTTCTCCCTCTGGGGTCAGCGGGGCGAGGGGTCTCCACTCTGTTCATCATTCTCCGATCGGGCTGCAATAAATCCGGGGGAAATGCATTTATGAATGCATTCATGTGACTGGGAAATCCATCTTGGGCCGCTGTCAGCGTAGAGGAAAGAGGAAGCTGACGCTAAAGGGGTGGGGGAGGAAGGCACTGTCCACCCAGCGTGGACACGTCCTGTTTCTGGCTGCGTGTCGGCCTCTAGCTAACGACGCTCAGCGTAGTCGGCCATTTTCTGTTTCTGCAGCCTGCATCAGTGGCCATTTTCTACAGCAGATGCTAACTCACAAACAAGCTCATTTAGACTGGCATATGGTCTAAATTCCTCCAGACCAGCGGAGTCGCAGACTTTACCCTACGCCTCTCAGCAACGAAAACGATGCTAGGCTAGACCAAGCCAGAAGTGCATTAAGATCACTGAAGCGTCGTTCTGGGGTCTTTTAAGAGTCCGGGAGAGGAGGACTCTGAGCCATCCAGCGAGTATTTATTGCGAGTCGTGGCAGGGCTACGCTGGCCGAGGTGCTGGGAGTAGCTATTAAACAGCTCCGGGGCTGACCCCTGGTTTTAAGCGTCTGGGGATCTGACAGGCGAGGCTGCAGGGGCCACCATAAATGGATTTCTTAAAGTTTCAATCCCACTGGGGTGAGTGTAAAGCAAGGTTGTAGGAGAACAGCGAAATAACTTGCATACGTCTTCTGCGCTACCTCAGGCTAGCATGGCATTTCTGCAGAAGTGACAACCCAGAAAAACGCCTGGACAGGAATGAATTGGATTCAGCACGTGTGCATTAGCACATTTTATCATTTAGCAACTCGGAGT
Organism: Colossoma macropomum; assembly: GCF_904425465.1. Classification (NCBI taxonomy): domain Eukaryota; kingdom Metazoa; phylum Chordata; class Actinopteri; order Characiformes; family Serrasalmidae; genus Colossoma; species Colossoma macropomum. The sequence continues at coordinate 37,355,813 of NW_023494799.1, forward strand.
TCCCTGGAGTTCTCCGGGGTTATCTGGGGTTAAACGCCTTGCTGAAGTGGTCAATGCCAGTAACCTCATGACCTCTTAAGCCTTTGGAAAGTTGGGGTTCCATCAGATTGTCTGTACATCACTGGTTTAATCATATCATATGCATATCATATAAACTTTATTCAGATGAAAATTATGCAATTTTAAATATAGTAGAACCTTCACAGTAACACTTTCTATGAATGTCACCTTTGTAAGCATCTATAAACACATTCATAACATGCTTTATAACACATTTATAAGACATTATAAACATAGCTATAAATATTTATAAAAATGAATTATATGTTATAGCCATGTTTATTATGCATTATGAATTATTAACATAATACATTGTAAGTGCTGATCATAACAAATTATAAGAGCTCATAAGTCGTATTTGTCCGCTCTAAGTAAAGTGAAGCGTACTGTACTAAAGCCTCCTCCAGTGTTTAGAGTGAGGCTTCAAGTTGAAGTATTTACTGAAGGATTTACTGAAACACTAAAACATTCACTGTAAAGCACATTACAGGCTTCAAATGTCAGAGTTTAAACTAGAGCTGCCATCAGTGTTTTACCCAATGTGGGAAAGGTAATGTACACCACCGTTAGCTTGGTATTTGTCTTTACTTTACGCTCTCCAAGCTGGGACTGACTTCTTTGGCACTGACATTATAACATGTTATTAACACTATTTATAATGCATTATATTAACAATTCATAATGTATAATAAACATGGCTATAAAGTGTAATTCTGTGTAATTCTTTTTTATAAATATTTATAACCATGTTTATAATGCCTTATGAATACATTATATGTGTTTATACATGCTTACGAAGGTGACATTCACAGAAAGTGTTACCGAAAAATCTGCTCTTTCTATTCACTACATTTCTAAACTACTGGGTTTGTTACTCTATATTTTTATTTATCTTTTCTTTTTTGAAATCAGGCAACTTCTACTCAGGCACCACATCAAACACCAAGCGAAGCAAATTGAAACCCTAACGGATGTGAAACTGGTATGGGGGGCGGCAGCAGATGATCCTTTGAGAAATATATCTGCACACTTCTACAGGTCATCTGTGACTGGATGCTTCCTTAGAATTAAAATCTATCATTTGTATGATTTTGCAGATGATGCATTCAGGTCTAACATAAACCACTGTTTAAGCTTTAGGCCATGATTACATATTCATTAATTAACACTCAGTAAAGAAGAGTCTATTTCTAAATTTAAAAAAACTACTAAATTTAAAAAAACTACCGACAGCACAAAATATGCTGTCTTATGTTTTCACGTCGCTACCAAAACACAGAGTTTTAGTCAAAGGATGGAGCCTAATTTTAGCCACACCCCTGCATTTTAGATCAGGAAGTGAGACTGCGTCCCGGTACCTCATGGCCAGATGGTGAATAGTTATATCCCACTGTTTTGAAGTAAATGTGCCCCAAAGTCTGAAAATCAGTGTGTAACCTTAAGAACTGTCACTACTGAAACACATATTTTATGCACTTAATTGACTTTTTCTGTGTTTTATTGAAAATAACATGATTTTGTATGTGTAAAACTGTTCAGTGCTGTGTGTGTTAGTCATGTGCTCGCTAGCATTTTTGGGTCATTCTACAGAAACGTCCACTTTTCTATACATCCACAGGTGTCACTGGTGTCACCAAACCTCAGTGGTGTTACACATAAGAAAGGTAACACCAGAGACATTTTTAATGAAAAATGCATTTTACAAAAAAACACGTGGTCAATCATGGAATATCCACTAAAATATGTCATTTAATCCAATTGTATTCTATTTTTTCACAATTACCTCAGAATAAAGTAACTTCAGTGACTTCAACTAAAAGCTTCATATGAAATCATGAGCTAAATGAGAAAATCTCTGATAACTGAAAGACACAGCGGACTCACCATGTGCTTTTCTTCATAGATCCTCAGAAAACAGGTAAAAGGAAGCCAAGTGATGTCATCAGTGTGACTTTTATTTCAAAATAAGAGATTTTTTGTTATGCAGTAACACCAGTGACACGACTCCTGGGGACAACAACGTTCATTATATATTTTATAATATTTGTTTGGCATTTGTTTTCTTTATGTCATTTAATTCATATATTCCATAGTCATGTAGATTATTGCAGTTAAAATTCTACAAAATATGGCCTCACCCTTTATACATGACTGTGAGGATTCTGTGGTGCTTGGAATTCTAGATAATTGATTTAAAAACCAATATTGCTAAATTGAGGCTCAAGAAGGTATGATTGTTAAAATAACTTATTGTTTTATTTGAAAATGTAAATAAATTGTAACCCTAACATTTTAGGTATAATATATCTGTAAACGCTAGGGACACAAAAATGGGTGTTTCTGTAGAATGACCCTTTTGAGTTATGCTCAAAATTAGCTAAAATTGTCACGACCAAAACAGCAGTGAAATGGAAAGCTCAATCATAAAAATGTTTTAATAATATAAACAAAATTAAGGTATAGGGTCACTCAAAGCGAAAGCAGTTTAGTCTAAAATCCAAGTCAGTTAAAAGTAAAATTGGCTTTGAACTCTAACTTTGAGCTAATTTAGTAGAAAGATCCAAATATACTTGTTGTAACATGAATCATTTAATTTTGAACTTTACATTTAAACTTCTCTGTATTTTACTCAACTATTCTTGGTCTTACGAGTTACTCGTACTCTGAACTTCAGCCATTCAACCAGCAAGGCAAAATGTACGCTTATTATTTTTGAAGCTGTTATTTATTCCAATTTTACCTCCATGCCCTTCCTAAATCTGAGTCACCAGCTGCCCCCGCCAAAGAAACATTAAGCATGCTAAGCTAGCTCACTTGCTGTGTGAAACGACAAGGAACTCTATAAGAGGGTGCAGAGCAGAGAGCACTTAAAGGCCTCTCCTGATTCAGCTCTATGGCGCATAGCTTTAAGATTAATTAATGACGCTCACAATAGAGGATTATGCTGACTGGATTATTATTCACAACAATGAGGCACCCGCTCCCAATTACACGTTGTCAGGACCTTGGCTCTTGAATTGTGTTGGCTATAGACATACACACAAATGCAAGCTCGCACAAACCCCTGCTAAATGCCATATAACCCCTAAGCAGCAACAAATGAGCCAAAGCCTTGCTCCTTCCTGGCATCCTACTGAGTAAGATTGGTGCCTTTTATATCAAAATACAATAAGGTAAGTTTTGGGATACTTTGGGTTATATTTAAAAGAACAGCCTTGCATTTCATCTCTCCCCTTCACTGCTGTAGCAGGAAGTCCATTAGCCAGGCTGAACTTCGGAGCACAGCAGCTCGACTCTTTGTTCGGCTTGACTTCCTGACAACAATCTCAAACTGTCTGCAGGCCAATCAGGCCAGTCCAGCATTTCTTGGGGCAGCTCGAAATCAAATTAGCCGAAGCGATGTTAATTCTGAGCAGCGTTTCATTAAAATGGGGAAAAGATAATCGGCGCCAAAGACTCCATGTCCTTCGGCCTAATCTAATAAGGCCGCGTTTTGTTTGTTTTAATCACGTTTAAGCAGCCAAAAGGGAGGAACATGACTGAGGCACGTAGACACTGACATTTCTTCCAGTATTGGCCATCTACTGTCCTCAGGTCAGCCATAATGACAAGGAGGACATCTCCATCCTTACCTATCACCCCTCTATAGGTGATGCCCCAGCCCAAATTAGGCCAGGCTATGATCCACGAACGGCCATGAAGTCTTAAGCCTGGGGTGCGAGTCCGAGTCTTGAGTCTTTAGTACAGTTATTTTAATTTAATCTCATTAGTAGCTGCATGAATTGTACTGTACATAAATGAACTCTACTGAAAACCTGTCAGATTTGACACCTTTATACAACTAGCCTTTCTTTATTACTAGAACGGCCTTCCTGCATCTCTGCAATATTGCTAAATTAAGAAATGCATTATCTCTACAGGATGCAGAAAAGCTAGTTCATGCATTTATTACTTCAAGGCTAGATTACTGTAATGCCCTGCTGGCTGGATGTTCCAGCAAAAGCCTTAACAAGCTTCAGCTGGTCCAGAACGCTGCAGCCAGAGTTCTTACTAGAACCAGAAAGTTTGACCATATCAGCCCAGTTTTATCAACCCTTACACTGGTTGCCAGTTAAATTTCGCACTGATTATAAAATTCTATTACTGACTTATAAAGCTCTAAACAGACTCGCCCCTCAGTACCTGAGTGAACTTCTCTCCCACTATGAACCATCACGCCTACTTAGATCACAAGGTGCTGGCTTACTATTAGTACCCAGAATTAATAAAGTTACATCGGGGGGAGAGCTTTCTCGTACAAAGCCCCCCGGCTTTGGAATAATCTTCCTGTTAATGTTTGGGACGCAGACACAGCCTCGGTCTTTAAGTCTAGGCTAAAAACTTACTTGTACAGTCGAGCCTTTGGTAATTAGCTATTCCTGTCAGATCTAGACCTGACAGAGTCTCTGCTGCTCTGTTTATACTGTAATCTGTGATCAGTCATTCTTTACAGAACTGACTCTCTGTGTGTTTTCCTTTTTTTGCCGAGTTGAACAGCTGCCCATCCTGCGCTGGACCGGCTTGACCACCATCAAGCTTCATGCTGTACAATGCTGTGTAATCCTCACCCTCATGAACTGACCCTCCTGATGATGCTGCTGCATAATCTAAAACGAATCAATTTAACCATTGCTCCACCTGTTTTCCCCGCTTTGTACTATAATACTTTACACTAACAATGTTTACTATCCGGTGTGGACCAGAAGAGGATGGGTTCCCCTTCTGAGTCTTGGTTCCTCTCAAGGTTTCTTCCTTTTGCTCTTAGGGAGTTTTTCCTTGCCACTCTCGCCGCTGGCGATGTTCATGGGGGCTCGGACCCGGATTTTTTCTTTTCTGTAATGTTGATTTTTCTGTAAAGCTGCTTTGTGACAACGCCTGTTGTAAAAAGCGCTATATAAATAAACTTTGCTTGCTTGCTTTATAGAAAGACCTTCAGGCTGAAAGACAGAAATGAAGTGCTACAATAGGTAAATGCAATGTTTAACAAAGAGGCAAAATGCGCAAATGCACTTTGTATAGCATGTATTCTAACTAGCAGGAAAGTCATCTGTAACCTTACAAAACTTCAGATAGACTAGATCTCAGCTTCGGCATAGAATATTTGCTATATTTACTACCAGAATATTGGCAACATTTACTACGTGCAAGCCAATCGTTTCACGTTGTTTTGCAACTTTTTTTTTAAACACCGCTTTTACTGCATGTTGTGCCTTACTCTGCACATTCAACTGGATGTTTTTCTGTAATGAAAGGCTTGTTTCTTGAAGTTGAATTTTTTAAAAATATTTTTATAAACATACAGTTCTCATATTTTAAGGTGTTTACTGATGGCTTTATAGAAGTGGATTCCCTATGTCAAAACCTAAAATGTCCAGAAAATGGTGACGTCGCTAAGAATCCTATGGCTCGCATCACAGCCGAGCACAGTTTGATTATGCGCTAATATAGAAATGCGGCAACCCAAATATTAAGAGACATTTTGTCCTTTCAACACAAATCAAACCACCTTAGGAGCCACAATATCTTAAGTCCATTTTACCATCTTAGCTGTAAATATGTCTCAGTATGTGCTACTAGCACAGGCTGAAAATATAATCTAAACAAAAACATAGACTTCCTTTGCTCTGCTTTAAGCTTTAGCTCAGCTATAGCCACTTTTCTCTCATCTCTGGCAGGAAACTTTTCCACAAAAGTAGAACAGTTTCTTGTAAAATGTTTTTCAACGTTTACTTATTATGAGGCCAGAGTTAGCTTATCATTGCCAGCTTTAATTTCCCAGTCCAGCTTAAATGGTGCCTGAGGCGCCAGAATGTAACTGCTATACCATTTAAGGTGGAACGTGACAATTCGAACAAGAAGCTGGTGAATAGAAACTGACTTCAGCCTCGTGGCTTTTTAGTGTTTGACAGTTTCTCGTTGCAGATTAAACATATCAGGAAACCAGATGGAGTGATTAAAAATGCAAATAAGTCTATTCATCTCCAAATTATCCACGTTCGTCTTAAATCTCTCTTTTTGCCTTTTCGGTAGCTACTAGCTAGGTGAGACTTGTCTGCGTTGCTGTGGAGACCAGCAGTCTGCATGCCAATCAGGGTTAAAGGGTGAATCAGCAGTTCTACATTAACTCCAGAGTTTAAGACCATTTATTGTTAAACTGTGTTGAACGATCAGCAGAGCTTTATTTTACTATAAAGGAGGATTATTTTATTTTTACCTACAAATCTAATCCTGCTGTGGGGACAGTAAAAGAGGCGCATGTTGCCGACCCCTGTCTTAAAGGAATGCGATCCTCAGTTTCCCAACATATTTGCCAGGCTGTTTAACAGTAAATTAGTCCTCCTCAGCTCTCTCTCAGTTCTCTTTCACAACATGGCGATTATCGTCTTTCATGCATCATCATTGGGTTACTTGTCAATAATGGGCAACATCCAATAACATCGCCTTATCGAGACTAGTTGAGACGCGTCATTTAAGAGTGAGTCAGAGTAAAAAGTCAGTCAAAACGCGACTCCAGTCCGAGTCACTGACTCGAGTCCCCATCTCTGGCAGATACTGATACAGTGCTCTACTGCCAAACAAACTCATTGATTGCTTATGTTCACATTTACTGCACAACCTGGGTTGGCAGCCACGTTGCAAGTGTTACAGCCTGTATTTTTGCTTTGCATAGCATTTCTTAGGTAATTTTGCTCTTGTGCAGACATTTATGATGTGTATATATATATATTATATGCACATTTATGATGTGTATTTATATTATATGCCCATTTATGATGTGTATATTATTTATATTGTGCTGTAAAAAGTGTAGGTAGCTGAATCAGGGAAAAGTTGAGATGTGAAAAATCTTCATATGATTTTCCTCTGCAGTTAAAAAGGGGGGGGGGATCCTAAAACAAAATAATTTATTCTTTATCAGCAGAGTGATCGCTTGAACGGACTCAATCAGTCGTGTCGAGGCTTAGTGTCGCTCTACTTTGGCTCCTCATTCAGCCGGTCCAATCTCTGCCGTGTCATCTCCGCGCACATTTATAAGGGGCTGGGCTCTTGATTATCTCCCAGCCTTTTTCTAGCGCTTTCCGCCGCCGCATGCTCCAATGTATTAACTGAAATGAGGTGGCTGTCCAGGTCGCCCCCACCCCTCCTTTCCCTCCCTCGCTCCTTCCCTGCGCCTGCCTGCTCTCCTACTGCTGTTAATCAGTGACCAGTAGCCCCCCTCCGCCGCACCGGGCCGCATACATTAGCATTCATCAGTACTCCACACCCTCCTCCTGCTCCCCTGCTACAGACAAACAAAAGGTTACACCTCTCCTCTGGCCTTTTCTCTCCAGCTCTCTTTTTTCTGTCTCTCTGTCTTTCTCTGTTTCTTCTTCTTGAATCCCCATGAATCCTGCTATCTTATCAAGCTTGGACAGACGAGACAAATGCTTTAATGTGGGTGTGCGTGAGCGGCTCTGGCCGGCACGGGCCACCGGATAAATCATAGATGAGCCAGCGTGAGCACTGTTATCATAATCGCGCCATTCTCACTCACTAATACCACGAGCTGCAAACTCCAGCGTTCTTCATCTAATATTGATAAACGTGTAATTACACAAGGCAGAGTTTGTACACATGCTGTGTGTGTGTGAGACATATGTGAGTCAGGATAGGAGGGATTAAAATACAGCATTATATGAAAATAGGAAGAATCCTCAGCTGTTCAGTGAGGGGGAGAGAGAGAGAGAGAGAGAGAGAGAGAGAGAGAAAGTGGGAGAGGAAGGGAGGGAGAGTGGAGAGAGAGAAAGAGAAAGAGAGACAGAGAGTCAAAGAGGGGAAAGGGAAGAGACGTAAACAACTAGCAGGAGCAATAGAAGAGAAAAAGGGAGTAAGAGAAAGAGGGAGGGAGAGAGAGAGAGAGGAGAGAGAAAGAGTCAGAGAGGGAAAAAGACAGTCAGAGAGAGGAAAAGAAAGAGATGCAAACAACTAGTGGGAGAAACATAAGAAAAATAAAGCGAAGAAGAGAGAAAAAGAGAGAAAAAGAGGGAGATAGAGAGAGAGAGAAAGGAAGAGAGAAAGAGAAAGAGGAAGGTTGAGAGAGAGAGAGAATGAGAGAGAGAAAGAGAAAGGGAGGGAGAGGGGAGAGAGAGAAAGAGAAAGAGTCAGAGCGGGGGAAAGGGAAGAGATGTAAACAATTAGCAGGAAGAATAGAAGAGAAAAAGAGATTCAGAGAGAGAGAGTGAGGGAGGGAGAGAGTGGGGAGAGAAAAAAGAAAAACAGAGAGTCAGAGACGGGAAAAAGGAAGAGATGTAAACAACTAGCAGGAGAAACAAGAGAAAGAAAGCAAAGAAGAGAAAAAGAGGGAGCAAGAAAGAGAGAGAGAAAGAGGGGAGGATAGAAAGAGAGAGAGAGAGAGACAGATACAGAAGGAGGAAAAAGGAAGAAATCTAAGCAATTAATTGGAAAGAAAGAAAGAAAGAAAGAAAGAAAGAAAGAAAGAAAGGGAACAGTTGTAGAAGGCAAGAAGAAGGAATATAAGAGAACGAATAAACAAATAAGAGAAACAGAGAGGAGAAAAGGGGAGAGTTGTGAAAGGGAGGAATATAAGAGAAAGTAAAAGCAAATAAAGGAGAGATACAGAGATAAAGAGAGGGAAGGGGAAGAGAGAAAGAGGTAGAGAGAAAAACAGCTAGGGAGGAGTGGAAAAGCACAGAAAATAAGCAATGCAAGAGAGAAAAAACGGAGAGAGAGAGAGAGAGAGAGACAGTAAGAGAGGTGAAAAGGGAAGAGATGTAAACAACCAAAAGGAGGAAGTGGATGAGGAATATAAGAGAAAAGGAGAAAAGGAAGAAAAAGAGAGAGACAGATACAGAAGGAGGAAAAGGGAAGAGATCTAAGCAACTAATTGGAAAGAAAGAAAGAAAGAAAGAAAGAAAGAATAAGGGGGGAATGTGTGAGTAACTGGGGAGCGAGAAGAAGAGAAAGAGAGAGAGGGCGAGAGAGATCAGGTGTGTACTAAAGACTGTCAGTATAAAATGCTGATGTAGAGCATATTGCTCCTGCTCTTACTTCATCTCCCTCCCCTGTGATCAGGAGGCAATTACTGAAAAGAAAAAAGGAAAAAAACACAGCATCACTTCATTCTTGTGCTCCCTAACTTTAATTGCTTAATGCATCCCTTACTGGTGCACCACTCGCTCCTATTCTCTCTCTCTCTCTCTCTCTCTGCTAAGCTCTCTGCTTTACTGCTTATAGGTAATTAAACACAAGCTTGCATGTGTGGTAAGAAATGGCACTCAGAGACATCCAAGCTCAGAATATTCACCACTGATATTAGTGCGTATGACCGAAATGTGTGTGTGTGTGTGTGTGTGTGTGTGTGTGTGTGTGTGTGTGTGTGTGCTCACACTCTCCCTAAATCTGCCAAAAAGAGGGCAGAGCTGCGTGGCAGAAGAAAAATGAGGCTTGTTCATCCAAACAAGCCAATCCCCTTAAAACCCATATCCCCCAGCGTGAGGCCAGAAATACCTCCCCAACCCCGTGCAAAACAAACAACCAAAAATAATAACAATAATAAGGAGCGGAGTCAGGAACGACTCAAAAAACAAGGCCAAGCAAATGCGACCTGAAATGCTGGGCTATGGCAACGTGATCCCACCACAGACAAGACACTTTAAGGCAGGGGTGTCAAACTCAACCAGTAAAAGGGCCGTATTAAAAATCTCATCAAATCTGCAGGTCAGAGGAAAATATTTATACACATATATATATATATATATATATATATATATATATATATATATATATATTTCATTTTAATTAATGTTGTGCTGTAACCTAAACTGGCCATTGTTTATTCAAAATATGCCAAAACTTCAACAGTAAAATACAGACACACCTTGAATACTTGAAGTATTCATTATTTAAATGTCCTCAGGAGTCTTTTAAACCTGCCTATTTGCTTGGAAGACATCTGATCCTATTTGCTGCAGGTTCATTAAGACCCGAGCTGCTGAGCTGATTTGAGGTGTTTATGTTGGCTGAACTGCAGCTGAAATGCATTTTGGTGATATGACTGTTGTGGAATTGTGTAGAATTGAGGTGTAACCACTGTCCCATAGACTGTTGCTGGGGTAGGAGAGTCAGAGCACATTACGGTGCAGTGCATGCTGGGGACTGTAGTGCAGCACACCGTGAAACGGGCTAATATTAACAGAAGATTAAAATACTTTTGTGGGCCGGATAGGATTGTGTGGCGGGCCTAAACTGGACCACAGGCCTTGAGTTTGACACATGGGCTTTAAGTGGAGAAACTCTCTCAAAAGGGTAGATCACACTAGCGTTTGTAGGTAAAAAGGGAGATGTTTTATTATGATCAGAATTAGATCATATTTTTGTTGTTTCTGTGATTTCTTGACATCGAAAGTCAAAAGTGCAGATTTAAATGTGTTGAAACAGAACGCAAAGTGATTGTAAATGTAATGCATTACAGAACTACCCATGCAATTAATTATGTAATTACATTTAAACAGTTCATAAGGGTTAGACAGCTCACACAGAGCAACCTGCAACCACCAAACACAGAGGTGCAGACTTTAATCTGTCAATATACAATGTAAATAAAATGTAAACGTAAATAGTGCAGCAAAGTGATACGAGTAACTCCAGACGTTTAGAGGTTGAAGAGGTACATCTGCACATTGAAAATACAATCCTTCCATGCTACAGACTAAACTACTTCAACACTACCAAGTAGCAAAAAGTTCCATGTCATTTATTACCAAATTTCAATACTTAAGTAATCAGTTTTAGTGGACGTGAGCCAATAAGCATGCGTGTAAGTAAATGGAACCAGAATTTCTTCCAAGTCATTTCTTTTCGTTCATTCATTATGAAATTTACATATAGTGTAAAGGGTAACATTTTCAAATTATGTAAAAAACTGAAAAACGTCAAACATGGAGATACTTGGTTTTCTTCTGACCACAGCGATATGTTACTAACATCAGCACTTCGTAATTAGTCTGAAGCTGCTCCTGTCAATAAATATACCTACAATTAGCACTCAATTCTGCTTTAAGCCATTTCCAATTGTGGTTTCAATTACAGCACCATTCAGTTAAAGTTAAAGACCACCATTCGCACATTAAATTCCAGTCAAAACAAAGTAGATATTCAATTTTCAGCGCAAGGGAAGAAGCAGAATGCATATTTAGAAGAAAATTACCCAGACTCCTCGAAAAACTAAATCTAATACCCATTTTTCAGTATTTTGGGTGTCCTACTGCATCCATTATTTACAGATAGTTATTGGCCATCTTTGACTTGATCATATGTCATATTACATTGCAAGGTACTTTTCTGCTTAAACAACACTGACCATGTATGAAACAGCATGTTTCATTACAAAGAGAGCAAAATTTGGCCTTAATTTGATTTAGTGCAGTGCAGTTTTTGAAACGTTGAATAAAAACTGTACTGAGTTTTCGGTATCATTATGAAATGGCACAAGTGATTCTTTTTCCTATGTTCCAACTTATCAAACCTTACACAAATGAAATACCATGATGCATATTGTAATTTTTTGATATTGGATGCCGTATCGGTGAATTTTTAAGAGGTCAAGTACGAGTAAGTAAGCATGGGCCCATGCTGATACCCCATACTAGTATCGATATTAATGCATCCCTATTCTCTATACCAGTGGTGTCCAAGCTTATCCACAAAGGGCCAGTGTGGCTGCAGGTTTTCACTCCAAACAAGCTGAAGCACACCTGATTCCACTTGTTTAATCAGTTGGTCTTAATCTTCAAACATTTCATCAGGTGACCTCCTGCACTGTTGGAGTGAAATCCTGCAGCCACCCTTTGCGGATAAGATTGGACACCCCTGCTCTGCACCTTTTAATACTTTTTGAACTCAAATTCTCACTTATTTTCCTTTGACTCTCTCTTTTCTTATGCAAGTGGATTATCTTATGTTTAATCTCCTCGAAAATATCTCCTGAAAAATGAATAACTAGTACTTATTGGCCGTCTTTGACTTGATTATATGTCACATTACATTGCAATGTGCTTTTCTGACCATATTGTGGACAGAGTCAGTGCTTCAACAACACTGACCATGTATGAAACAGCATGTTTCATTACAAAGAAAGCATAATTTGACCTTAATTTGATTTAGTGCAGTGCAGTTTTTGGAACGTTGAATAAAAAATGTAGAGTTTTCGGTATTATTATTATTAAATGGCACAACATTCTTTTTTCTATGTTCAAAAAACATCAAAACTTACACAAATGAAATATTATGATGCATATCGTGTTTAAAAAAAATGCCCTGAATGATCGTGATATTATATTTTTAGTATATTGACCACCCCTAGCCGCTCCCACTTCTGTAATATTGTAATTTACAACACGGTACTGGAAAGAGCATCGCTTAGAAACTGGTATGAAAGTCAAAGTATTGTTATCAGTATTGGTATCGGTATCAGCACTGAAATATTCTGATACCCAGACCTATAAACATCCACAAATAGCAACTTGCGAACACTAAACACAAGGTCAGAGTGATCTAAAGTGAAACCAATCATGCACTGCTCACAATGCTGCCATATCAGGCTGCCGTATCAGTCAGGGTTTTGTATGAAATGTGGCAAAAAGCATGATACCAGCAAGCAAAGGAATATGCTATTATGAATTCATACACGGATGAACGCACACACACACACACACACACACACACACAAACATATACACAGGCACACGCTTTATTCAGAGAGGAGGTTCTTCCTGACAGCAGCTCCAGGAGAGGCTATTATGAAGCCGGAGCCCAGCGTCCGCGCCAGAGCAGCCGAGCACAATAAAAATTCCTCTTCTTTAATTAACTTTTATGGCTGCCGAAGAGGACACGCTGACACCTGTCTTACGCTGGGCTGCAGCTTATTACATTCCCCCCACTCAGCTCGCTGTAGGCGTCTCTGTGCGTGTGTGTGTGTATGTGTGTAGCTGCTGAAAAGGGAGTGAAGGATGTTTTTTTGGAGGGGGGGCGGGTTTCTATCTAGTTTCTAGAAAGCAGTAATAAAGGAAAAGTGCTCTGTGTTTTGGACAGAAGAGTGGGCTGATCATACAAGCGGTGAGTTTTGTGCCATCTTGTCACAATTTGTGGACGTCCAGTAAGACAAGACATCAAATTATTTTTAAAAAAATAAAAACTGCTCCCTCAACCTTTTCTGTCCTTGTCGATAGTTACTGATGCTGTGAATCACTTCTATTTCTCTGTTTTCTGTTTTCGTTCGTTTTTGTATTTATAAATTGCTTGGCAATAATGTCAATTGTAACATACAGAGAAAGAGAAAGAGACAGAAAGAAGACATTATATGTGTGTGTAAGGCCTTCAGTTTGGGCCATAAACATCAAAACGCAGACAAAAACAAATAAAGTAAGCACCACTATGATAATGCTAATTCCTGCTGGCGCCTCTAAGGGACGTGTAATGTTATTGGTGCATTTTTGGTGGGCATTCTAGATTAAACACAGACATGAAGCTTGTAAAAGACATTCTATATGTTTCATATGAAGCTTGAAACATATATTTTACCTTAAATGTTTCAGTGACTCCTTCAGTAAATGGTTGCTGCTATGGTTGAACCAATCAGGCAACAGTTTGTAGTCACGGTCAGTAATGTACGTAGAAAATCCAGAAGGCCTAGAGTGATGATGAAACTGGTCTCACTGACTGAAAATTCACACACTTGTATGATTCCACTTTCTAATTATGTTGGCACTTAGTCTAACAGGGGTGCCCAAACTTTTTGTCCTGGGGGTCCGAAGTAACTTGCAACTGACATAATAAAAAATGCAGAATTGAAAAATGTTTTATCTTTCGGTGGGGACTGGGTGGGGGCTTTTTTCTTTGGGCAGGGGCTTTGTTGCAAGCTAAATGAAACCTGCCAACTACCTGCCGACTACACTTTGGGCAGCCCTGAAAGCTTAACCCAGGGGTCAGCAATTAATGGCTCTTTTACTGCCCTGTTGCGGCTCCAGAGCAGAATCAGATTTTTAGGTAAAAATAAAATAATCCTCCTTTAGAGTAAAATGAAGCTCATCATTCTAACACAGTTTTAACAATAAATGCTGAAAGCAGAGCAAAGTAAGTGAGTTTTCATTTAGATTATATTTTTTAGTCTATACTAGTACATTAACACATACTGAGATACATGTTAAAAGTGACAAAAGTTTGTGGCTCCCAAGGTGGTTTGATTTTTGTTAAAAGGACAAAAATGACTCTTCTGAACAACTGGGTTGTGACCCCTGGCCTAACCAACAGAAGAGCTTGCTTCGCTGTATCTGCCAAGGAGGAAAAAAAGCAGATTGGATAATTTTCCAACAAGCATTTTGAGATTTTTTTATCCCTCAATTAAAACTTCACAATGAAATGAAACTCTTAGGCACTTAAGCACATTACTCAAAGACATTCATCTTGGCAACAGACATGAAATCACCAGATATCATTAAAACAAACGCTATATATAATATATATATAGACACAGATATCAAGGGATAGATGGAAGCAGAAAGAGAGAGACAGAAGCATATATACATATATATACATACAGAAAGAGAGACAGAGAAAGAGAGTGAGAGAGACAGGCGTAAGAACAGCCATGGCCTCGGTTCCTGACTTTTCTCCTCTCTGACCGTGGCTTTGACTGTCCGTCTCCACGTTGGTCCAGCCGCCGCCCACCTCTTCCCTCTCTGCTGCTAACTGTGTTTGCCCAGTATCACATCACACTGTTGTTCAAGCTCATGATGCAGGGCCAAACATTCATTATATCACCACCACTCGCCACCTACACGCGCGGCTGAAAGCGACAGCGCTCGCAGTCTATGTGCAGATTGGCTTGTCTAAAAATACTGCGCTGAAGCCCAGGGTCATTTCCAGCTGAAAGATTCTCCGCGCTCTCAGCGGACTGTAATTAGCGTTGCTCAGTTAGCGCCAGCACCCAGCCATCTCTCGCTTCACCAACAAAAGGAAGCTTGATTTGATCAAGATGTGAAACACAAGCCTGCTGGCTGTTGCGGATATTAGTCTACGAAAGGTAGCATTTGTTGGGCTTTTTTCTTTTTTTGTAATTTTTTTTTTTTTGCTGGAGGAAAAGGTGAGGAACACTTTTTCATCTAGTTTTCACAACACCTCTAAGTCTAAGGGCAGAAATAAGAGGAAATAAAATCTGTGACCTCATGACTGGACCTGAAGGAAGCGTGCTGTCGGTCTCCCAGTACTCGGACAACGGCCTAACGGCTTAACGGTCAGTCCTGCGACTGATACTTTGCTGCTGTGTTATTTTGCTAGTCTTGGATCTTCTGATAGTTCTCTGAGCTTCTAAACCCATTTAGAACATCACACCCCTTGTTTATTTTGCTATTATCTGGCCATGGGGTGAAAAAAAAGCCAAATAAGCACCGTCATACGTGTCCCAGTGCTGACAGGAGTGAAATCTTTGGCCTGATGATCACCTCAATGAAATCATGAACTCATTGAAGATGTGGGGAACAACGTTCGTTTTCTACCTAGAATGCAGGATGAGCATTTTACAGTTTTCAGGAGGGGAATTCACACACAGTTAGTTAACACTGTTTTCCCCAGCCCTTTATAGGTGAGATACTCTTCTGAATTCCGAGAACGCCTCTTAGTTCGTGTTAATCCCAGAGAGACGCGAGCTCTACAAAACGCCATTTCACACTTAAAATGAGATTACTATTCCTTGTGAAACACACATTATACAGCTTATGTTCATCGGATGCTGTGGCTGCAGCTGTGCTGTTTGAAATTCTGAGAATTTTACTCCTTTGTTGAAGTTACTACGTCAAAAACAAGCAGTATATCGCTGCTGTTGGAACAAAAACATTTTTGTCGAGTTTTTGTCTAGTTTGAAAATGCCTGGTGCTCTTTACATTGTAAGTAAATTTCATGAAGAATGGACCAAAAAAAGACTCAAAATTACTTGGAAAAAACATCTGGTTCCACTGATTTACATTAAAAGTGAAGTATGTTTTTTCCTTCTCCTGTAAAGTTACCATTTTGGGGAGGTTTGGTTCCAACAGCAGCGATATGTAATATCTGGTTCTTCTTAGCCTTGCTTGAACTCTAAAAGCAAGGAACTCCTCAGTTCAGTCTAATAGACTGGTATTAGGGCTGATCAAGGCATATTTTAATAGGTCAGTATCCACTATATTAAGCCATATCCAACTCCAACCCTTTGTTAAGGCTGTTTCTCTCCACTGTGCTCTGTTTACGCCCCTGTCACATAGGTGACATTACACAAAACCTACAGCACTGAAGCATTTAATAAGCAGTATAAATGTCTGTGTTATGGAACTATAGCTGGAAAATAAAGAAAATAGAGAGAGCTCCCTGTAATATCTGCACACTGTTTAAAGTAAAAACATCCAAATCGGACATATCTAAAAATGTGTGTGACATACAGTACTGTGGAAATGTTTTAGGCACCTGAGAACGTAGGATTTAATAAGCTATTTATCTGTTCAGTAAGGAAACTCAGAAAAACTCAAATTAGAATAAATACATAATATTAATACAGTATGTAGTGATTCTATGTACGTCAGTGTTAATTTAAACATTCCAAACTTCTCCACAACACAGCCCAGTATTTTCTGTGGTCATCATTCAATACTCAGTTTGGCTCAATCCATACTTCTTTAATTAATTAAACAAATCCATGTGATTGGGGTGGGGGGGGCATCGAGGTGAAGTCAGGATCCAAATCATTGTTCTTCTAACTAGACCATAATATATCCATCCATCCATCCATTGTCTAAACCGCTTATCCTTCTGGGTCGCGGTGGGGTGCTGGAGCCTATCCCAGCTGTCATTGGGCGGAAGGCAGGATACACCCTGGACAGGTCACCAGTCCATCGCAGGGCAGACAGACAGACATACACATACACATTCACACCTAGGGGCAATTTAGCACGTCCAGTTGGCCTGACTGCATGTCTTTGGACTTTGGGAGGAAACCGGAGTCCCCGGAGGAAACCCACGCAGACACGGGGAGAACAGGCAAACTCCACACAGAAATGACCCTGGTCGCCCGGCTGGGAATCGAACCCAGGCCATTCTTGCTGTGAGGCGACAGCGCTACCCACTGCGCCACCGTGCCGCCCTCCCATAATATATCATATAATGATAATACTTTTGTAAAAACAAAATCCTCGCTACTTTTTTACTCCATTAATGTTTGTTCTCATTTATTTGAATATTCTATGTAGTTTTTACAAGTAAAAATACATATATTGCTGAGAATTAGCAGCCAAGCATACTTAAAGCTGAGAGAAAGTAGTGCATCGTTGCTCTCAGAAAAAAAAAACAATTCCAAGCAATTGTGGAGCTTTGCTATTGGTCCATTCATCATGACATTTCCACACAATATAAACGACAGCTGCTGCACCCTAATAATGAAGGAAAATAAAAATAGGAAAAAATTTACATGTGTGTTTTTTTGGACAGTAACAATATTTCAGACACCATAAAATGGTCATTTTAAAAACGCTGTCTGTGATAAAGTGCGTCCCTCGACCTGGCAGTGTGCTGCGGCAGGGGACACACCTTATGGGTAGCGTCGGGCAAGTGGTCCAAGTAACTGGAATAAAATACAGCTGGTCCAAGAGTTCTTCTCCCCGTCACCTTTATTTACACACCAACACTCAGGATTATTTACATATTTACACGCGCACACATCACAAACGAAAACAAAACGAAAACAGTCTCTACGACTAAGAAACAGACCAATGACGGCAAAGTCATACAGGTCTTCCACTTGCATCACCTTCAATCTTCCACCAAGCTGAAAGAAGGGATCCTTCCCGTACCCCCCAGTAATGTTGCTTATATTAGGGGTGCTCCTCCCCTAGAATATACCATTACTGGCCCGGGTTAAAACAAGTGCTTCAGCACTATTTAAATGTATTTACATTCAACAGTAAATAATTAATGTTCTTCACTTATTCTTCACAGTTACATTTATGATGTCATTAACACATATTCACAATACAGTGTATACTTATTAAACAATTTCCTTTTCTTACGGGTTTTGTCCTTCCCTCCTCTTCTACAGAGGATGGACTCACCCAGGTACGTAAATCACAGGTGAACCCATTCAGTTCTCTTTGCTCCTCAAAGCAAGGATAACCAGTCTTCAAGTAAGTACAGGTAAGTGTTTACAATCAGTCATTATATTGTGATGTGTAAAAAAGTACTTTACATCATCACATGGTCTAAACAAAATGTATCAGTTCAGTGTCAGACTATGCTTATACTACACTGTACTGTAAAGTAATCTGGAACCGAGCACGTCTTACCTAAACTGGACTGGTTCTGCTCATTTTATTGCTCTTGAAATGTGCACTGCACAGCTGTCCTAACCTGAATACAGCCCTACAATTTTCCAACCAAGTCCGCCCGACACACAGCACTGTGTTTCGAGCCCAAACTTGAACTCAGCCCAACAAAATTCTGTCCAAATCATGAACCTGAATCATGATTTTGAGTCTGAAACTTACAGAAGCTCAACAATATTCAGTTCAGTCCATCATCAAATAAAGTACCAAATCAAACGTTATATTTCTCATATTAGTGCTTCTTTACATACAACATATAACATACTATACTCAAACATATAACAAAAATATTTATGGCCAAAGTCAATCTTTGAATCCGATCTAAATCTGACACATTTGGAAAATGTGACATACCAGGTTTGGACAAATATTATAAGCTTGTCTAAGAGCATGAACATGAGAACATAGATGACCCCTTTCTTTCATGACCCCTGTTATCAGAATAAATTCACATGTTACCCAGGAGATAGGGCTCAAGATTAATCGTTTTTATATCGAAATCGCAATTTGAAAGAGTGCAATTTTCAAATCGCAAGAGCCACAATGTTTTTTTTTAATATAATACGTTATCAACAATGTTGTCTTAAGTTTTAAATGGAAAAAAAATATCTAACTCAGAGCTCATAAGCTGCCTGGTTGAACACTCAGTGTTCAAGCCTCATGCCAGAAAAAACAAGCCTAGAGATTAATTTATAGAAAATTATTGCATTTAAATCTCAATCGCAATATTGGTCAGAAAAATTGCGATTAGATATTTTCCCCAAATCGTTCAGCCCTACCAAGAGATCTGCATTAATTGTAGATTTTTCACTTTTCATGCCTCCACAGACTCTGTATTCACCAGTTTATGTCAGAGGACAGAGTAGAGCTGGTCAAGAACCTCATGCAAACCTGTGAAGAACCTTCAGTGTGGAGTAATTCACAGCGCTGGGCCTTCACTAGTTTTTTAGGCAACTAAAGGCTTTTTTATGTGGCTATCCTGGCTGTAGATAATTTAGGTGATCTGAGGTGGAAAAGCACAAGATGGCTGGAGGATTTGCCAGATAGGCTAGCACTCCAGCTCCAGTGAGGTGGTTAGGCTGAGTTGAGTGTGTCTTAGCTGGAGCAGTATGGGTACACAGTTCAGCCTCGGTGCTAAGTGGAAAAAGCAGCGGTGGGGCCAACTATTGACTTCCTTTATTGATTTTGGCAAAGGACTCTAGTACTTAAAAATCACAACAACTTTTAATCCAACGTGATGATTGTGGCAGCCTCCCCAACCCCTCCTGAATGTGGCTGAAATCAGTGCAGAGCAGCTGCAGAGGCTTAGGATAAAGTGGCCCCCACCAATAGCATGGAATGACATCCAGAGCCTTCACCATGAGCACCGTCCACATATTACCTTGCAGAAAAGACAAAAAAGAAAAACTAACCGTAAGGCCGGTTCACATTGGCCCATATTCATCAAAGCTGCGTAAAAAAGAGAGCAGATTAGACCGACATCAATGATGAACTACTCTGCGTCTGATTCATCAAACTTTTGTACGACATGGAAGCGAAGATTTGAGCGCAAATGGCGAAGAGCTTCAGTGCGTGAAATCAAGCGCCAGCCTACCAGGCCTCATTTACACATTATTTACATTACAAGCACACCCTAAATCATGCAGATATTTAAGTATGGAGCCAATAAAACAACACAATTCTTCATCAAAATGCGTTATGAGTCAATGGCTGAGCTTGTAGGCAGTGTTTGAGGTCAAGTACCAAGTGCACTGCTGCCCCTACTGACCAAACTTTATAGTGACAAATTTACATGACTGAAAAGAACAGAATGTGAAATAAACTAAACATCTTAGAATTATGAATTTGTGTAATGTGATTATTTCAAACCAGACATTTTAAAGGTGGTTCAACCAAAGGTGAAACTGATGAACAACAAAACTGTCAGTGAAACTTGTGCGCAGATTTGACCACACTTTGATGAGCTTTTTCCTCCAGAGCTTTTTAGTCTTCTGTCTGAAGGGCGAACTGACTTAGCTCAATCTACATCAGTTTTTCATTCCAAATTGGTTGCATTAGACATGAGATCCTTTCCAGTGTGCTGTACTTTTTTACACATGCACATACTAATAAGGCATAAACTCCATTGAGATACATTAAAATCACATGCTCCCTCTATAGTGTCATGCATAATGTAGAACCATAATCTACAGTGTTTTGATCTTGCTGGCCTTGTAGCTGAGAATAGCGTCTGAAGGCCAAGCCTCAGAAATCAGTAGTTCTCTCCGTGCAGAATCAATATTTGCATTCCAACCCCAGTGTAACAATTTTAACAAATTGAAAAAAGTTATTTCTGTTTCTTTTACATAGACTATAGGTAGAGCTATTATATACTTAAAAAGCACTACTACACACAGCGCAAGAAAACTCATCTAATTTCATCATTTCACATGAGCGACAGGCAGCATACTGAGACTACACTCCAGCATGATATGAAGAAAACAATGTTATTAAGCAGTAACAGAGACTTCAAATGAGTATTTTTCAGTTGATGGGACTTTACTTGACACCAACACCATTGACTGGGATTCTGTGACTATGAACAGATGTGCTATCTGTGCCATCATATTTCCAACATGCTGTTAAACTGTTCAACTAGAAAAGAAAAGCAGAAAAAAAGCTATTCCTTCTATTCGGGCCTGAAGTGGTTATGTGACGGAGACGCATGGTCACTTGCGCTTCACTAACGCTGAGCTTACACGTCACGTCTGGTGAATTCGGGGAAAAACTCACTTCACACTTCGCCGGCAAAAACTTCCATCCATCCCAAAAAGTGGATCATTTGTGGGAGTGATTATCCGGCCCCTTCAGTGGCAAATAAATTCAATTTAGCCGGCGAGGTGATTTATGCTGAGCTTCGCCCCCTCATTATTCCGCTTCCACGCCCTCTCGCTCTTGCTGACCTTCCAGTACCGCGGACACCTTTTCCAGAACCTTCCATCAGGCCCAAAGAGTTTGGTTCTGAACTCCGGGCCACGTTTCTTGCTCTCTCGGCCCGTTGGAGTGCCAGCAGAACCAGAGTGTTTATGGGTTGCGATGCTCTGATGAGTAATGGAGAAAGCGCTTAACTACGTTTGATGCCTATTAAGGGGGAGGGCGCAAGTTAAAAGCATCCTGGGTGATGAAGGTTCTAAAGAGGCATGGCTCTTGGCCTGGCTTGACTAATGGCCAGAGATGAGTGATCAGAGGTGGTGGAGAGGTGTGCGGTGGGGGGTTGATTAAACTGCAGTATTGCCGCAGGAACCCTCCCATCCTCAACTCAACCTGATGTAAATATTTCACTGCAGCATAGCTTTACTGCCACGAAGGAGAGAGAGAGAGAGTGAGAGAGAGAGAGTGAGAGAGAGAGAGAGAGAGAGAGAGGAGAGAGAGAGAGAGAGTATGTGTGTCTTTAATACTAAAGGTGGGGGGGGCTGGGGGGGTTCTGCCGAGGCTCATTACCACAGCCTGTCGCTCTTGCACACAGTTTTACACACACACACACACACAAACGCGACGGCCTCTCGGAAATGAATTCCATTGTCACCCGGCGTCAACTCGCAAGAGAATTGGAACGAGTGCCCGTGTCCATGTGACTATCTGTCTCATGCCTTCTTCCTCCGCCACTGCAGCACCTCCATTTTGCTGCAGGGAGATTTGCTACAGTGTCTGGCTGATGAATAATAAAACACGATTGCTTTGCTTGGGAGGAGGAGGAGAAAAAAACCTCACAAACAAGCTGTATATATACCCCACACTCCAGGTTCAACACATCACTTATTATGTTTTTTACATGATAGTAGAAAATATATATATTTCTTTGGTCATATTTAAACTTCCAAAACAATCCCGCGGTGCTATGTGTCATAATTAACACAAACAAGACTCTGACCTACCTGGGCTCCACCCACAAACGCACAACTGTGAGGCTGGGCAGGCTGTACTGAACCTGGGCAAAATTAAAAATACTCAGAAACTGTAGAACTGTTAGTTTTTTGCCAAAATACTGAAGGTTAAAGTTAAGGTTAATTGTTTAATGTGATATTTGGACCATTCTACTGAATTAGTTCAAACTGCAGCACAATAGTAAAAAAAACTCATTCAGATTGTATTATGTTATGATCTGTTTAAACCCAAGACATTAATAGAGACAGTAATAAGCTAAATGTAAACAAAAATCATCATTTATAGGGTACTTTCTATTAGGAAGTGGCTGTCCCAAACCCTAACCCCTTAAATTTGAACTTGTGAAAGTAAAACTATTCTGTCTGCATCTCTGTCCCTCATGGCCACATGATGAGCAGCTAGATCCCACTGTTTTAAAGTAAGTGTGTCCCAAAATCTATAAATCAGTGTGTAACATTAACAATCGTCTCTACTGAAACACATTTTTTGGTAGTGCAAAAATGGATTGTTAGTCATTTTCTTTAATTAGATGAACATAATTAAGGTATAGGGTCATTTAAAACAAAAGTATTTCAGTCTAAAGTCCAAGCCAGTCCAAAATGCGCTTTCAAATCTGATTATTAACCGATTTAGTATCAATGATCCATTTAAACTACGCATGTGAAAGGTCTCACTGTTAGGATCAGGGATGCAACATTACAATCCAGTGCAGTACGATAGCAGAAACAATACATTGGATACAATTCATGTTTCAATACAATACATTTTTTTGACATACGGCGCTCCTGAATATGTGCCTTTGGTTTATATGTTGATGGTCCATAAAGGACCATGAAATTTGTTACTGAAATATAAAAACACAGTCATTCGAGGATGGGTATATGCATAACATTTATTCAGAAAGTCTAATTTATTTTATTAAGACACTTTAATTATTTGTGTACGTCACTTAGCCTATCAACATTATATTTTACCTGGTTAACTGGTTATTAAGTTTAATCAGGTCATCACCTGAACACAGCAAAATGAAGGTAAAACAATATTAAACCAAATGTTTAAATACATTTAGCAAACAAGACCTAGAAGTGATGGTGGAGAAAGCGGCCAACAAGAATCCTAAAAGAAGTCCTATGTGGTCTATTTAAACAATTATATGCTGTGAAGCTCGTTACAAGTTAAAAAAATAATTAAGAACATGTTTTTTTCAAAAATATTATTTGTTCTTACAAAAGTTCTTAAGAGAAAGTTTAAGAAACAAATGAAGAACATTCTTAAGATGTTATTTTGAAGAACAAAAATGCATCTCAACTTTTTTCCGATTTCAAAGCGCCATATTTTTACAACCGTGAGGTGTTTAGGAACCAATCACATACCAATTGAAAGAGGGGGTCATAGGGTTTCTGACTGTCAGTGGAAGATGGCTCCCTTCAGTCTGAGAGGAGATGAGACCTCTGAGCAGAAAGCGTTCTGCGTTCTCCACTTCAATAAGAGTGAATCCGTCAGAACTGTGCAGTGTGATTTTCGTGGGCAGTGAAGCTCCAACAGCTCAGAGCGTTCGTCGTTGGTTCCACAACACTGGATGATCTCCGAAATCACACTGAAAGAGCCGTGAATTCACATCATCAAACAGCCCTACTGCTATGTAATCGAAGTAGCATTAGCATGGTTGAATTAGCATTTGCTGTCATTTCCAAGCTATCTTAGCTTGATTAGCTACAACAACAGTTAGTATCAGTAAGTCTGACAGCAGCATCAAATGTAGCTGAAATTTATAAAATCATATCCTTGTATTGTAACACAATTACACCACATACATAAACTCAGGCATTTGCATTAGTGGAACAACAGACTGTAATAACATCATGGCATAGTGTCTACAGTCAAACATCCCAAAGCCAGACGTGGAGTAAAGGGTGAATTTAAAGCGGAGGATGATGTATGTATGGTTGTGGATGTGTGTAGCAGTAGGACCGGGCTATATAGATGCAGAAGGCTGCTGGGGGAGCTGGGTAATGCATCAGGGCTTATAGTGCGGAGCGTATGGGCCTATGAGTCATGGTGGAGCTGGGAGAGAGCTGAGCCTCCACTGGGACTCCGATAAGGGTGAACGAGTCCTCAGGTCTTCACATGCCAAACTGAGAAATAGAGGCACATCTTTAAAAGCACCGTCACCAAATTCGCTCCCCTGAACAAATATATCTCTCAACTCCTTCCTGCGGCGCGGGGCAGGACGCCACAAATCAAGCACGCTGGAACTTAAGTATGGATGGGAGAGTGAGAAAAAGGGGAGCGCTAACTGATTAGAGAGCAATCTCTGTTCTTTATCTTATATCCATTAGCCTGACATACAGTGCAGCAGAACACTGTCAGCGCTACTGTATGATCTGGCCTTATTCTACTGATTTTTCAGTATTTATGCATACATAATTAAGATGTTAAAATAGTCATTTGAAGTGATTTGATGTGAGATGATGAATTGTAGAGAACTTTCTTTACAGTGGTGGTGATAGGAACCAGGGGTCACAATGTCTAACAATGCAAATATATTTTATTTACTATCCAAAATGACCAGGAAACCTGCATGTCTTCTGAGTTTTATACGTAATGTTTAAAACAGTAAAATAGTGGTAAATGCAAAAAAAGAAAACAAAAACTTTTTGCCTTACAACACCCTGCATGTACCTCTCCACTATGAATGTATTAAGAAAATATGGTTTATTCTCTATGACAAGTAATGTAAACCTACAATTCATCCAATACACAAATGAATCATAAGACACACACCATGTACACACAGTACAACGTTTTCTTACGGGCCTTATAGATTTTAGTGTGCGTATACAGACTGTCCTCATATTACTATTTATGGCTTTCTCCATTCATTCTGGCATTGTACACTCATATAATATTTATGTCAAGAAATAATTAACACACTTTCCCACCTCTTACACTGCCAACTCTGTCAGTCTTTGTGTTTATTAGGCAGCCTCCATCACCGACCACCCAGCTACCACTAAAAGAGAATCTAAACAGCTTTGATAACAGCCAAGAAGACCATTTTGCTTAAGTGGAAAAACAAAAAAACATTATGTACAGACATCATTGTGTATATTTAAGCAGAAAAAATACAGCTTCAGCTAACCAACAATTAAACATAGTGCCGGCTCTATCTAATGGGCGACAAAAGCAGCTGCACAGGGCCCTGCGGCCACCAGGGGGCCCCCATAACAACTTCTGGGTTATTACTGTGTCATTATGTTGTCCACACCTTGCATGAACATGTGTTTTGTGTCCAGATCGTATCTGGAGATACTCGGCCAGCAATAGAGGCCGGATTCTATTTACACTAAAATGTGTCCCCAGTTTGACCAGATGAGATCCGACTGTACTTTTCCCGTAAAAAGCACATCAACACATACGTTGTTTCTGTTTGATCTTTGTTTTCATTTCCCTGTTACGAGTCGACCAGCTCAACTTGGACACATTCACCTGCCCAGAATGTAAGAAGGCTCTTGGTTTGGGGTAATTTCAGCTGCACGTATTCTCCCTCTTTCCTCTGTAGACACATTTCTGCTGACATGATTGTATACAGATAACAAAAATGTATTTCGTCTACATTTGTGTGGCATTAAATGCAGTTAAGATCCGTCTCTGACCACCGTCAAATGTGGTTTGAGTGGTCTGATTGTAACACGTTCACAGTGAGGGTCTCCTCTGGGTGTTTACACCTGGCTTTCATCCTGTCAAGCGAAATCAGAATGTGATCCGATTAGCCAAAACACATGTTGATGCAAGGTGTAAAAAGACCATGAGATACTCAAGTGAGCGGAAAAAAGGCAACCGGTTAATCATGTCTTAAAACATCTGCAAAAACCCACAGCAGCTGGAGGTTTGGGCCTACCAGTGTTTAGGCGCTATTACTGGGCAACGTTATGGTGCTCACTCATTGGCAGTGTGGGACTCCAGGGGAAGGCACTACTGGACAGCTCCCCATTATGGTTAAAAATGGGAGTTAATAACAAAAAACATCCCTCTGTATGTTGCTTTTTCCAAGGTAAAGTCACCTGCAAGGGTGTTTGGTATCAATTTTGTTTTAAGGGATTCACTGAGAAAAAAAATGTTTCAAATTACCAGATGCATTTATTTACATCATCACAAATCGATGGAGTCTTTCTTTTAGCGATCTCTACATAGATAAGAAGTTTGCCTCTTTCACTCAACTTCAGAATAAATTCAATCTGCCTTAATCACATTTTTTTGTTAGGCATTTTGTTCAGTTAAATAATTTAATAATTTATAACTAAACCAAACAGTAAGATACTTAATGGTCTCTTTCTGTCAAGTCCTGGCTTTAGACATTTAGTTTCTCATTTCGTTTCTGCGTTCATTCATTCTGCAACTCCAATCATGATGAAGAAGCCTGGAACACTAAACGATACACTGTCCGATAAAATCTGGGAGGAAGGCTTTTCAGGAGTTCATGGCTGTTCTGTAAATTCTAGACACAGACAGTTTAGTTACACACAGCCTCTAATGCTCCAAAACCAGGTTAAGCGAGATGTATGAATCCAAATCTCCACAGTGCAACAGGTGCAGCACTGCAGAGGGATCCCTTTTACATCTATTCTGGTTTTGTCCTGTGCTACAAGATTTCTGGTGTTGTTTTGATGTGGCAACCACTGTATCCTCCGTTGAAAAACAGGTGGTTGCTATGACAATGGTTGCTATGATGTCAGCTAAAAAGGTAATATTCTTAAACTGGAGATCCCCAGATCCTCCTCGTCGCAAGGGTTGATTTAACAAATAGATCTTTCTTATACAAATGAAGCAATTAAGTGCTAATGAGCTAAACCAGAAAAACAATAAGAGTGTATGAGGATCCTTCCTAAATGTTTCAGAAGAGAAGGAAACTCATATCTACACTACTGTAAATCGCCCTTTTAACTTGCAGTGAAACAAAAAAAAACGTTCGGACAGCCCATCTCAGTATATTGTGGTCATTTCATGATTTTATTACTTTTTGTCGTATAACAGTGAACATATGATAATACAGCACTGTTTAATGCAGAAACTTTCACTCTATAAGTACTTTTTGGTCACCAAATTACCACCATGAGTCTTATTTAGAACGAATCCAGCCGCGCCCATCTTCTCATGCCGGGGCTGAATCTCAAACGTCTCACTGCTCCCTACCTAGTGCACTATGTAGAAATTTAAATACTGGATCTGCACCCCAACGGTGCGAGATACAGCTTAGAAATAGACATTTGTGGTTAAGCCACATCCTTGATAAACGATGCACCTTTTAGCTGTAGAGGCTAGAATTTCTAAACTTTCATATCAAGCACACTATTTACGGAGTACAGAGCAGAGCCGTTTGGGATTCAGCCTGTGTTTGACGCGACTTCTGACTGAAACACGAACATCTGAAGCGTGTAAGACATTCAAGTGAATCCATTTATATCCATTCATACCATAGACACTTTCAAGCCTGTGATATTAATGATGGAGCTGTTTAGGCTGTTGGCTCTTTTAGCCTGTTAGCTAGCTGACCAGCCTAGTTCTAGTTAAGAACATAAGTCGACAGCCCCTCAATTTAAACAAAAAACAGGTTCTTACATCATCAATTTACTCGGTGGTCCATGCGAGCCGCATGAGAGTCAAAGATTATTCCATTAACAAGGGATTTTTTTATGCACTGGGATAAGAATATACAATTCAGTTGTTGTGAGGCGGTCATAGGTGTGCGTATGTCGTGGATTTTACAATGGCTCCAATCAGATTTTTGTTTTTAATTGTTTTAACAAAAGAACTTACCCATCTGGAGATTAAAACAGAAAAGACAAAGAGAAGATTTAAAGATAAAGGTATGTTTTGTGTTCTGTTAATATTACACCTTGTATTTTGCCTTGTTGCCTACAAGAAGTAGTGGATCTGGGTCTGTTTAACAGTAGCAGGTTCAATTTAGACAAACTATTTAACAAACTTTTGTCACTCAGCGATGGCTAGTGGGCGCGATCAGACGATGTTGCACATCATCTCAAAAGCCTAACTGTCTCTACAGCTGCACAGATGAGAACGCGCACACACACACACACACACACACACACACACACACCCACAGTACTCCGACCTTCTGTGGATCCAGAACACAAACAATCTCCATCAACCTGAAACTGTCTGTGATCATTCCGAATCAGGCCAGGAATACAGAACTTCTATTGAGCGCGCCCGAGATAGCAGAGCAGCAGGTGATGCCGCTGCCTGATTCAGTTACTTCACAAGCACTCATTTCTCTGTCGAAACCACAGGGCGCGACACAGAAAACCATGTACAACAAACATGGGCAAATCAGTCACTGCTGTATGAGGTATGAAGACGTGCCAGGGGTGGCACCGAGATGGAGGCAGCGTGAGATGGCGATACGGGGTGATGAAGAGAGTTGGAGAAGGGCCAGACGTTGGAGAGAGGATCAGAGGGGAGAGGAGGGTGCGCATGCTGGTGAGGAGCGAGGGGATGAGGAAGAGAAATGAGGTCATTATGTATATTGCTGGCAATTCAAACTCTCACACATTCCATCTAAGATCCCATCATCTGTCAAATTGGGAAAGCGACAGGGATGCGTCTCAGAGAGAGAGGAGCAGGGGACGCCACAGAGAGCTCATCAAAATACAATCACGTCCACAGCTAGACCGTCCACACGCATCTCACACTGTCACACACATTCCCACACTTAGAGGACGGCCACATATGAAAGGACAGTCTTACAAAACCTCAGTGTGGCCTAAAATGTGCGCAACAACTGCGGCTTCAAACAGCTAACACTTCAACTTAAAGAGGAAGTCCAGATTGTCCTAATGGCCAATCAGCACAGCGGCAGAGCTAAACCGGACGGGACACTGGGGTTTGGTCGATTTTGGACGTGTTCATGAATTTGTCAAGACTGGGTTAAAAATTAATGCTGGTGTTCCTTTTTGCTCATCTCCCACTTTTCATAGATTTTGGTCTGCATTTTACCCTTGACTTTAAGCGTAATGTGGGCTCTTCAGGTAGATCTACTCTAAGAGTCTTTAACTCAAAGGGACATGATACTGACTTTTCAACAAATAAATGGTTGTAAAATGTAAAAATGCTCCATTCTAAAGAAACCTGCTGAGTCAGAATCGTTCACAGTGGTGGTGATAGGAACCAGACGTCTCAATAGTTTAATGCCTCTAAAAGCTTCGACCCAGAAAGTTAATACATGAAGAGGTTATGAAAAAAGCTGACTGATGCCAGAGAGACTGTTTCAAAATAGTTTTAAGATAAGCTTTCGGTCAGCACTGTGGGCAGCAGTCGTCTAGATGATGACACTGTCAGAGTTCAGTAGGATCATTCCACTGAAATGGTTCAAAAAAAGTTAAACATATTTCACACTTTTAACTAAATCCTTTTGTTTCAAATGACGCTGTATGTTAAATATGTTAACGTATAGGGTCATTAATATGTTCATTTTTTAAAGTAGATGACTG
Source organism: Colossoma macropomum (assembly GCF_904425465.1). Lineage (NCBI taxonomy): Eukaryota > Metazoa > Chordata > Actinopteri > Characiformes > Serrasalmidae > Colossoma > Colossoma macropomum. Next base: position 37,385,745 of record NW_023494799.1, read on the forward strand.
AACGTTTCATTTTATCACTTCCAAAACATCACATGAAACGCCTCCAACGTTTTACTGTGTTAGTGACAATTTTAGCCAAGTTTGGGCACAACTCAAAAACGCAGCCAGTACATGACCAGCAAACACAGCTTTGAACAGTTTTACACACATAAAATCACCTTTTTAATATATTAAAACACAAGAAAGCCAATTAATGCAGAAAATATGTGTTTCAGTAATGACAATTCTTAAGGTTACACACTTTGGTTCAGACAGGTTCAGATTTTCGGACACATTTACTTCAAAACAAAGGGATCTAACTGCTCACCATGTGGTCATGAGGGACAGGGATGCAGTCTCACTTCCTGCTTTAAATGCAGGGGTGTGGCAAGAAAAAGCTCAGCCTATAAAGTACAACTTTTTGGGAGTGACATGAAAGCGTGGAAAGGCTTTTTTAAACAAAATTGAAATTTTAAATTTTTTTAATAGCAACATTGAAAAAAAATCTTTAAAACAAATTATTATTATATATTATTAAATGATTAATTAATGCCATGGGTGTAAATATATCATAATATAATCCTCGTAAATATCTGGTCTGATTTGTTATTATTATTTTTTACTGTGGGACCACAGTTTGAACTAATTTGGTAGAATGTGTCAGGCCCGAACAGGATTCAGACGCTTGCAGACCTCGCTTAGGTAAAAAGGGTTTATTAACAAAGGTAGTGTCCGAAATCAAAGTCAGCCAGTCCAAGGTCAAAAGCCAATATTCCAAAATCGTTACCATAAGGGGAGTCCAAAAAGCAATGTCCAAAAAAACGGAAACAGGGTCAAACCAGAAATCACAACAATACTGAGAGGGAAAGGCAAAAAGGCGAGGTTGAAGAAAAACAAAGCAAGGTTCTCACACGAGATGACAAACAGGCAAATGGAGGACTCAATGAGCCCGGACTTATATACTGAACTAACAGGTAACCATAACAAGGAACAGGCATGAGTGATCAGTAGTCAGGTGAGGCAGAATGTTGGAGAGTCATGTGAGGGAGGTTGGGGGTCAGGTGATCAGGAGTGGGGTTCTGGGTAACGGAGTCCAGAGGTGGGGAGGCAGAGAAAGCAGGAACGGAGAGAAGCATGACAGAATGGTGCAGTAATGACTTATAGCAGCAGAAGAAACTATATCGGACAAACAGGAGGAGACTCCAGATAACATGCTACACCTAATGCTACTAGATACTACACAAGTTAACACACGATATACCTGCAACCAAGGATATGACATTTGCTTGCTACTAAATGATAAACTTTTAAAAATGAGGCAGAACAACCTTGTTTCAGTCTAGTGACTATAATGTTGTGTTAAAAGGTTCCCAGGTGTGCAGAAATTACAACTACTTGCATTTAACTTAGAAAACAATAATTTGTTTTCCATCAGACCGATTAAACCGGTGCACAGAAGCAGCAGTAAAAGGCGATCTTCAGCGCGCTATACTGATTTTAGTCAAAGATTGTATGTAACTTCTTCAGTCCTCTCGGTTTTAGCTTGCAGCTTACAGATAATGTGTGAGACCCTGTAAGAAGAGCATTCGAGCTTGAGACTAACAAACACAGCCTAAACTCTTCTGTTTATCAAATCTCGCACCTCAAATGCAGCCTCAGCCACTAGCCCCTCTTAGCAAGCTTCTAAAAAATGCTTTTCATTGATGACTCGAACGCTCTCATTATTTTGTTCACCTATCTTTTCACTATTTCACTATTATCAACTTTACACATAACTCAGAAGACACATGTAGGGTAACTAGTCATTTTGGGTAGAAAATAAAATGGCTATATCAGAATTGTAGCATTGCAACCCCTGGTTCCCATCACCAACATAAAGATATCAGAGCAGGTAAATTTCTCTAGAACAGCACATCTCATTTCAAAACCTCTGCAAATGAACTGTGTAGAAATGTTGCAAAATCGGTGGATTTGATAGATAGGTAGGTAGATAGATAGATAGATAGATAGATAGATAAACAGATAGATAGATACTTTACTGATCCCAAAGGAAATGTAGCAGCCAGTAGCAGTCACACAACACAGGACAGTGATACAATATAAAAAGAAGAATATATACAAAAAAATCCTATCTACAGGCATATATACAAATAGAAATATACAAAAATATGCAATAAGATCTATAACCTGAGATAAAAAAGGCAGTGCAATAATGACTTTACACGGAGGCACAGGTAACAGCAAATAATGACAATACTGAATAAATATGTGCATATATTGGTACTGATTATTCACCAAAATAGGTGTTAAAGGGACAGATGTACCCAAACTGGACACTGGATGTTGTTTATTTAATTTATATTCAGAGTTGGTTTAAATTTTCAGGCATGATTAGTTCAAGAGTCAGCGAGAAATCAAAGGAACTAAGAGCCATGTAAAAGCGAAGTTGGTGTACAGGTACCTACAGGTACCCGAAGAACCTCCAACAGGATCCTGGCTCCACTGATTGTGGTCATGGATGAACACACATGGTCAGCAAGCCCTGTGGTCTGTGCTTAATTCCAATATCTACTCAACTGGCAGCCAGTATGTAATTGTGTCTACCTGTCGCTCTGAAAGCCATTCAAAGGCTGGGACAGTTCTCTCCACCCCATCTGATCTCTTCTGCCTCACTGAGAGACAAGGTAGGAGAAGATTAGTTTGAGTTTAGGTATCGGGCTGATAATGTTAGAGACTGTTAGTGATGTCAGCATTAATGTTGCATGGTCACTCACCACCTCCATCTCATCCAGCTTCATGTTAAGTGCAGCATCTATATTTTTTTTCCCGTCTGTCAAGAGTAGTACATTTCATACCTGTTTGGCTATTCGTTGCTTCTGAAATGCCGCCAGGGCTCTAACCGGATGGAGAACAAAGGAAATGTCTGCCAAGAGCTAGCTGTTTCAACGCTGCAATCAAACATTCTGACTTCACAGGGCAGGAAAGGAGACGAGGCTGAGGAGCTCTTGCAGATTAAACGAACAACGCCGGCCTGATTCACAAACCCTGTTTCTTAATCATACACGCGCAGTACAAATAAAAACACTGCACGCGTCTAAAAAGGCAAGCAAACAGCATGAGCGTGAGACTCTTCAGTGTCTGTCAGCGTCATTTGCATTTATTGTGTTTGTCTTGCTGCAGAGGAAGGCTGACAGGCAGGGTGAAGCGTCAGGAAGCTACAGAAGACAAAAGGAGAATTTGGGCTAAGAGAAAAATAAGGAGTATTACACTTAAATAAAGCAAAAGCAAGAATAAAAAAAAGTCCTTAGGGAAAAGTATCTACATAGACAGAATCTGTGATTGTAGCTTCTTGCTCAAATACAGCTTTTAAATGTCTTTTAAATCAATAAGCACCTTCAGTACTTGGACAGTACTTGTGGGAGAACTACAGATAAATTAATGAGCAGCAAACTAACAAAAGCAACAGCAAGGTGGAAAGCTCCAATTGCTCTTGAGAGCCTCAGCAAAGCGTTACGCAGTAGAGGAGCATGCATGCCCGGGCCCCCGCTCAGCGTGCAGCCGCTGGCATCTAGCTAGGTCGTGGTGGAGCAGATGTGGAAGCACTGCAGCAAGCAGAACAGTGTTGTTGAGATTGCATGCCGTGTGGCCCCCGAGCGAGCGCTAGCGGCCAAGACAATACTGCAAAACCCAACCAGCGGGGAAATGGAAGCCGGCCAGGAGAGCAGCCGCGGACCTTGGGTCGACAGCACCTCAGGTCAGTCACTAGTGGTGAGGCAGAGATAGGGCTTCAGCATGCACGATGCCCTCACCAGCATTGACAGTGCGGTGGACAGTGGGGAAAGTAGAGGGCTGCTGAGAGAGCTGCTGTCATCGTCCCCGGCAGAGCCGGACTTGATGTGTTGATCTGTGAGGAGTCCTGCCGCGCTCAGGAGGAGCAAGCGCACTGTGGTGCTTGTGCTGCCTGGGACTCCGTGTGTCAGAAGGGGTGTTAAAGGGGCATGGTATGCAGAGCTATGCCGCACCACCAAAAGGACCTTAAATGTTGTTTGTGTTGTTAATGTTGTTGTTCCTTGGTTTAAAGGTGTGTATATGTTTATTGTGTAATTCTGTGTTGGGCAGTCGGGTTAGTTAGAGTGGGTTTATCTACCGTAGAGTGAAGAGCTTTGGCTGGTAGTGACCTTGTCTGCTATCCTGGCTGCGCTTATGTGCCTTTTCTACTGGTGTAAATAAAGAGCACGTCTTATAACAGAATGTGAATCCTGAATTATTGAGTTATGGAATTAGTGAAAGTAATAAATCCAATCAGATGAATCCTGTTCTGTCCAGTCATATAGCTATTACAAAATGCACTGCAAATGAAAAAAATTTCTTTATGCTCAAATGTGAGGAAATAATGCAAATGTGAATAATCGCGATAAACTACACAAAAACTAGCAAGTACTGAGACCGAAAGGCATTGCTATCAGGAGAAACAGTGTCATGTTTACCTGCTGGCACTAAAAAAAACAGATGGCAACAGATGGCATGCAGCTGTGTAAACGTTGCCATGGTGATAGCATCTGCCAAAAATGTATTTTTAAATGTACTTCATCTCTTTTGTTAACTTTGAGTGAAAAAAAGTGGTGAAAATTCTAGAAAACAGTATTTTTGCCCATAATGACTTTACATTTTCTAAAATTTTCATTGACGTAGTATAACTTTAAGAAATAAGGAGGGGTCTGGCTTCCAAGTGGGATGGCCTAGTGCCACATAGGCTCCCCTCATATCTACACTATTGATTGAGATATATAGATACACATCATACACACACACACACACATACACCGATCAGGCATAACATTATGACCACCTCCTTGTTTCTACGCTCATTGTCCATTTTATCAGCTCCACTTACTATATAGGTGCACTTTGTAGTTCTACAGTTACAGACTGTAGTCCATCTGTTTCTCTGCATACTTTGTTAGCCCCCTTCTACCCTGTTCTTCAGTGGTCAGGACCCCCATGGACCCTCACAGAGCAGGTACTATTCGAGTGGTGGATCATTCTCAGCACTGCAGTGACACTGACGTGGTGGTGGTGTGTTAGTTTGTGTTGTGCTGGTACGAGTGGATCAGACACAGCAGTGCTGCTGGAGTTTTTTAAACACCTGAGTGTCACTGCTGGACTAAGAATAGTCCACCAACCACTGCTGTGTCTGATCCACTCGTACCAGCACAACACACACTAACACACCACCACCACATCAGTGTTACTGCAGTGCACTATATATATATATATATATATATATATATATATATATATATATATATACACACACACATATATATATATATAGTCGTCCTACTAGAGAGACCATTCATTCAAACGGTCAACTAATATTACTGATATTGAGGAATCAAGTTGGAGGTTTTACACTGAACTGAATGTTTGAGATCACGACAGCCCTCCTTGATATGTTCTTGTTATACAGACTCAGGTCGCCATTGAACTAGAAATAGCAAGTGTAGCATGACTCAGTGACACATTAGTCACAAGTAAAGCTAAACAAAAGAAGAGCTTTAAAATAAGAAACGTTTGCGCATGACTAACCGGCTCTACATAAGGTTTGAAGTTTACGGCTGCAATCATCTCAGCATGTGCACCATCACGCATGGCATGGCCGGCATTAAGGGCTTGAACAGCTCTCCAAAACTGAGTATTTGTTGACTGCGCCGTGTTTGTTCACTCTCATCCCCTTCATTCAGAGCCGCAACTCGGGGCTGAAGTGGCTGATATGTGACGAGATGTCACGCGTTGGTTTAGTCATGTAAGAGAACATCAAAAATTACAGAGCAGCGCTGACTTACACACTCACTCGCTCACTCGCACTCACTTTCTTCTCTGCCGTGACACACTGAGGTACTATTAGAGTCACTTGACTCCAGTCGCATGGAAGCGTGTGTAGTATTCACAGGCCCCGAGGGGTCTGGAGCGTTTACCTTGAGCCTAACCTGAAGCATGAAGGAGATCGTCACACACGTATCAGAGTCATAAAAGTGCCTTCAAACTGCCATCAAACTCCACTTTAACAGCCATTAAACTGCCCCTGCGGCTGTGTTACCATAAATCGCTGGCACACAGGAATACACCCACACATTCGCAAGTTTGCTTAGTTTCATATTCTCAGACAATGTTTAGGTAAATATTCACTTTTTAGACATCAATGGCTTTACTGGATCTCTTTAGTGCCAAAGCATCTACCACTACAAGACTTCGCTACAAAACAAAGATACAGCGAGCGGTTTTGGAGTTTACTCTTGAAGAGGAAGGCTTGTTTGCAAAAGGCTGGTGCTGAGGCTGAAACTACTGCTTTCTTCCTCAAAGAGCACGCCAGAGGACACAACCGCTCCTGCTGTCGCATGCATTTATGCATTTACTGCCTGCCCAAAGTGTGGAGACATTTAGCTTTTCAAAACACTTTTAATATTCAGCCCCATTTCCAAAAAAGTTGTGACACTGTGCAAAATGTAAATAAAAACAAAATGCAATGATGTGCAAATCATTTAAACCCTATATTTCACTGAAAAGTACAAAAAGATAACAAATCAAACATTGAAACTGAGAAATTTTCTTATTTTTGAAAAATATATGCCCATTTTGAATTTGATGCCAACAACACCTTCCAAAAAAGTTGGGATGGGGTCATGTTTACCACTGTGTTTCATCACCTCTTCTTTATACAACACTCTGTAAGCGTTTGGGAACTGAGGAGACACTGCTGTAGTTTAGAAAGTGAAATGTTTTCCTGTTCTTGCTTAACATTTCAGCTGCTCATCAGTTCAGGGTCTCTTTTGTCGTATTTTTCATTTTATAACGTGCCAAATGTTTTCAGTGGTGACAGGTCTGGACTGCAGGCAGGTCAGTTTAGCACCTGGACTCTTTTAATACGGAGCAATGCTGTTGTAATACATGCAGAATTTGGTTTGTCTTTGTCCTGCTCAAATAATCAAGGCCTTCCCAGAAAAAGACGTTGTCTGGATGGCAGCATATGTTGCCAAAACATGTATATATCGTTCAGCATTAATGGTGGCTTCACAGATGTGCACGTCACCCATGCCGTGTGCACTAATGCCCCCCTATACCATCATGAATACTGGCTTTTGAACTGTGCACTGATAACAAGCTGAGTGGTCTTTAGCCCGGAGGACACAGTGTCCATGATTTCCAAAAAGAATTTCAGATGATGATTCGTCAGACCACAGAACTCTATTCCACTTCCCCTCAGTCCACTTCAAATGAGCTCAGGCCCAGAGAAGGTGGAAGCGTTTCTGGATCCTGTTTATATACAGTTTCTTCTTTGCGTTTTAGAGTTTTAATTAGCATTTATGGATGCAGTGATTAACTGTTTTCACAGTGTCTTTCAGAAGTTTTTCTGAACCCCTGCAGTGATTTTGACTATAGAGTCATGTCATTTTTTAATGCAGTGCCGCCTGAGGGCCCAAAGATCATGGTCTGCAAATACTGGTTTTTGGCCTTGTCTCTTGCAAACAGAGATTTCTCCAGATTCTCTGAATCTTTTAATGACATTATGTACTGTAGGTGATGAAATCCCCAAGTTCTTTGCTATTTTATGTTTAGAAATGTTGTTCTTGAATTGTTGCACCTTTTTATCGTGCAGTCTTTCACAGAGTGGTGAACCCCTCATCCTTACTTCTGAAAGACTCAGCCTACTATTACTATAATATTGCAGGCTAATTTTATTTTATAGAAAAAATATTTATGACAATATTTGTGACAGTGCTACCTTTGTAATAATGATATACCCCACATATTTAATCTCCTTATTACGATGTCAGCACTCAAAGCTTTTAGCTGATTAAATCACTCTTGTGCTTTAAAAACAGCTTGTTTTTGTGAGATTGTTGTGCTTTTAAGAGCAGTTTGGAACAATAAAAAGTCATCATCACAAATGACACCCAAAGATTTAGTAAATAGCTGTTAAATGTTAACAAAACCTTTATAATTTATTTCTTAACTAAAATTGTTTTAATGATGACCTTAAATGAAAGCAAGTCGTTATGTACAAGATATTCATCTACTTCCTCCGCAAACTGAGAAGAGCCAGAGCCCCAGCCCCCATCATGTACACCTTCTACAGAGGTACCATCGAGAGCATCCTGACCGGCTGCATCACCGTGTGGTATGGCGCTTGCACCGTGTCCTGCCGCAAGACACTCCAGCGCATCGTGAGAGCAGCTGAGAAGATCGTTGGCACCTCCCTCCCCTCCCTCCAAGAGATACACAGCTCCCATCTCACCCGGAAAGCCCTCTGCATGGCAGGTGATCCCACTCACCCACTACACAGCTTCTTCAGCCTGCTGCCATCAGGGAGGAGACTGCGGAGTCTCCAGGCCAGGACCAGCAGACTGGGGGACAGCTTCATCCACCAGGCTGTCAGGATGCTGAACTCTCTCCCTACATTGCCCCCCCTCCCCCCTTCTGCCCCCAAAACACACAGTTTTGGACCCAAACACAGGTTCCTGACCCCCACTCCCCAATATACTGAACTCTGACCCTCGTACCCATCACTTTCCGTTATGCACTCATCACTTTAACTGCTCCATAAGCTCAGTCTAAATTGCACTACTCTTTATATTTGCACTATTTATACCCACAGACCTTAATCTGTATGTGCCTCATGTCACTTTCGTGTTAATTTCAGGACCTTCTATATTTATATATTTCTTGACCTCATTATTCTATTATTCTATTTTTCTACAATTAGTGTTTATTTTTACGATTAGTGTTTAGTGTTTTTTTTAATGTCTATTTAAATTTGCACTTTTCCTGTTTACTTTCTATTTAATGTTATTGCTACACCACGGGGTCTGAGAGTAACGCAATTTCAATACTCTTTATGTCCTGTACGTATTGTAGTATTGACAATAAAGCTGACTTGAGACTTGAGATCTGTCAGCATCAGGAAATAAAGCAGAAAATGTATTAACAGAACAAAACAGAAGCCTCAACAACTAAATATTACATTTTCTAATAAAATCATCATTTCTTATTAAAGTTTTTTTGCTGTGTCTATTTACTGTGTCGACACCCTTTATTACAGCTTCCATTCTTTTCAGGAGACTCTTTCAGTTTTTCAAAACATATCTGCAGGGATATTTTTTAAGTAATTCCAAACATTCATTGATTCCGTACTCATATATAGTGATTCGGTCCATTGTTCTGAACACCAGCAGCTTCTTTGTTTGATTTGCAAAATTTCCTTTTCTCAGTATCAACTTCTTGATAGCGACACATCCTTTCAGACTCATAGCGTTAAGTTCTCTTCTCACAGTGGCAGAATATTGGCCAAGTTTTCAGATCTAGAAATATGCTACAGCACACTGGACCCGAGAGGCTGAACAGAATGCAGAACAGACTGCTGAGGGTGAAGAATCAAACTGCTGGGTGTGAGCCAGCGCGCTCTGCAAATGCAAATGCGGCCACTTCAGAGGTGGTTTTCACTTACGGAGAGAGGTGACTCGGGTGTGTGTGCATATATTTGTGCGAGTGTGTGGGGAGCTAGTAGATTCAGCAAGCGTGTGAAATATTACCATACATTCTCCCATAGCTCTAACCTTGAGGGGGGGTGTGACCTTGCTAGTAGGACCACCGCGGGAATAAAGGACCAGTCGAATGGCCTCTGCTGGTCTAACTCTCCCAGTGGAGCTTACACACACATGTACGTAGGGAAAATACACGCGTGTACACACTTTCAGCCGCGCTCTCGTCTCTCCACACTGTTTGCAGACTTGGAAATTGCTTTAATAATTTACAGAGTTAATTTCCTGACCAGGCGCAGAGCAGTGCAGTTCAAACATGGATGTGTTAGTGTGCGTTGGTGTGTGCGGTCCCTGGTGCAGAGCGCTGAGTGAGGTACATGAATAGAGAAGTAAGTGTGTATATGTGATTTTAGCTGGAGCTCTCACAGGCTCTGCAGTATTGACTGGCCTGAGAGGAAGGAGACTCCTGTGTAAACTTTTGTGGACGTTCAATACTAGAAGCTCCGTGTAAGTCAGGTAAAAGCAAGTCGGTCTTTCTGTTTCTGCAGGTAAAGATCACACAGCAGTTGTGGACAGCATTTTCTGAGTTGTTTTACCTCCTGATTCACAGCTGCCCTCATGTTAGAACTTCAGTTCTGCAGTTCAGCTTCAAGTTTTTCCTTTGCATAAACACCAAAGTCTTAGCAGCCAGAACTCGGTTCTTTATGGATCTGCAGATAAATATCATTCAGGGTGACTTAAATTAGTGAGGCTTTTTGGTAAAGTGAATTTGCATTAAAACAACTCTTCTAGATAACACGCCAAATATAAACAGCAAGTATGCCATCTAATCCAACCTCTGACTTTCTGTGTATCATGTTTTTTGACGTATTTTATAGCCAGTTGGGAAGAAATATATCATTTTGGATCTTTTTTTAGTTTTGCTATACAAAGGATCACCTTATCACAGGTTAACACAGATAAAGCAGTTGTGCTACTGGTCAACGATGCGAATCACACGTCACAGTTCACTACAACTGAACTTAATGCAAAGGTTCACAAAATTTATCTGCTCCGAAAGCATTAATAAGCCATTCTCCATCGTCTCTGCAGTGGGTTTCACAGAGTGCAACATCCTGTCTGAGGAAATATTTCTGCAAAACTTACGTGTCTCTCTGGTTCAGATAAGTTGTAAAACTACAAACATAAAATACCTTATGTTTTTCCAGAGACATCTATAGATGAATGCCAGTACAACTCTGTTAGAACAACAGAAACGTATGTAAAAACATGATTACGTGGCTCTGGAATGCACTCATTAACTCTAGCATGTGTGGTAGTCTGGAGTTTCTCCACAAGGGGGAGCTATTAGCATGCAAGTCATTCTTATTTGCATCATTAAAAGAGTAAAAACATACAGCCATCCGTAGCCGGGAGTCCAAGAGAGCACAATTGGCCTCGCTCTCTCTGGGTGGGTGGGATGGCTGCCTTTCTCCCCCCATCACTCACTAAGCGCGATGCTAGCCAGCGCAGGCGTCTGTTAGCTGACGTAACAGATCTGGCGGTTGGCGTTTTCCTCCGAGCGCGTTCAGCTGTCCAAAGACGTTGCGTGAGCGGCAGTTCGAAAAGATGCGGTGGCTGGTTTCACAGGTCTCTGAGGAAGCCTGTGTTAGCTTCGCCCTCCTAGCGTTGATAGCGTCGTGTGTGATTGAGTCCTAACTAGCGGGTGGAATTGGCAAAGACTAAATTGGGGAGAAAACCGGGTTAGTAAAAACCTTGTAAAATGTAAAAACAGCTATGAACCCAAACCAGCAGGAGCTCATAACTGCCTGTCTCTGCAGTACCAACTTTCACAACAACAAGTGAAGTAGTTTTCAAAAAATGCTGAATGTTGAGTTACTCATTATTATATATTCTTTAACACTACAGGTCTCCACTAAATCAGTTACAGTTGTACGAAGCTGCTGGTCAAAGTACATGTTAAGTTGATTTTCTATACCGAGGACACATTTCTACAAATCGGAAAGCACAAATACTGTTTATTTGCTGGATTTAACATATTGGAAACAAAAATAAAACGCAAAATGTGGATTCTGCAAAAGTTAGGGCTTTATTTTTACTGATATGTTACACTCATCAAATACACAGACGTTTCACACTAAAACGATATTTAAATTTGCTCCCTGTAAAGGTGTTAAATTACTTTCACTGATAACTCGTGTTAAAAGTTTTGTGTACGACTGTATGTGTTTCTGAGAAAGGGTGCTACAACCATAATCCAAATTCAGGAATGAGGAAATATTGTGTACATTAGTTTTTAGATATCGCTCAGGCCTAGTCTAGTAGTGTTCAGTCAAGCCAACCAGACTTCTTGAAATGCTGAATTAATTACGCCACTCATTCAAGCAGCTTCATTAGCTGAAATAAGTGGTGGGAACTCGTTTGAAAAGATGGTCAGCCACTTCCACTGCCCTCATGATATGTTCAGTAATTTTACACCAGCTCTCACCTCCAGACAGGTCTGAAGACTGTAATTTGATCTTAATGAGTTTCAGAATTTAACTGACCATTTGCGACAAATCGCTCTTGGACAATATTTAAAGTAAATATAGTCCATCTATCCGCAGCATAACTTACCGCCAGTCAGTGTTGAATGTGTCACAACCTTTTATTAACTTAGTCATAACACAGTTATACCATAAATGTGAATATGGTGAAATACATAATTGGTGACACTTTACTTTAATGGGTCCTTTTTAGACGAAACAAACACTCAATGGACTCTCAGTAACATCTCAGAAACATATGAGGATTAGGATTAGATTTTGGGTAGAGGTTAAGGTCAGGGTTAGGATTAGGGCCAGGGTGAGGGTTAGGATTAGGTTTTGGGTTGAGGTTAGGGTTAGGATTAGGATTAGGGCCAGGGTGAGGGTCAGGATTAGGTTTTGGGTTGAGGTTAAGGTTAGGATTAGGGCCAGGGTGAGGGTTAGGATTAGGTATTGGGTTGAGGTTAAGGTTAGGATTAGGGCTAGGGTTAGGATTAGGTCTTGGATTGAGGTTAAGGTTAGCATTAGGATTAGGGCTAGGGTGAGGGTTAGGATTAGGTTTTGGGTTGAGGTTAAGGTTAGGATTAGGGCTAGGGTTAGGGTTAGGATTAGGTATTGGGTTGAGGTTAAGGTTAGGATTAGGGCTAGGGTTAGGATTAGGTCTTGGATTGAGGTTAAGGTTAGGATTAGGATTAGGGCCAGGGTGAGGATTAGGATTAGGTTTTGGGTTGAGGTTAAGGTTAGGATTAGGGCTAGGGTTAGGGTTAGGATTAGGTATTGGGTTGAGGTCAAGGTTACGATTTGGGCCAGGGTGAGGGTTAGGATTAGGTTTTGGGTTGAGGTTAAGGTTAGGATTAGGGCCAGGGTTAGGATTAGGTATTGGGTTAAGGTTAGAATTAGGGCACAGTGAGGGTTAGGATTAGGTCTTGGGTTGAGGTTAAGGTCAGGGTTAGGTTTAGGGCCAGGGTTAGGATTAGGTTTTGGGTTAAGTTTAAGGTTAGGATTAGGGCAAAGTGAGGGTTAGGATTAGGCCCAGGGTTAGGGTTAGGTTTTGAGTTATGGAACTACTTAATGTAAGTAATGTATCAACAGAACATCAAGATATTTACATTAGTGTATTCAGATGCTTCACTACTGATACTTCACTGATATGTTGTTGTGTTACTGGTAATCTGTTAAGAGTTTATTAATCATCTACAAAGGATCACTCCAAATAAAGTGCTACCATATGATTTTGTGCTGAAGAATTTTTGTTTTTCTATGTTTTTTCTCAGATAATAACAGTCAGAATTCAGTAGTATGATACGTTATTTCACTTTTATTGTAACTACCATGCCTTTTCAAATGCTTCCATTGTGGACAATATTATCTAAAATAATAAATTCTGTGCTCTTTGCTCCTGTAGAAGCCTGATCCGGCCTGTATTCTCACATTTTATGTCGGAATCCATTAAAAGAAACAGTTTTGACAAGACAGGATAGCTTTCTTTTTCAGCTTGCTTATATTAGAAAGACTTGATATAGATGAACCAGCTAAAAATATGGTTGTCAAGAGATGCAAACCAAAATGTCACACGTTTATGTAAAGTAAAGATGAAAACATTTTACCTAAATATCATAATACTGAATGCATAGAATTTACATTCAAGCAGTCAGCAGAGAACATGATCTGCAAAGGCAAATCTGCACATTCGCCAGCAAAAATCTCAATTCAGCCCATCATGGACTGGGTAATAATTTGGGGAGGAAGGGGGGGGCGCAAGTTTCAGCTCTGCAAATCATAGAGAGTGACCTTGGAAGAAAGTCGGGCTATTTGAGGGAAAAGAGAGATGATATTAATAATAATAGAGAAATTAATAAGACGTTGCGGCAGCCCAAGGGTTTGGTGTATGAGGGGACGGAGTCTTGGGGTAGATGGGGGTGTGAAATGGAGTGTGTATATGTGAGGGGGGGGGGTGTAAGTGCACGATTTCCTCGGCGGCGGTGCGCCAGCCTGCGCTGTCACACGTCAAAGCGGGAGCGAATCAAAGCAAAGCTCTTTTGATGAATATAAAGCAGAGAGTCCTGCTGAGAAGCACTCTCGCTCTAATCACGCAGCCGCGGCCGGCCAAAGCCCCCCCAGACCCCACCCGAATGAAAGCCGAGGGGGAACGGTGTGTGTGTGTGCGTGTGTGTGTGTGTGACGCCAAGCACAGACAATCACAACAAAGGCCTGCTTTAGAACAGCAATAAACATGCAGCTCCTCCAGAGGGTTCAGACTGAGAGGGAGAGAGTGGGGTGGTGGGAGTGGGGCGGGGGGGCGCAGCATGGCCAAATGCTCCACGAACAGATTTTTAGCCCTAAACAGACAACACACACCCTCTAGCTCATACACTCGACAACAAAACACAGACAGCCTCTCTTTAAATAATAGCCGCCGTGTGCACACGCGCACATATGGCGTAGGCAGTGAAACAAAAGAGGGGTTTAAGCTTTGTGTGAAATCGTGATTCTACCAGCAATCAGTGCAGGACTGAGCTGTGATGTGGAGATATCTGACTATAAATATTATAATTAAAAATATTCCACTTTTACATGTTTCAAACTAAAGAAAATAGAAACTGGAGAAACATTACTTATGATGGTTTTAGATTATTGGGTGATTGCAAGATAGGGCCCTTTTTCCTCACATTAACCTCTTCAACTCCTTCAGACAACCGGTGGCTCCAAAACACACTTCGTCATATTCTTCATAACTTTCATATTTCATACATTCAAAAGGTGGGGGTCGTATGAGAGCTGAAACTGTCTTATATCCAGTCAAATAGATGGGTGATGTAATTATAAGCTCTTATAATAAAAGAAGCTGAACTCACAATTTTTTTTTCTACTGAAAGTCGACCCATTTTTCCACAAATCTGGGCTCTGAACTATAAACAGATGGCGTCTCTTCAGTGATCTGCTCTGTAAAAATGATTTAATTTAAAATTGAAATGTATTACTTTTATAAAATAATACAAAGAGCGTCTAAGTTTTTTGGCTTTCAGCAGTGAATTGTAAGCATATAGCAATATGTATGATCATAAAACACATGTTCTGTTAATTTGAGCGGAGCTTTTACAAAAAATAAATAAAATAAAAATGTACATTTATTTTCACGCAGTTACTGAATAATTTGTCTTACAATTTGGGCATGTACATTCAGACGGAAAAAACAAAACATACCCTGGAGAATAAGAATCTAAGAAAACATGCATCAACTGTTCAAATGTCTTTAAAAATGTGCTAATCTATTTTTTTACAAGGCTTCTTTACTGACAGTGGATTAACCCCTTAAAATCCCAGGCTTATTACATACTAAGTCTTATTATTCAGTAAGTACACAAGACCGCAGTGCAAACTAGCTGAGCTGTTCTCAGGTTGTAGAAGTGTGTAGTAAAACCTCGGGCCGGAGGGTTTTGGCCCTTTAAGGGGTTAAATGAATAACACGACTGAAAGTGACAGAGTTCACAGTAACTGGGTTGAGTTTTTAGCATAAAATTAGAAAATACACAAAGTGTGGTTAGCTAGTATCTTTGCTAATGGCCTGAGGACATTCAGTACATTTTACTGATTATAATTATTTGATTAAAATACACTGTTTTAATTGATATTAATACTTTCAATCTATAATTTGGGTATCAGGGTTGTAATTTCAAAGTTACCTAAGTCAATATCATGATGTCACTGAAAATAAAGAAAAAAATAAAAAGAAAGAAGAAGAAATTTAACTTTTCTTCTTTATTTTGAAATGAATGTACATTTGTACATTTTTCATAACCTATAATGGCTGACTCTTGAAAAGGATGTTTCAAGAATGAGATTTTAAATGGATTTGTGCAATAACGCAAAAATAATCTGAAGTGTTATGATTATATTTCAAGGTAAAATTTAGTTCAAAAAGGCCATTTTCTAAGTGCTGTAACTTTTATTAATGATTTAGGTTAGTTATTCGAAACATAAACAAAAACGTTGTTGTTAAGAACATTTTCTCTATGTTTCAAATATCTTTTACATTTAGTTTGTATACATGTTTTTAAAATGGCACCGCATTTGTGGAATCACCCGTTCCACTTTTCCAAGACTTTCAGACTGCTTACATGTATTTGATTGCAAAAAAAAAGAAACAGGAAAAAATACATAGTTGTAAGCAAAAGTTACACAAAATTACACATTTTTTGGATTGACAAACTTAATTATGGCATTTTTCTTCACGTTTCTTTTTTTGTAAGTTTCACATATTGAAAAACATTACATGTGCAATTCCATAACTTCCACACAGGCCAAATTGTTTATTAAAATGCGAAGAAATGTCTTCTCTGTTTGTAGAGGACGTGTACTGTGTCAATAAAACATAATTTAACTTTTTGCTTAAGACTGTAATTTATGCTTTATCACAATTTATCACAATTCATCACAATTTGCAAAAAAACGTTTTGAGATTTACAATATTTTCATAATATTAACATTTTGTAAACTCTAAATAATTATCTTGTTATTTGGTCCAAAGAAGCCCCGGGTTTTTTTTTTTCAAATAAGTGCTGTTTTCTGCAACATCGCCGCTGCATGTTCTTTCATTTATGGGGAAAACGAGACCCATTCGGCTCCTCCTCGCCATTAGCTCACCATTTAATTTACCCCTGCTCTTTCAAAGACAGGGTCAGAGGCACAACAGCCCTTCACTGGTGAGTGAGTGCACGTGCGTCAGTGTGTGTATGTGTGTGTATTTTCCTGTGAGCGTGTCCAGGTGCTTCGGTGGGCCCTCTTCAACGTCCCCTTTTGCCGGTGAGCTAAGAGAGAGGTTGCACGAATGCCACAGTACACGCCCGTGCTGAGCTGAAAGCACTTCACTTGTATCTTGACCTCATGTTTCAGCGCTGACCCCTGTGCAGACCCCCAGTGATGAGCACAGGCCTCTATGGCTCTCCATGCCCCCCTTAAGCACTTCTGCACCACGGGCCCTGTCTGTTGCGGCTCTCCGGACGCCGTCTGCCTTGGACATTCCCACCCAGGCCCGTGGTCCTGAAAGTGACACATGCGTGGGCGTTGCCAGCCTGTCACCTCCTGCCCGCTGAAGTATGAGGCAATTTCCTGTGGGCGACGTTTGGTTGAGAGAAGAGAGAGAGAGAAAGTGTGTAGATTGGAAGGTTGCACGTCCAAACCCGGGCTCCACTGCTCTCTTTGATACTGTCAGGGAAGAGTAATGGCTTTCTGCAGCCAGCACCACTACCAAACTAATGTTGTGTGACTTTGGCTCTCCTTTCCAATGCGTTCCCGCTACAGCGAGGGACTGAACGAAGGGAGGGGAGAGAAGAGAAGGCAAGCAAAGTGGGGAGGCTGAAGACAAGGTGAAGGATCCCTACTGCCCCTAAGGCAGCCGGGATATACCCACAGAGTGGGAGGAAAGATCAAGCAGCATGAAACAGTTAACCATTTTTCGCTACCACTGGCAGCAGTACAGGGATAAAAATCCAAAAACCCAGGCGGCAAACCCCACTGTGACCAGTTACACGTAGCTTTTTGCTACTACTGACTGGATCATGGCCTACAGCCAACAAACACAGCCAGTGTAAGAACAGCCAATGCACCACACACCAGTATGTGTCTTTCTATGAGCTGAAAGCACTTCACTTGACATCATGTTAGTGGTGGACAGCCAAAAAAATACACCGATCAGGCATAACATTATGACCACCTCCTTGTTTCTACGCTCATTGTCCATTTCATCAGCTCCACTTACTATATAGGAGCACTTTGTAGTTCTACAGTTACAGACTGTAGTCCATCTGTTTCTCTGCATACTTTGTTAGCCCCCTTTTACCCTGTTCTTCAGTGGTCAGAACCCCCACGGACCCTCACAGAGCAAGTACTATTGGGGTGGTGGATCATTCTCAGCACTACAGTAACACTGATGTGGTGGTGATGTGTTAGTGTGTGTTGTGCTGGTACGAGTGGATCAGACACAGCAGTGCTGATGGAGTTTTTAAACACCTCATTGTCACTGCTGGACTGAGAATAGTCCACCAAACAAAAATATCCAGCCTCAGCATCCTGTGGGCAGCGTCCTATGACCGCTGATGAAGGACTAGAGGATGACCAACACAAAATGTGCAGCAGCAGATGAGCTATCGTCTCTGACTTTACATCTACAAGGTGGACTGACAAGGTAGGAGTGTCTAATAGAGTGGACAGTGAGTGGACACAGTGTTTAAAAACTCCAGCAGCACTGCTGTGTCTGATCCACTCAGACCAGCGCAACACACACTAACACTTAATTTCATAGATATTGTTGACATCTGAAAGAAGAGCTTGCTGCCAGTTAGAAACAGGAAGTAGCCTAGTGAGTTACTTTAGCGTTCAAAAGTTGGGAATCACTGCCTTGTCAATGTTATACAGATCAGTCATCACAATCATTAACAGCTCTGTTCATTGTTCTGAACACACTGAACATCTCTTCTTCTTTTCACAACAGCTTCCTACAAATTAGCAACAAGGGAGGCGCATTCTGACTAATTTTGACATTCGAGTATCCATGAGAATTCACAAAGGGATATCTGATTAACTACAGGGAAGAAAACGCAATGCAAAATAAATAAATAAACATTCCAGCATGTTATTTGTCAGAGAAATGTGTTTCTTTTGTTTCTCATTCGAGGCGAAATGGCAAAAATATCTCATGATACTTCAAGAGATACACGATATGCCACAATATTTAGCTTTTCTGATATCTGACATCAGAAAACAAGTAATAGAACCAGCAGTGCCATATTTAAAAAAAAATAATTTTAATAAAACTATCATTACAATGATTTGTATTTCACATTTCTCATCCAATTAAACAGGAAGAATTATGCTCTTTGTAATAAAACATGCTGTTGGCCAAAAGATTTAGCTGCGTCAGAGCCAGCTGAGCTACCTCTGCCTTCTCAGCCACGTCTTAATAACATGTCCTTGGAAACGTGCTCATGTTCCGGCACTTGTGTTTTGGAGTATAACACAAAATACACACTCACAAATTCAAACAAAACCACTGTGCTTCACTGACTTGCTAGCCTGTATATTTTCCTGTCAGGAAATCTCACATATACCCCAACAGTGATTCCAAACTTTTGAACTGTAATTCCAAGCTTCTAAACAGTAATGTAGCAATACAGGCAGATTCACTCGAAAGAGGCCCCGAATATTCTGTGATAACTCTCTCTAGGATGAAGCAATCTGAACCAAACAACGTGCAATGTGCTCCTCAGTATATGGAGCTTCGAACAAGCCGGTATGCCCCTGTGTCGGAGCGATGAGGTAAGCGCCGGTCAGCCGTTGCAACGTTTAACCTCTGTTTGCAACTTCCGGGTGCATACCCCTGTACCCCTGCATGTCACACAATCGATTACACAAACGTCAAGATATGTAGCGTATTTTTTGGTTCAGATTGCTTCATCCTAACGGGAGTTACAACAGAATATTCCGGGCCTCTTTCGAGTGAATCTCGCTGTAGTTTTATATATAGATAAACTCTCTACAGATTTACTGACAAAGTACTTTCAATTCTTTTTACATGCTCTCTTTAAATCTGGCCTGCAACCCTGCAATGAGTACTGAAGCAGCTTTTAGGATTGCCAATGACTGGAGGGTTACAAACCGCTGGGAAACAACCCTCGTCTCATCACTGCATAACACAATCAGGCTCTCATCTCCGAAACTATGTGAATAATTACTCCCTGACTCGCTGCGTCTGTCCACCAGAAATCCAATAACTGACAGAGAAAAGTCATCTCATTATCTCTGAGCAATCTTCCTATTAAAGGCAAACAAAGAAAACTTCATAACTCTTTTTCCGAGTGGTCGCCTCCGCTCCCCACTTGAACCCTTTGCTGTTCTCTGCTATAGATGCAACAGCAATCTAGCCCCATCCAGAACTTATACAGTAATTACACAAAATTAGAGCCTGATTAAAATTGCACAATATTACAATTCATTAGAGTTAATTGACTCCCAGTGTTGTGGGGCCCACTGCCAGATGTGAGGAGATGTCAAGAGATAGTTGGCCCCTCGTGAGCAGTGGAGAGGACAGTGCCGTGATTGTCTCTCCTGAGTTCCGCAGAATTAGCTTCAACAGAACATGAAGCACATCTGCTGTTAGCTGCTCCACTCCACAGCTCCTAAAGCTCAAGCTCGCCAATACAGCAATCACCACCATCATCAACACCACATCTCACTGATGAATGTACTGGAGTGGGTTTCCATCTCTGATACAATCTTTCAATGAGTGTGATTTCCAGACTGCAAAAGAAGTATAATAATATACATGCCATTACTATGTTGGTTCACTATCCAAACAGTATCTGATCAATGGCGTACCTATGGTGGGGACTTTCCCACAGCTGTGTAGGATACTTTGGAATAGTTGTAATGGCTGAAGACTGAATACACTGTTCTAAATGTATCACTGCTGTCGGAAGAAAACCTCGTATATCCAATTCTTTCCGTTTTTTAGTTTTTGACATAATTTGAAAATGTTGTTCTTTACATTGTGTGTAAATTTCATGATGAATGGACCAAAAGAAATGGCCTAAAATGACTTGGAAAAAAGTCTGGTTCCACTGACTTACGTTAAAAGTAAAGTAGGTTTTTTCCTTCTCCTGTAAAGTTACCATTTTGGAGATACGAGGTTTTATTCCGACAGCAGCGATATTCAGAATACACACAGAATACATTTTGAATACATCTTGATAATAAGAAAAACACTAATTCTTCACTGGTTCGCAGTTTTCTCATGTGTTTTTTCTGTTTATATGTTCAATGAAAAAGAGGCTTATAATTTTGTTACAAAGTTCTTTACTCATGAACTCATATCCCAATAAAAAATGCTTGCAAATTTGTTTATAAAGTGGGTAGCTAAGGGATTTTCAGCTTATATCATGCATCATCACGCCTTGAAACACATGCATGAGTCCAGTACAACACAGATCCTAAGCTTGTCACTCCTAAACGTGGCCACTACTGAGGAAAACGTCCACTACAGAGGTTAGTTTCATCACCACTCACTGAAAAAGAGCTCAGTAGCTCTAAGACGGGGGTCGGCAACATATGGCTCTGGAGCCGCATGCGGCTCGTTTACTGCCCTGTTGTGGCTCCACAGCAGAATCAGATTTGTAGGTAATAATAAAATAATCCTCCTAAAGTAAAATAGAGCTCTGCTGATCGTTCAACACAGTTTAACAATAAATGGTCTTAAACACTGGAGTTAATGAAGAACTGCTAATTCAGCAACCCAGACAAGAATCACGCTTAGCTAGTAGCTAAGAAAAAAGCTAAGAAACAGATTTAAGACGAACATCGATAATTCTGAGCTGAATGGACTTCTTTGTGTTTATAAGCACTCAGCTGTTTCCTGATTCGTTTAATCAGCAACAAAAGAAGCAACTTCAGCCTCGGAAAAAGTCAAACGTTGAGAGACATTTTACAAGAAACGATTCTACTTTCGAGGAAAAGTTTCCTGCCGGAGATGCGAGAAAAGCAACTACAGCTAAGCTAAAGCTTAAAGCAGAGCAAAGTAAGTCTGCGTTCTCGTTTATATTTTTAGCTGATACTGGTACATCAGCACATACTGAGACATATTTACAGCCAAGATGGTAAAATGGACATTAAAGTTTGTGGCTCCCAAGGTGGTTTGATTTTTACTGAAAGGACAAAATGGCACAACATTTGGGATGTGACTCTCGCTTTAAGATAAGCAAGTGACTCATCACACTGATTCATCAGTCTACTCATGCTTTAGTAGGAAAGAAGCCATTTGCTGAGTTCATCTTGTGAGGGTATCTAACGAGAGTGTTTGCTACACACCGTGCACTGATTTTAAAACAGTTTAAAACACACATTGTTTATTTTAAAGATTGCAGCTTTACATATTTTTGGGTAAGTATTCTGAAAAGTACTGTCCTACAAATGTTAGAAGTAACTGTATTCTGAATTCTGTCTTTTCTAAACGGAACTTGGACTTGATACATATACTTAATTTCTGAATTCTGAATTTGTGTTCCAAACATCTGTAGTCAATTACCTCCCAACCCGGCCCGTTGATGGATGAGATAAAGGATAACAAAGCAGGTGACTGTGCTTAGCAATGTACAGTGATGTGCAAAAGCCTTACAGCTTGTCCGAACAGAAAGCGTCACATCACATCCCAAAACTGTCAGGATGCCTACAAAGGAAATGTCAAGTCGGCACCTCAAGTCAACGTAAACAAACTACAGAACCATCAGCTAACAGCTTCAACTACAAATTGGGAATGTGTCTTATCTTCATTAAAAAACACAAGATTAGGATATTTTAGCTAGTATTACATTGTGTAACGCATTTGAATGCAAAGCCAGTAGCTTACAGCATAAAACAAAACAACAAATTACAACCTTACACTTCCAGCGCTCTAGCAATTTCCTTATAAACGGTCACATTTCTGTAAATACCCTTAAAAACCAGAAGAAGGGTCATACAGTGTGACGCAGCAAAAATAGAAACAGGACATTCATTAAAAGCAGTGCGTCACACTGCGCTCTGACGCACGTGGCTGAGGTAGACAGCTTTATTGATTGTAATGAGAGCATTCTGGTTTAGTCATTGTCACTTCCTTGCATGGACTGCTAAAACCCTTTCAATCAACAGGAAGTGTGCTTTTGCCAGTAAAAAACAGTATATAAGATTAGATTAAACCCAAATAAAAATGAATAATAGCATTTTAGGTCATTTACATGTTGGTTAGAAGGATACAGTTTTGGTTCCAGGCTTCTTGATGCACTCCTATACGTTCATTTTATGGATTTGTTAAAATTCAATTAGCAGCACACCTGTTTTGATTTCACCTCTCAAAATCCCAGGGTTAATACACCTTAAGGCTTGTTATTTATTAACTATATACACTACAATGCAAACTGGCTGAGATATTCATAAAGATACACTCCAGTGGGAAATCTTGAATGAAGCATGACATCATTCAGATTTTCGACGTACCGATGCGGCCCACGTACAGTGCTATGTGGTGTAATATTTAATATTCATACGTCATGAAGTGGACAGTGTCCTAAAACATGGAGAAATGTCCCCCACATGTGGAGCAGAGTGGGAGATTTTCCCCACTTGACTCTTCAGCGTACATGCGCCTACATTGTACGTACTGAGCCTACGGAGTGCGAAGTTCTGGCAAAAGAGAATGTGCAGCTGCTAAAGGAATAGCATGGATGTCACAGACTGTAAAATAAAGCATGAGCTATTGCAGTTATTTCACATACTCCTTGGATTTGTTTATACTGTGAAACAAGTAAACCTCATAAATCACTATATAAGCAGCCTTTCATTGTCTGATTACCTAACATAATGCTAATTTCTGCTGGCTACCACATGGGACTTACTGTTGAGTCTGTTGATTGTTGTTAGCACCAAGCTGGCAATGTTGTATAATCACACTGTATGTAAAGCTCATAACATGCATACAAGTACCATATTCTTTTTTACATATCTCTGTTTGTCGGAAGAAAACCTCATATCTCTGAAATGATAACTTTACAGGAGAAGGAAAAAACATGCTTTACTTTTAATGTAAGTCAATGGAACCAGACGTTTCTTTTGGTTCATTCATCATGAAATTTATAAACAATGTAAAGGGCAACAAAAACTTTCAAATTATGCCTAAAAGTAAAAAACAACAGAAGAGAATTTTTTCCGACAACAGCGATATGCAGCTTTACCATGAATCCATGAATAAAGGTTTGATTTTGAGACTGTTTCTCAGTATTATTGAATGAGAATGAGGCCATTAGCCTATAAACTACCTGCTGGCCTCAACAACCAGTCATGCTCAAATGGCAGTTCTTCATTTGGCTGCACTTTATGCACAATGATTTCAGCAATAATAACAAGCTTTTTCACTCTGTGAATGAGTCTATTGTGGTCAAATTACTAATAACTGCATAAACTTTAGTATTTAAACCCTTAAGTAGTTTTTAAAATAAATACTTGAATACCAGAATGTCATTATACCTAATATACCTTATATAGATTAAATATGACACTGGAATTCATCTGTAAGTGTCTGATAAAAGTTTGGATCAACCAGCAGATCCTGGCCATGTATGGTGTCAATGAAGGACTGATTTTATTGTTTGTTTATTTATATTAATTAGAATGTCAGTTGGATTTTTTTTTTTATTCAAATAAATGCTTACTGCCCAGATAAATGGCTTCATATATGATTTTGTTAGATGCCTAGAAGACATTTGCACAGTACTGCATTTAAAATCATAACGAGGGAAAAATGACTGCAGTCGAAACCCTTTATTAGAAAAGAAATCTGTTTCCAGGAGCTGAATTTATAAATTATAATGGAACATTTTCATAAAACCCCAGGAAGTGAAGTACCTCAGGAAACGACAGGATGTCTTCTTTCGTGTAATCAGTTAAAGTAAGAGCAAACTAGACGCTTCCTCTCCATAACATAACAGTAACTATCAATTTATCTCAGTAAAGGTCTGTAGAACATTTTCCTCGCAAATTCACTGAAGTACATGTACAGTGAAAAGTAAGTACATTACGTTCTTAAAAACCACTCTGGCCTTGGCCTCCTGGTTGATAAAGCTAGAATTCACATAACGGAAATGAAGACCACACACACACACACACACACACACACACACACACACACACACACACACCAAAAAATGTTTTATGGTACTCACATCCCTGCGCAGGGCGCTATTGTTCACATCTCTCTCAGTGGCCTCGTGTCTAGGCTGAGCTATCGTCTCTGCTGAGCCCTGCAACTAAACACAAACACTACAAGTCATTCAGCAGAACAGATGGATGGATTTGTACAAATCATAAAAAAATGCTAATCATTTTCTTCCCCAAACAAAACATCATATAGTCAAAGTCCTTATTTACGCTTCAATATTTACATCTCCTTTCGTCTATTTCTGCAGTGCAGGAGAACCGGTACCATGGGCCGGGCGTACTCGTGTTTCAATCAAACACTGATTCCTGTGAATGACCTCTTCAATCAAGACCTGACATGTCACCATATCATTCAGTGTGAGAGGGAATGTGATGTGAAAATCCTGATCTGATTGAATGGCCCAGACTGCGCCTTTTACCCCGGAGTCATTTCTGGTCTCATATCCAAGCCCTCAAAGGAAAAGCCAAAGAGATGCTCAACAGACCAAATTAGGAACTAGATTACTGTGGTAAAATAGGTTGGGTCAGTGAGGTCAAAGAGGGTAAAGGGCTGCAAATAATACCGCGCACAGGATTCATTTGAGGTGCCTTGGAAGATTTTGTGGATTTTAGCATTTTTAAAGAACGAAATCTAGACAGAGAGAGATAAGATGGCTGTGTCTTTCAGTTAACAGTGTTTAAAGTAATGATCTTCTGGCAAAACAGCCACCGACACTGGCAACCAGACACAACTTGATGGAAAGGTTCAGTGATCGGTTTGCCCACAACCTCAGATAGGGTCCATCATCCATGTTTGGTGTCCCAAGTTTGCTTACGTAGTTTCTGACACCAGTGGTGGACGAAGCACACAAACCATGTACTTGAGTTAAAGTAGAGACACCCAAGGTAAAATATTACTGCAGTGAAAGTAGAAGTTCCTCCCTTTAGACCTCCACTTGAGTAAAAGTACTAAAAGATGAATTATGACTCTGATGTCCTGTTATCATTTTTGTAACAAGACTCGCTTCATCAACTCATTTTAGGTGAAAATACTCCAGTGTCTCTCTTGGTAAACCAGTCTTTTAATAGAATGTCATTAATTAGTCTGACACTGATGTCTATTAAAATTATCATAAGCACAAAACACTGAAGGCAAACAATTTCCATTAGGTAGAACTGAGTGGCTCTGAAATAACCTTTTGTGAACAAGCAAAGTTTCAGTTTAAGATTTATTTGCAACTTAGTTTAAATAAAAATTAGTTTAAATTTAAACAAGTTTAATAAAAACTTGTTTTAAACACAGTTTCACAAATGAGTTTCCTTTACTATACTGAATCTGTAGGTCTCTGTTCATAAACATAAACTAGCCAAAACTAATTTACTATAAAATGAAAGTGTTTGTATAAATTCAGAAAAAAGAAACATGCCAGTCACAACTGCATATGAGTACATATTTCTATACTGTGGTCTATTTACACAAAGTTAGGTTTGTTCATCCTTTATGTTGAATAGACTCTCCCAAAGTTTTACGCTGCTGCACTGATGTTGAACCGTGTGCTGCACTGGGTCGGTATGAACAACAGGTCAAAACAAGCTCAAAACAAAGTGTGTGCTGTGCCCTGATTGGTGTTCTTGCTTCACTCTTCTTTCATTTTGAAATTTTATGTTTTTATGCACACATAAGCCAAAAGGAACGACAGATTTCTCATAATGTAGTGGAGTAAAAAGTGAGATATTTGACTTTGAAATGTAGTGGAGTGAAAGTAAAAAGTCGCCCAAAATGGAAAAACTTCAGTAAAGTACAGATACACGAAAAAACTACTTAAGTACAGTAACGAATTACATTTACTTCATTACTGTCCACCACTGTCTGACACTGTAAAACATACTGTTATGTATGCCACTATCCAATGTTATGTATGCCAAAAGCCACTAGCATTGTGACTGACCCCACACACCCCTCACACGAACTGTTCTCTCTTCTGTATTCTGGAAGAAGGTACCACAGCATCCGGGCCCTCACAGCCAGACTGCGCAACAGTTTCTTTCCACAAGCCATCAGATTCTTCAACATCCATGGACTGAATTGAAGGACACCCACACGGACCCACACACACACACATATACATAACAATATGGGACTAACTCACTCCCCACTTCCTGCAGTTCCACATTATGTCTGGCACACTGTATTTAAATATAATTACTGTATTTCACTGAAATACTTCATTTGATATGACTGTACATCTGAATACCTGCATTTTTGCACATTTTACTTCACTTTAACAATGTTAGCTGCTAGAATTACTGTATCAACCAAACACTGTATTCCACTGCTGTTCCGGCTGCTACCTCAGTGACTGCTAAGCTCATATATGGTCGCTGTCCAAAGAAACCATGTATCTCCATTTTTGTAGATTTTTATTTTTCTACATAATTTTAACACACCAGCTGTCCTTTACGTTGTGTGAAGATTTCATGATGAATGGACCAATAGAAATGCTCTTAAAATTAATAGTAATTAAACTTCTTTCACATTAACCTGCATTGAAAGGTAAGAGTGTTTTTGCCTTCTCCTGTAAAGTTACTATTTTGGAGATACTCTTTTTTTTTTTTGGACAGTGACGATATGCTAGGCTATCTGCTAAGCTGATAATATGTCATAGTATGTTACATCCTCCACATACTCTCAGTACCGTGTCCTGCCTGTGTTCTGTTTTGTATGTACTGTAAGTCTTTCGTATTTATTTATTGTACTGTATTGTCTGCACTGTGTACACTGTATTGTTTTGTACTTGTATTCCTGTGTTGGTCCTGGAGAAATGTTTCATTTCACTGTGTACTTGTATAGACCTGAAATGAAAGCCTTGACCACTGACTATTGTTATCTATAAAATGTACAAAAGTAATTAACATTCTGAAAACAGCATCCATATTAGTGCCTGAACAATATGAACATTTTAGCTGCATCCAAATGTCAGGCTTTAGCCAATAAAGGCAGGTCCTCAGTAGGACTGTCCAATCAAGGCTCCATGTTTGTATTACACAGGGTGATTCAAAAAGATTCATCCGATTTCAAAGCGCCATATTTTTACAACCGTGAGGTGCCTAGGAACCAATCACAATCCAAATGAAAGAGGGGGTCACAGAGTTTCTGACTGTCAGTGGAAGATGGCTCCCTTCAGTGTGAGAGGAGATGAGACCCCTGAGCAGAAAACGTTCTGCGTTCTCCACTTCAATAAGAGTGAATCCATCATAACTGTGCAGGTGTGATTTTCGTGGGCAGTGAAGCTCCAACAGCTCAGAGCGTTCGTCGTTGGTTCCACAACACTGGATGATCTCCGAAATCGAACTGAAAGAGCCGTGAGTGCAGCGACACCCTGACACGCTCAATCCAGTATGGGATGAGTTTGACTATGGCGTTGATGTTGTCCGCACAGCTGGAGGAGGTTCATATTGAGCTCTTGTAAAATTACATAATAAACTTCATGCTCATTTAAACCATTTACAGTTCACTGCATTGTTCTGTAATGATTTACAAGTGAAATAAATCATTTTGAAATCGGATGAATCTTTTTGAATCACCCCGCATAAAGCAAAATAGAACGATCTACCATATGCTATGATATGCTAGATATGCTAGCAAGGAAAACATTGATGGGAATGATGTAGCGTGCCAGGCAAATATAGATACACAACTGAAGAACCAGTGCACTGTATATTTTACTATATTATTTACGGGCCTTTCTAATGGATGCATAGTAGTTTGTTTCTTCTGCTGCTGTTTCCTCTCAACTTTCATCGGCTCAGACACATGCCCAAAGGATTATGGGAGACATAAGCCTGTGAACACTGTGGTTGTGTCTTTGAAATCTGTCCTGGATGATGTAGCGGTCTAGAAATGCGGCCCACCTGGACTGCAGCCTAGCTTTTGGAACACAGCTTTTATGGCTGATATAAATACCATTAATAAGCAGCCAAAAATTCTGGTAACTGATGTTACCAGCTGATATAACTGCATGTTTTTATTTTAAGCTTTGAGTGTTTATGTGGATGGTTCTAGTTAAACAGTGCTTTACTGACTGATATGACCGTCTCCTGCCAACTGTGTTAAACATAACTGTATGTTCTCAGTGGCCATGTTTCTTAAACTCAAACAAACAGGCATAAATCACATTCTTAGAGACGTCTGTTGCTATTTTTTCCCTTAATACGGTTCCCTTTGCTCTCTGAAAGATAACTGTGAAGAGTATAAAACAAATGAGACCTTAATTCAGTCTTTATATGGTGCGTTTCACCCTGTCATTTACTCGTCTGTGAAGAACATAAGAACTTTTTCTGTGGTGATTCTATATAGTAATGACCACTGTTCTGATTAGCTGTCTCTGCAGAGGGGGCGGGGTAGAGGGTGTGGCTTTTCAGTGGTAACGGAGAACTTAACTAAGGCTGCCGGAGAGCACAGTACAGAAAGACCATACAGGTTTGACTTCTTAAGCTTGTTTACACTAAAAGCCACATATAGTCACAAACTAAAAAGAATGTGCCAGCCAAACATTTCATTACACAGCTATCTTTAATGCAGGAACACTGTCTTCACTTTTGTGAAAGTAGCTTTTGTTTACTTGCCAATTTCCACTAGCCTGGTCAGAGAGATTAAGCTTGCATCATGCTAGGGCTGGGCGATAAAACGATAACAATAATTATTGCGATAAAAAAATAAAGAAATGTTCGATAAATGTTCAATATAATAGACCATTGTCACACGTCTGCGTTCTCGCCACAGCCCTGGTGGTGTTTTCTATTGCAAGGAAAGCGACAGTACTCTGCTGTCACCCCAAGAGGGCGCACTTCCGACGAGTAAAAAAGTCGCCAAATATACTTTGACAACGTCTGAAACGTGGAGTTATATATTCCCAGGTTGAGTGGAGAGATCGGCGATCTGTTCTCCTGTGACCAAGTGTGAGTGACGAGATGAGTGGTGTAACTGTACTGGCCAGCGAAGTCACTTCTATCCTAACATCCTAACAAGCTTTAGCAGCTTCCCAGGCTAGCTGTTTTTAGCAGCTGGCTAATTAGAAGCAGCGCTCTGTCACTCGCACAGCACAGCGAATTGATGTTACGGTAGATCAAACAAGACAAAAAAGCACCAATTTCAGTTCAAACGTACCTAAAAGGAGGACTCCGTTTGTCTGGTGTGAGAATCACACTGCAGTCAGATAGACTGCGGTTCATCCCTCAAACTACTATGATATAATAGAGAAACCCAGTCGTCTCCTAGCTGGTGTTTGAATACTGTGATGTGCTCTGACATGGATGCGGTAGGAGTGATGGCAGTAAGGTGGTGTGATCCATCACTGACGTACCGAGCCAGCTAATGACTGCTGTTCGTATTAAGCTGACGTTGTTGAGAAACTAAACAGTTTAGCACTTGAAACCGGATAGCCTAGCACTCGCCAGACAGCTAAAATAATCTGTTTTCTTTCTTAAATTATGAATATTACAAAAATTGCAGCTGTGCTGTTCCAGTCGACCCAAAACTTTCTCCCACTCTCCCATGACAGATTTGTGAAATGTTCCACTGTTTGGCGAGTGTTTGTCTTGTTCTGACCATAAAGGATAGTTTAAAACAGCAATTAACCACCCAGGAGCAAAAATCAGTCTTCAAACTTGAAAGAAACAATGATTTCACATTTATCGCTGATATGAAATTTTTATCGTGATAACATTGATACATGATAACATTGCCCAGCCCTACATCATGCTAACGGTGGTGAATTTTACAATGTATAGCAACACTCTAGATCAGAGGGTTCTCAACCTTTTCCACCCCAAGTCCCACCTGTGTATAACTACTAAGCATAGCAGCCCACAGGAAAACTAAAATCAACTTTTTAATATACAACTTTATTTTTCTTTTCTTAAATGCTGACACTAAAAACCTGAAAATCAGGTCCTGAAAATATAAAATCAGCCATTCTGGTTGTCAGTAGGTTTGCAAAATTTGCAGGTATGTTAAAAAACATGAAACATGTTGAAAAAACCACATGGTTGTAGTGATGTCAAAAAGGGGGACAAAGAAAAAAAAAAGAATAGAAAGGTAGATGTGATTTGGGCTGCAGGGTAATTGTTTGGTCTCGAGATGTCTCTCTAGTTTTGAGTGTTTTTGTGATTCATTTGAAATAAACCTCACTCTATTCACTGGACTCACTCTATTCTCTCTATTCACTGGGCTGTTATAAGAGCTGCACTGGCCACCTGTATCATTCAGGATAGATTTTAAAGTTCTGCTACTAGTTTTTAAAGCTCAAAATGACCTTAAAGCACCATTTACATCACAGAGTGTCTGTCTATCTTCCGGCACGTAATCTGAGATCTGCAGATAGTGGCCTTCTACAAATATCCTCTGTAAAATACAGAAAACATGGAGAGACTCTTTCAGTTATTCGGCTTCCAAACTGTGGAGCTCAGTTCACCTTTTATTAGACAGTCAAGCTCAGAGCTCACTTTTAAGAAGCATCTAAAAACGAATCTCTGATAACTCAGCATTTAATTAAAACTCTACGTCTCGTGTTGTTTATCTTCTAATTTGATCTGTTTCATTTTCTTCTGATTCAAAATAAATACTAATGATTTCTTGTATAACTGTTTTATCACCTGTCTGTAAAGCACATTGAGCTGCCACCGGCATGAAAAGTGCTATATATATATATATAAACATTATTATTATTATTAGTAATTAGCCCATGACTGCGATGTTTTTATTTGTATGTCTCTATTAATATTAGTCTCTATTTAGTTATACTGTGAAAACATTTAATTTTTAGATTTTTTAGTTATTAAGTTAATCATTTTTCCACTTATGTTTTTATGATTTACAGTGACGTTACCGGCGCAAATTACTGCCTCCCTCTGAGGCCCGCGGACCACTAGAGCAAGGGTGTCAAACTCAACCACTAAAAGGGCCATATTAACAAATCTCAGCAAATCTTTGGGCCAGCTGACTGGAACGAACCATTGTTTGTTCAAAATATGCCAAAACTGCAACAGCAAAATAGTCAATAAATACTTATTCAAATATAAAAATAAATTGTTTTTAGGTAGTTTTTTTAAAACTTCCTATTCGCTTGAACTACACACCAGGCATCTATTCTTGAAAGAAAGGGGGGGGTCAGAACACACACTATGTTGCAGTGCATGCTGGGGACTGTAGTGCATCTCAGGGTGAAATGGGCTAACAAGAATAATTCAAATAATCTGTGGGCCGAATACGACTGTGTCATGGGCCTGACTTGGCCCGCAGGCCTTGTGTTTGACACATGAGCACTAGAGGGTGCATCACGGCCCACCGGTGGTCCGCGGCCCACGGGTTGAGAGACCTGCTCGAGATTAAACACAGACATTTGAAGCTCATAACAGACATTTAAGTAACACTCCTTAGTGTAGTTTGGAAGCTGGTAGCTCAAATTTTTGGCAATATCAGTGAATATAATCCATACTGGAGCCGGACTTTTGTTTGCACCTTTGTCCTTTTTATAACTGACACGATGTTATACAGTGCCAGAAGCAACACCAGCAAATCAAGTGTGTGATGATTTAGACATGCACAGGGCTCATTGGTGGAATAAAAGCCTCCAATACTTACTAGCTTCATTAGCCTCATAGCTCCAGTGCAAAATTAAAAAGCTTCAGACCCAAACATCTTGGCTCATCAACTACATTAGGGGAAATTGTGTAAATTTCATTTTTGGCTGAACTCTCTCTTAGTCAGTACGTATTAGAGCTCCTCGGTGCATTACCTCCTCTGTGAGCTCCTTCACCTTAGCCTCGAGCTGGATGAGCTGCTGGAGCTGGCTGAGTTTGTCCTGGTCCTTCAGGGACATTTCTTGGTGAAGCTCTGTGATTATATCCTGCAGCTCCTGGATCTGAGCCTCGTACTCCTCCACCTGCCAAAGAGCAAGCACTCATTAACACATCAGAGACAATCTCCAAGTGCATGTGTTTTACTCATACACTATTTTGCGAAAGTCAGAGACCACCCTTTCATTTATTTAAAATAGCCATTGATGTATTAATTTGTGCAAGTCATTCTTTCAGTGCCTGGAAAAAAGTACAAAACATATATTTAAAAAAATTCTGCAGATGCCTCAATACCTAAATATGTTTATTGTCTGTATTTATTGTGTCCATTAACTGCCTTTATTTCCATTCTTTCTGGGAGACTTGCTTTCTGTTCAATAAAATCTGCAGGGATATTTCTCCACACCTCCAAAGTTCAGTCTTACAAGTTGGTCACATTCTTTGCTACTAATGATCCCAAAGTCATCCCAAACACATTCAGTGATGTTGACATCTGGGCTCTGGGGCGGCCAGTCCGTTGTTCTGACAATACCAGCAGCTTCTTTGTGTGATGAGTACGTCTTGGGCTCATCATCTTGCTATACAATGAATGTCTTCCCAATAAAACATGTTCCAGAGGGTATTTCATGATGTATCAAAGTACGTTTGTACTAATAAGCATTCATAATGCATTCAATCAAAACCAAATTAAACATGCGCTGATCCTCCACCATGCTTGGTTTACGGTGGTATTTATGGTTCAACATAGTGGTTACTTCCAAAGATCTCAAAGATCTCAAATTTAGACTCATCAGTCCATAAAACCTCCTTCGGCAATTATAAATGCACCCAACAAAGAAATCTAAAGGCAGCTAAGGTGTGTTTGAGTAGTTTTGATGCTAGTGTCTCTTTCAAAGGGAACACAGGACACAGAGGACACAGCTGTAACTCGCTGGTTAGGATGAAAGTGGCAGTGGGATGCACAAAAGTCAAGAGTGAACAATATTAAATACTGATAGATCTGCTATTATAGTAGGGAGGTGAGAAACATTTAACCTCTTATTTTTCAAAAAGATAACCATGCAACTTATAAGGAAAAGAAAGTGTGTAAGGAATGTGTTATGTCTAATTATTATATCTAACTTCTCTGGCCAGACTGTCATGGTCCTCCGATATGGGACGTTGCAGTCAGGTTCCATGTATGCTATTAGTTTTCACTGCTGCGTAGATGACACCCAGATTTATCTCAGGACCAAATCCACCAAAAACCCACCCTTTTAGGCAGTTATAATAGTGTTTATCTGAGATTAAACTGATGAAACATAACTTCATGTTAAATAGTGACAAGACTGGACTCATTGGCTTTAAATCAACTCTCAATAAAACTGGCTCCGTAACTCTTCCACCTGACGATATAGTAGTCTCCCTCTCCCTCCAGGTCAGAAATCTGGAGGTTATCCTCGACATCAGCTCTACCATTAAAACCTCTTTCTCTCATGTTTGGAATATGGCCATTTGTCTCGCTTTCTGCTGCTGTATCTATTCATCTTTAGTTGTCTGGACTACTGTAACTCTCTCCATGCAGGCAGCAGCTCCTCCGCCCTTTACAAGCTTCAGACGGTCCAGAACTCTGCTGCTGGCCTTCTCACTCATACTTTCTGTCACAACCACATTGCACCTGTTCTCCATGATCTCCACTGGTTTCCTGTAAAAATCCACATTCACTTCAAAAATTCTTCTGATCACTCTAAGCTCTTAACAACCTCGCTCCTTCCTACTGGTGTGATTTTCTCTGAACTTACAAACCCACCTGTACTCTCTGCTCATCTTGAGGTGATTTGCTAACCATTCCTTCATCCAACCTTCATATGTCCATCAGTCTAAGCCTACGTTCACACAGCAGGTAAAAGTGGCCCAAATCCGATCTTTTTCTTCATATGTGACACAGATGTGTGTCTGTTTGTCAGCGTGAACAGCAAAAAACACACAGAATCTGGCTTTTCAATTCCGATTTGAGACGCTTTCATATGTGGTACTGAAATCCAATACGTATCCGATCTGCGGCAGTGCGACTCAGTCTGAACCGCCAGATCGGAATTCATGCGACTTTTATGTCAGTCCAACTAGCCATTCGTCATAATTTCGCGCTGCTGAGACTCATAAACATCTGGGCTGATGTTTCTGTACCAATAAATTAGCTTATCGTAACCGCTCCGTGTTCGAAGAGGTTTCGAATGAAACGTCCGAACGCGGCCGGAGGAGACCGAGGCTGCAGCGTCAAAGAACAGATTAAAGAATCCGAGGACATGAACCAAAGAAGTGACCGTGGCCGAATAACGAGCCCTTTTTACAGTGAACTCAAACACATTCTGGGTGATGAGTCCAGCTGTCAACCGCTGGAACTTCATAATCGCTCCTGAGATGCTGGCGAAGACGAAACCGAAAGCTGCGGGAGCGACTGGCGTTCGCTGGTTGTCATGATTGTTAACCTCTGGACGAGCCATGTGAAGCACTGTCCTTTTGCGCATGTGGGTCAGTTTAGGAGCTGATCTGTTCAGACTGATGTTGCATACAGATCACATTTAAAAGATAATGTGAACAGCCAAACAAAAAAGTCGGATTTGGTGAGAAAATCAGATTTGGGCCACTTTTACCTGCGTGTGAACGTAGCCTAACTCTCTCTCTCTCTTCACCTTTAAAGCACATCTCAAAATCCATCTCTTCTCTGTAGCTTACAACTTACCACCAGGCTGATCCTCCCTCTCATTATAAACTGACCCTGTTTTCTTTCTGCTGTCTGCTTGTGTTTTCATGGTTGTCTTCTGGTGTTCTGTGTTCAATTACTACTGTAAGCATCTTTGGGTTCTTTAAAAAGTGATACAGAAGTTTTATGTATTATTATTGAGTGTCTTGAAGTCAAAATCTTCAATTCAATTGGAAGTAGCCACAATTAAAGTGAGAGATCATCATTTTCTCACTTCATCCCTTGCTGTATTTATTGTTATAAAAGGTGAGCATGAGTTGCTGCTCAGGTTCTTGTTTGCTAGCAGCGAATTCTTCAGACCTCATTAACACTGAGCCAGCACTACCAGCACCGCAATTAAGCTCAGAATCTGAATTAAAGAACACTATTTTCATTTAGCGTTTAAGAACATTGCCAAGTTGTACTACCTTCGTGTTATTTCACACAAAGCGTGCAAAACAAAAGCCATCAGTTAATTGTAGGTATGGGCAATTCGGTCTGATCTGATATTCAGTTTTTCACAGCTTTATTTGAATAATATTCCATGAATACAGAGCACCCACACACCCTCCAGCCAAAAACAAATAAATAAAAAAATTATTGTTCATTTCATTTGTCGTTCAATTTATTTATAAAACCACAGCAATCTAGAACATTTTTCTTCTCTTGTCTTTATCTTTCCCTTCAATCTTTATTCTTTTAATTATTTCAAATATTTAAGCTTTAGCTTCCTCTGTTTATGCTAAATAAAGTCGAGGGTCAAGAATAAAACACGTCTTTTTTGAGTTCAGGCATGTCATCGTACCTGAATATGAGAACAAGTGACATCAGAAAAGCTAATTTGCTAATTTATATTAAAATGTTCTAATTTACTATTTGATTTTTTTAGCCTCTTATTCTCCAGGTTATATTTTGGTTTTTCCATCTGAATTTACATGACTAAATCATAAGGCAAATTATGCAGTAACTGCATGACATAAATGTAAACTTTTATTTTATTTATTTATTTTGTAAAAGTTCCCTTTCAAATTAACAGAACATGTGTTTTATGATCACACATATTGCTATATGCTTACAATTTACTGCTGAAAGCCAAAAATCTTAGACGCTCTTTGTATTATTTTATAAAAATAATGTTTACAGAGCAGATCACTGAAGAGACGCCATCTGTTTATAGTTTATAGCCCAGATTTGTGGAAAAATGGGTCGACTTTCAGTAGAAAAAAAAATTGTTAGCTCAGCTTCTTTTATTATAAGGGTTTAAAATTACATTACCCATCTATTTGACTGGATAGAAGACAGTTACAGCTCTCATACGACCCCCACCTTTTAAATGTAGCTTATGAAATATGAAAGTTATGAAGAATATGACGAAGTGTGTTTTGGAGCCACCGGTGGTCTCAAGGAGTTGAAGAGGTTAACTTATGTGACTATTTGAATGTTCTTATATTCTGACTCATCCCTAGTTTATTGTTTACCAAAATGCACATATCAAAAACTAAAAGAATTTGCTCCAGCGTTTCAGCCACGTTTTCAGGGAGGTCAATCAAACTGAATCATAAACAATATTAATCATAATCACCTTACCAAAAACAAAGTGATTTTACTTTAGTACTAATTAGCAGTCTAGCACTATCTTACTTAAACCGAGTGGCTGTTTCTGCACTACTCGATACTCAACGATCAGAACATCCCTAATGTATTCATGTTTGTTCCAGAGCACTCGGATTCCCTGAGTGAATATTTGGCAGATGATATGAAATGGCAACCCATCCGAGAGAGCTTTGACACACTCCTGACAGAAGTCACCTATCAATTGTGTGGACATGCTTGTCAGGGGAGAGACTGCTGCAATGGTGCTTGTAAGTGAACCGGAGGCATTGTCTGAATCCATTTTCTATAGCTAAATTGGCCTCTGCAATTGCGGGTCACGGTATAAGAGAGAGGGAGGTCAATCACACAGAAGCGGCTATGACACGAAACAACAGGCTTCAGCTAAGAAGCATGGCAGATCGCACTACATGCTGCTTGATCCAAGCCGGTTGAGAACACAATTGGCAGGCCTACACAAAAGAACCAGCCTATTAAAACGCATGGTAAAATGAGGCTACACATTAAGCCATGCAATTTTCTAAAAGAGGAATACGCTCACCAGATCAGCATGCGGTACAGGAAAAAAAAAAAGCAGGTACTTGTGAGAGACCATCTCGTTGGATGAACACGATACACGTTTTAATTAAGGCGTATTATCTGCCCTTCTAGAATGAGATGCGATACAGTAGGCTTATAAAATCAATTTCTTCTAAAAGCCGAACTGAACTTCCATTTTAATTAAACTTTTGATGCCGATAATAGACCATTACATTGCAGTAATGAACCAAGGATCTCCTGTGTCAAATGTCAGCCATTTTAATCAAGATCTAATTGTTTTTGGATTACTTTATCATATCTTCAATAGATGCTAAGCTGCTGATTCTGCAGCGTAATATCCAACAGATTTAATCAAATACAAGCAAGAAAAAAGAAACCTTTCCTCTCCATCCAAATGCACAAATATGAAAAATACTCTACTTTATTTTGATACTCAGTGGTAAAGTCAAGTCAAGTCAAAGTTTATTTATATAGAGCTTTTTAACAGGTGTTGTCACAAAGCAGTTTTACAGAAAAATCCGGGTCCGAAACCCCATGAGCGTCGCCAGCAGCGACAGTGGCGAGGAAAAACTCGCTAAGAGCAAGAGGAAGAAACCTGGAGAGGAACCAAGACTCAACAGGGGAACCCATCCTCCTCTGGTCGAGATCGGATAGCAAACAGCATTAATATAAAATATTAGAATACAAAAACGGGGAAAAACAGGTGGAGCAATGGTTAATTAGATAGTTTGAGTTTATGCAGCAGCAGCAGCAGCAGGAGGGTCAGTTCATGAGGGTGAGGTCTGCACAGCGTTGTACAGCGTGAAGCTCAATGGTGGTCAAAACTGTCCAGAAGGCTGGCAAGCAGTGGGCACCCGATGAACTGTCCATTAATGAAGACTCAAAATCAAAAATCGACACTTCTTCTCCGACAGTCTGTTTGATTCCTCCATCACAGCACTTAGGTGACTATTTTCAACTTGTTTCTTCACTCGACATCACCTTGACTGGTGGAGTCCATTTGTGGAATTGTTTGAGTCTATTTTTATCCACACTAGTCCATAAGGCCTTGGTGCCAACAGTGTCTGAGCAGATACACTGAGCTACGTTGAGCTCAGCAGAAAGTGTGAGTCTGACAATGTATAATGCAGGGTTACACACTGATTTTACAAATTAAATTTTTATTATTTTATTTTATGAAATCACTATCATAACAATTTATGTCACAATATGCTTTCCTGAGCACGTTGTGGGTACTGTCTGGATTTCGTGAACGAAAATCTGCCAAAAAACAGATTTCAGTTGAAATTAATGTAGAACTGTGGTTTACTTTTTTAGGTGACAGCACTGGCGTTTCACAAATCATGCAAAGGAACACATTTTAAACATGGTCTAGTCTTCAAGAATAGCCAAGGGAAATCGATAGGTTTTAGTGTTAGATGAGTAACATAACAGAGGCTGTCTCAGATGAGCTAATGAGCTAAAACTACAGATATCAGATAACTACAGACATCAGATGTAGGAGTTCACCGATAGGTGGCGCTAATTAAAAGAGGTGAAAAATCAGAGCCAGGAAAAAACGCAGAAAAACTAAGTATGACAGCTGCTCAAAAAAGGCCAGGAGCTACAGACACAGACACACACACACACACACACACACCACAAAACACGTTCAATTTCAATTTCAATCACTAGTCACTCAACTTTTGCTCTCTCAAACAGTTTCTATCATCTAAACGTGTTACTTGTTTCAGCAGCTGCTCGCTAAGATAATGTTAATTTAGCCGGTCAGGCTGCAGATCCAAACACCACAAAACAGGTTTAATTTCCTGTTGCTCTCCGTTCAGCACCAGTCGCTCGACTTCACTCCCTATTTGAATTAATATTATCTAAATTTGTGTTTGTGATTAAGTTAGTCAGAATAAAACATGTTCTGTGGTGAGCAGAGCTGTTTTCATGCTAGCTAAGCTAATGCTAACCAGCTCCTCTGCCCTGTCTCTCACACCACTGTTTAACATTTAGCAATTGTATCAGACAGATGGTTTGACATATACTGAATGTGGGTACCACCGCCCCCCAACCTCCTGGCCCCGCCCCCTCAGTAATACTGTATACGGCAGTATTATTTGGAGATGGTTTCAATGTATGACGCGAATGGATACAGCCCAATTTTATTTCTGCAGGTGTTTTCCTCTTCAGTGAACGATCTGACAACATGTTAGATTGTCAGAGAAATATTTTGTAACTATTATATTATATATCGTCGCTGTCCAATGAAAAACAGATCTCCATTTTTTGCAATTTTTACTTTTCTGCATCATTTGAGCTCAGCAGATGTCCTTGACATTGTGTGTCTCAAAACCTAGTGAGCTCTCTACATAGACAGCATTTTACGTCACAATATGCGCTCCCGACGAGAAGGCTGTCCCAATTCTTAGATATCTCAAATATGCTGCCTACTGAGGTCTCATTTTGGCCGAATATCGAGAGAGCATCGGATGTTTCCTCAGCTGCTGAGGCAATCCCAGACTGCAGCGCGGCGCAACTTTTGTTTGAAGATGCAGAAGCGCTTCACCAAGCAGCAACGTCATCTTCAAACTTAAGTTACTCTGATTTTCTGGGGTATTTATCTGTTTTCTAGTCATAAAGGTGCACAGATAGCCTATACTTTCCGCGTTTGACCACAACTATTGTCTATTTTGCTGTTTCATTCAGAGCAAATACAATTAAAATTGCTATATAAACCGTCAGAGCAGATCCATGTCGGCTAACTGTGATTCTGACGGCTGAGGTAAGTAAACGCCGGTCTCGTGCAGTGGGCGGGAACAAGCGGCGACGTCACTGCTGTCTAACTAGAGCGTCTCATTTATCTATCTTATAAGGACAGGTGACGGAACGCTGCCTATTTAGACAGCTTCCTATGTAGACAGCGGCTACATAGAGAGCTCACTAGGTTCTGAGACACACCCATTGTGTGAGAATTTCATGATGATTGGACCAATAGAAAAGCTCCAAAACTGCTTAGAATAAAATATCTTTCCATTAACTTATATTGAAAATAAAGAATGTTTTTGCCCTCTCCTGCAAAGTTACTATTTTGGAGATACCTGTTTGTCTTTGAACAGCGATGATATTTTGCCTGTCTTTCGAAATGTAATGAATACCTGAATAGTGATTTCAGTCACAGTTAACAGAGTACTTGAGTACCTGTGCACATTCCTACTGCATATTTCTTTAAAAAGAGATGGGACCCCCAGGTTGCACAGCTGTGGCCCTGTTTAATTGGTGACGTGCAGTGTGTAAATGTTAAATAAAAAACCTGAACGTGAAAAAATCCTTCAATTTTAATATCAATTTTTAATGTGACACCACTTGTGAATTTTGTCTGTTCAAACTTATCAACATGTGGTTTGATGCTCTGTAGCAGCCATTTTGTAAAATACATTTTTCATGAAAAATGTCTCTGGAGTTACCTTTATTATGTGTAACACCAATGAGGATCGGTAACACCAGTGACTCCTATGGAGAGACAGAAAACTGGACGTTTCTGTAGAATGACCCTTTTAATGACAATGGGATACCATTGGTGTGGGGACCTTATAGAAAAGTCATTCTCAAAAATGTCAACATAAGCCTATATACCTTTTTAACAACCATCTCATGACCCCTCATGTTGAAAACACTGTGAACTTCTGAAGATGCCTGATATGTATGCTGAGCACCCAGCTGTGGATTTAA
The DNA here is from genome assembly GCF_904425465.1 of Colossoma macropomum. Taxonomy (NCBI): domain Eukaryota; kingdom Metazoa; phylum Chordata; class Actinopteri; order Characiformes; family Serrasalmidae; genus Colossoma; species Colossoma macropomum. The sequence continues at coordinate 37,426,952 of NW_023494799.1, forward strand.
GAGACATTTTACCGACTTAGAGAAATGGTCTTCACGTTTCATAGTATTATATTTGTGCCATATTGCTCAGCTGTAATACAAAGATTTTAAATAGCTCAATTCATGGAAAAATGAATATGCCTTTGTTTTCTCGAAATAAAATATGTAGTATGTCAACACTGCTTGAAAACGTACCATTCACCCATATACTTTTGGATAATCTCTACTAAGACTACCTCTATCTCTACTGGGGGCAGTCATGGGCTGGAGGTTAAGGAACCAGCCCTGTGACTAGAAGGTCGCCGGTTTGATCCCCTGAGGGGATTTGTCCTGTGCAGACCTTCTGGGATATTTTATATATATTTTTTTTTTCGCTGAACTCAGCAATTAAATAGAAAATGGGCAATGAAATCGAAAATTTGACATGGGGCATTAAAATTTTTGCAAACGGCTGTATATGGTGTTGATAAGACAGCGATAATATATCAGTCTTAAAGGCACAGATACAAAATAGTCTGTTTAATTCTGAGGAATAAAGTTGGGAAACAGTGACATAAAAATTATTTTTGGGACATGAAATCATATAAATGTCAGACATGGACCTCAAGTTAAAAATAAAGAAATAAAACAGAGGGAAAATGTAGGACATGGCTACTTAAAAAAAAAAAGAAACAAAAGATAAGAAAGGGAGGACTGCAGCCAGAAGAGTTCCACCAAGTGGTGCAAGGTGCTGCTGAGGCTCAAGGGTTGGAGCTCCATTCCAGCATCATGCAGCAGTGAGGGTTCTGTTCTGGGGCAGAACGGGCTACAGCCCAGGGTGTTTGAGTGTGTTTCCAGCAGACCTCTGCTTAACCCTGCGGAGAGAACAAAGAGAAGAGGAGGGCTGGGTAAAGGCCAGGCCTCCCAGCATCCTCTCTCAGGTGTTTTGAACACACATGCGGGAGCAGCACGCTCCCTCTAAAGCCCCCCTGGCCTCCTCTAAGCCAAGGGCCAGCTTTCAACCTCTCTATTTGTTCACTCTGACCGCAGGATCAAGGCCTATACTTCTGCTATTTTTTTCTCGCCACTGCTGCAAACAAACTCCTTTTTTGGTGTTGCACGTGGAGCTGTGGGGCATCCCAGTCCAGCGCTCGCCGGCCCCTGGCCGTGCATGTGCGCCCAGCCCATTGCCTCCATTAAAAGAGCTATTACCCACTCCTCATTAGGCCTGCCCTGATGCTAAAACCACAGCTCTGAGCAGAGCCAAGCTCGCCAGCACTTGTGCACCTTCGCATTAGGGCTCTCTTTGATCTCTCACCTCTCTGCCAACGCAGCCATGGCAGGACTCCTAAATGAGCCACTTCGGCTCTGAAAATCCACACAACATCAAGCAGTGCTGGGAATATATGCAGATTCGCCGAGCTGCGCTCTCTAAAAGGAGAATAATGCTAAGTCCTTGATATAATTAACCAAAACAAGCCACAGACAGGCAGGGCCTCAACAGCGTATTGAGAAGGAGAGGGGGAAAAAAAAAGAAAAAAGATAAGTGCCTGTATCTCAAAGAAATCAGGACTCGCCGGATAAATGCAGCGCATTTCATCTGGTGATTTCTGTAAAAGGTTCTTTGTTATCTCCAGGCACAGAGAAAGGACTCCTACTGACTTGATCTTCAGAGGTTTGGATCACGTCATTAGCATGCTAATTGCGACCTCGTCCACGGAGCTGAAAAGGACTGAAAAAAATGGAAGGGGAGGGAGGACACATGCACCATACATAACACATGCAGAGTGGCGCTTTGTCCTGCCTTACAAAAATAGGCCGGCTATTGGTTTCCAAAAAAAAAAAATGACATTACATCCTCTGAACCTCGCAACCAACAAGGTAAAGGCTGCAGCGTGTCTGCCTGAATCAAAACGCACTTTCAGTGCCACAGCAGCTGCTCTCCCTGCGTAGTCAAGGCCATTTCCTCAGCCTTTTCCAAGATGCCATTATTCATCACAGGTGAGCCTCCTAATGGCCTCCCACCACAAGCCCACTCCCACACACATACACTGAAACACAGATCAGTCACACAGCTGCTTCAACTGAAACTGACTGCATGAAGAATATGCTGCTTCAGATTGTTATTCATTTTTAAGTTTCAGGAAGAGAAGCAGAAAACAGATATTTAACGCAAAATTACAGAAGCCTCAACAACCGAAAAGAATAATTTTTCAGTATTGAGTATTTCGGAAGACTTGCTTTCAGTTTTGGAAAGAAATCTGCAGGGATATTTTTTCCACACCTCCAAAGTTCAGTCTTAGAAGTTGGTCGCATTTTCTGCTTCTCACAACCCAAATAATCTCAAACACATCCAGTGATGTTCAGGGGTGTTAGGTTCGTTGTTATGAGAACATCAGTAGCTTCTTTGTTTGACTTGCTTTGTTTAATTTTCTTCTTTTTTGTCTATTTCCTTTTCTCAGTAACAGCTTCTTGACAGCTAAACATCCTTTAAGACTCAGTGTTGAAAGACGGACAGAAACACCTGTGGATCTGAAACGAGAGGGGAGCTTGATTTTTTCCTCTCGCTCAATATTGTTTATCTGATGGCGACAGTTTTGGTGGTCTTCCAAAACTTGCATGGTCGTAAGGTGTCCCATTTCTGCTTTTTCACAGTTTTTCTTGGACTCCTTATGCAATTAGATTATCAGGATTATTATTTTTCTCCACAGAAACTTCTTCTGAAAAATAAACAACTTGTACATAATGGCTGTCTTGACTGGACATTTGAAGAAAAAAGAAGGCAAACCTTTAAAGCTAAAATAAATTAGCATTTTTATCGTAATAGTGCTTAATGTCCATGTTATTTTTATCAAGCAGTTCGAATGCTAAGTATTGACAATTGTTTATAATGAATTGAACGAAGCACTTATTTTCAGTTTTCCAGCACTGTCTCTGAGTGGCACTCAGCATCTCTCTATTACTGCATTAAATTAAATCCAGATCCTAATTTGCTTACATTATTATTCATGATTGTTCCAGTTTTAAAAAATGTACAAACCACAAGTCTATTTACTTAAGAACCTGAGGTGATAATTTAGGCCTGTAGCTTTTAGTTCTAACTGATGATCATAAGCCTGCATTGCTTGTTAGCTCCATTAGCCTCATAGCTCTTGTGCAAAACTAAAGAAGCAACCAGATGTCTTGGCCAATGGACTATACTGAAGGATGAAAAGTGCGTAATTTGATTTTTTTGCAAAACTGTTGCTTTAATAATGAAGAATGTTGGCTTAGCATCAGCTGCAGATTTGAAAATGTTGTATAACCTCCCCTGCAACACGGACAAGGGAGGGCTTCTTTTTGCTTGGACGGACTCGCCTTGGCTGTGTGGAGAGATACCCAGGGTAACTTCTGGGATCAGTAACGCGGGAGGAAACAAACAGGGCTCGAGTCTTATCTGCAAGACTGTCATCTCTTTTTCCCGACGCTGCCAGCAGTGCGCACACAGCAACGATCTTTAGGTCCACAGAGCACCGGGCTTAATGCCAGTGAGCTGTATCTGCCTGCGGTCCCCCAAGCGTCAGCCCCGCGCACACACACAAATGCCAGAGGTCACTCCTTTCCTTCAGTGAGAAATCAAAATGATAATGACTCCTTATTAAAAATTCTATTTGGAAACTTGCTCATAGGCTACATCAAAAGGTGCTGACACGGTGGGGTTCGGGAGGGTGCAATAGGGGCTCAGTGATGACCCACATCAAAGTGTCAGAGCTAGGAGGGTTTAGGGTGTGTGTTTGAGGCAGGGTGGGAGGGGTGGGGGACTGCACGGCGCATGTGTTCTGGGGGGCTGTTTTGGGATGTCAAAATGAAAATATACCCGCCACAATTTTTGCTAATGCCTTGACACTGAGACACAGGGTTATTTGCCACAAAAAAAGCACTCTGCCTCTATGAGATCATTCCAAATGAAGCCGATGCAGTGGACGCAGTTTCGGCGAATTACGAATGATAGCCCGGCCAGGGAACGCATGCAGAAAAAAAAAAGGAAATAAAGGAAATAATCAAATAAATCCTCTAGTGGACCATTAATGAATGTGTGCGGCACCTGAGCACTTCAGGAGGCGATCAGGCAGTGGGGATTAGCTAAAATTGGGACGGCCGTGCACAGAGCTCCATTCTGCCGCAGGCGCGGTCAACCTTTTAACGGCGCGTCGTTATCCGATAGCCGTCCAGCGCCCACTTCAGCGCTTTCCCTGTTTAAAACCATTCCCAGCAAAACCCTTTCACACGGGCCCTATTACAGCGCCTCTCCAGCCTGATTCACCCCACCATTAATTTGAGGCGAGCTTATTTAGGGAGGATGACTGATGCTGGGCCACTGGCTGCTCAAGGCCAAAGCCAAATAACAAATTTACAGTGTTTGGAGCCATTTTAGCGGAGCCTCCACAGCCGCTCTTACACTGAAGAGCCTTCATTGTGAAGTTCCAAGTGAACAGTGAGAGTGTTTGAAAGAGAGAGAGAGAGAGAGAGAGAGAGAGAGGACTTCACCAGGGACTGGTCATCTCCTCAGTTCATTGTGTTGCAAGTGCCTATAATTGGGGGATCTGGGCACCAATACCTGAGCTGATGCTTATCGTACGCTTAACACCTTGCTGTGGTCAATACTGTTATCTATATCCGATAATTTACATCGTCCAATAAAACAAGTTCACACTACAATACATATATGAACTGTAGTGGGTGTAAGACTAATGATCATTATTTCATTTTAAATAGTCACTGCATAGATAAATCACATACTACATCTACGTTGTATCATCATTTTACATTTTTTAGGAGAATTCCAGAGCCACGCATAATTTCAAATGAAAGCAGCCTTAGAAATCTAAACCAGCAGTGTATGTTAACTGTTTTCATCGTAGCCACACTATGTAAGATTTTTGTTCAAACTGAAACAAGTAGCGCTCTGAAATCACGTGAAACAAAAAACACGCTAAAATAGGGTGTCCATGCACTGCGGCCAGTCAGCCTGAAACTGTACCTTAAACGTCAGAAGTATCAGGTTGGATTCCGTAAGAGTTTTACAGACCACGTCGTATACACTGATCAACATTATGACCACCTCCTTGTTTCTATGCTCATTGTCCATTTTATCAGCTCCACTTACTATATAGGTGCACTTTGTAGTTCTACAGTTACAGACTGTAGTCCATCTGTTTCTCTGCATACTTTGTTAGCCCCCTTTTACCCTGTTCTTCAGTGGTCAGGACCCCCATGGACCCTCACAGAGCAGGTACTATTTGGGTGGTGGATCATTCTCAGCACTGCAGTAACACTGATGTGGTGATGGTGTGTTGTGCTGGTCCGAGTGGATGAGACACAGCAGTGCTGCTGGAGTTTTTAAACACCTCAGTGTCACTGCTGGACTGAGAATAGTCCACCAACCAAAAATATCCAGCCAACAGTGTCCTGTGGGCAGCGTCCTGTGACCACTGATGAAGGACTAGAGGATGACCAACACAAACTGTGCAGCAGCAGATGAGCTATCGTCTCTGACTTTACATCTACAAAGTAGACTGACAAGGTAGGAGTGTCTAATAGAGTGGACAGTGAGTGGACACAGTATTTAAAAACTCCAGCAGCACTGCTGTGTCTGATCCACTCAGACCAGCACAACACACACTAACACACCACCACTGCATCAGTGTTACTGCAGTGCTGAGAATGATCCACCACCCAAATAGTACCTGCTCTGTGAGGGTCCATGGGGGTCCTGACCACTGAAGAACAGGGTAAAAGGGGGCTAACAAAGTATGCAGAGAAACAGATGGACTACAGTCTGTAACTGTAGAACTACAAAGTGCACCTATATAGTAAGTGGAGCTGATAAAACGGACAATGAGCGTAGAAACAAGGAGGTGGTCATAATGTTATGCCTGATCGGTGTATCTTTACACATTAACATCACATGCACAGGCTCAGTGTTTATGTCTCAAATGCAAAATTAATCCTAATTAATCCTGATGAAAATATGAAGTTCTCTTTAAATACTCTTTCAACACACTCACAATCATCAGACTCATTCAGGTGGGAAGAGGCAACAAGCACAAGCAACACTACAAAACATTCTTCCACCCCAAATCTTACAGTGTGTATCTTTGAGATGAGCCATCACACTTTGTTTTGAGAGTCTCTCTCTTAGATAATCTATGAATGCTCAAATTCATAACAATGTGGTGAACCTCTGTTATCAACAGTGTTTAGGTGTAGGGTTTGGGTTGAAGTCAAGGTTAGAGTGAGATTTAGGTTCAGGTTTAGATTTAGTAGTATTAATTACATTTAATTTAAAGTTCAGTTACATTTAATAGACATTTATATCAGTTGAAAATCAGAGCATCTGTGAAGCATCTACAGATAGAGTACTATCACTGTCACATTCAAACTACTTAAAGTCTCTGCTACCCCACAGCATGAAACACACAGTTAAAGTGCCATCACACAATGTGAGTTTGAGGTATTCCAAGCAAAATTTGTCACAGGATTCAATCAGATTCATTCTTCTTTGCCTCCAATGTCCAATCTAGCACTATCTGCAGCTATCGGCCCAATGTTGACATCTATAAATAGTGCATGGATGGGCTAAAAATAGGGAACAAAATTATGGGCTGTAGGCAGATAGTGATGACGCATTTTTCCATTTATGAATGAATAATACAGTACTGTGTAATGGGACTATATGACCTACAAACTCTTCGCAATCAGTGACAGGATCAGTTTGGCTACGTTCACACAGCAGGTAAAAGCGGCCCGAATCTGATTTTTCTGCTTGGCTGTTCGCATTATCCTATAAATGTGATCTGTAGGTGACATGTGGGATGGTACTGATCTTCCGCTGTCTGAACTGTGCTGAGTCACATCACTATATCACCTCTCCTGTTAATACACTCTGTGCAACATATCATAACCATTACTGTGATGACACTTCTCACCATTCCCTTAGACTGTAAATTCAGCTAATACTCCAAGTTATGTTCATACTCATTGTGTTTTAAACTGCCTCATACCATTTAGTGCAATACCTGCTGTGATGTAAATAGAACAAATCTGTCTTAAATGCTTATGTAAATATGCTAACAGATACACATCTATTTATTCTCCCTCAGATTTTACTCAAAGTTATGTCTATTTTTATTTCTGCCTAATATCTATCTTTTATCACTGCCGTCAGAACAAAACCTCATATCTCTATTTTCTTTTTTTTTTTTTTTTTTTTTTTTCAGTTTGACATAATTTGAAAATATCTGTTGCCTTTTACATTGTAAGTGTGTAACATTCATCGAATCAAATCAAATCACGTTTATTGTCACATCAGTGAGTGAAAATCTTAGGTGCGTAGCCCCCATGAGGAACAGTCCAAAAGAAACAGCCCTAAAACAGCCTGGAAAAAACATTAAAAGTAAAGTACGTTATTTTCCTTGTCTTGTAAAGTTATTATTTTGGAGATACGAGGTTTTGTTTCGGCAACAGCGATATGTAAGTTTATATGCAAGTATATGTGTTGCTACTGTAACACTGCAAATTCTCTTTGGGATGAATAAAGTTCTTTCTATCTATAACATACTTCATATCATGTGGCTCTGCTGAAGGGAGACAGCATGTAGTGGCGGGAAACACACTCCAACGTAGGATTAAGAACTATTACTATACACATGTCAACAATGTTAACTCATTACAGGTGTAAGTTAAGCTAAATTTCAGAGGAAAACTGCACTAAAATGTCATCTTAAAACAAACTTGTTAAGGTGGCACACTTTGTTTGATACATAGACATTTAAATTAAAACATTTTACATTTTTTTTTCTTTTAAACAGTATACAGGCAACTAGGGCTCCTGCAAATAGGCTGCACAGAAAATACTACCAATTCATTCATTTATTAATAACAATTTAAGTAGCTGGTGTGTTGGCCTTTCTTGAGTACCTGGCAAACCCAGCACTGTAGAGAACCACCTTTCGCCTTTCAGGACCAGGCTGATTTAACACATAATGATGAGGGGCTCCAGAGGCCATCGCCTTCTGCAGCTCTTTTTGTACATCTATACTTTTGTACACTTACATTGTTGTTTTATTTGTTCTGTTTTCCTTTTCTAAAGAAACAATAAATAACCAAAAATAAAGCTAATCCCTTTTGAGCTTGTAATACTGGAAACATTTAAACACTAACCAGTTAAAGGCTGGGCGGCGCTGGGAAGCTTGTTGACGTGCAGTCATTTTCTACGACCCTTTGTGATTTATAAATGATCAGTCGTACTTCAGTTGTGTGCTTATGTTTAAGCGTACACTCAATTTTACAAATCATGCGCATACAAATTCTGAGAACTGTTCTTAAGAACGAACTCAGTATGAAATTCAAGTTTTTTTTTTTAAATAAGGCCCCTGGTACACAACGAAACCCGTCACCATCAGATAAACAGTACTTAACTTCACTCTTGATTCCGATCTGAAAAAAATCCACAGGGATTTCTGTGAATCCTTCCACTGTGAGAAGACAACACAACACTGTAGGTCTGAAAGGATGTGCAGCTTCCCAGAAACCAAAAAAGAACATCTGCAAACCAAGAAACTCAGAACAACGGACTGACCACCTCAGAATCCAGACCTTAACATCACTGAATGTTTTTGGGATTATGTGAATCGTAAGATACAGAAAATGTGACCAAATTCTCAGACTGAACTTTAGAGTTGTGGAAAAATAGTGTGCCAAAAAGAATGGACGCTGTAATAAAGGCAAAGACACTAAATACTAAATGCACTATATTATATTATGTTTAGTCAGTGAGGCTTCTGTGTAATTTTTTGTTAAATATGTTTTCTGCTTTTTTTTTCCTTGTACTTGTACAAGGTGTCCCAAAAAAACTGACATCATTTCGTAGTCTAATAATAATAATCGACAATTCTCCGTCAAATGATCTCAAATTTTAACAAAATGTGTAAAAACTAACCAAGTTTAATTTTTAACGTTGTTTTTTTCAGGTTGAAGAATGGCGTTCACTAGAAATGAAAAGGCATTTAGTGTGTTAGAATATGCTCAAACACAGTCAAACGAGAGTGTGCAGCGCGCATTTTCGAGAAAATTCAATAAAAATGCACCAACTGGAAAGCAGATTTGGACAGGGCACAAAAAATTCAAAGAGGAAGGCTGTCTGTGCAGCGACAAAGGGATCTGGACAACCACCAGTATCAGAAGATATTACATTTGTGAAGCTGTGAAATCGGTTATAAAATCTACATCCCTCTGAATTTCTCGTTCGAATTTTGATAAATAAATCTTGTATTGTTCAACATGAAGCCTATTTAATTTCGTTTGCCTACGACATGTAGTTACTCAGATATTCACACCTCAAATGATGTCCATTTTTTGGGACACCCTGTACTTCGTGGCTGGTTTTACTAAAAGATTAAATAACTAAAAGGGTGGTCTCTCACTAAATATTACATCATATATCATATGTAAATGACAAAATTATACATATCACCCTCTTACATACTGTACACCTCTAAAACTCTGCTTGACCTCCAGACTATCAATTCAGTGGCAATTAATGGCCGATATTACTTTCCAGAGTATCAGCCAAATACAAAACCAGATACTGTATATTCTGAGGTGGATGACTCTCAGTAGCAAACAGGAGAGCAGATTGAGAACCAGTGAATGCAGTTCTCTGCCCCCCCACCCCCCCCAACACATCACAGCACCCCAATACACATATGCACACACACTCACTACACCCGCTCCACATTTTCAATTATAGTGCATTATAATCGTATTACATTTTTATAATCGAGATCCGATCCACTTAGGGTTTCTGCAACATTAGAAACTCAGCAGAGTTTCTGCCGTGGCCTGATGTGTAATACAAAAAAGTGCATACTTCATCTAACTTTCATTTCATTAGCTATTCTATGAATTTCCAATTAGGCTGAGGACAAAACGGGCTGAACCTTCGGGGCCTTTCATCACACTAGATGAGCAGCTCCTGCTCAGGTATTCCATACTGTAGGTCCTCAGACACACGGACAGTACCAGAGCGGTGAGCGAGACGAGGCAGGGCATTGTCTGGGAGAGAAAGCATGCCAAACACGAGCGGCCCAGGGCTGCCGTCCACGGCGCTCCATTAAGAGGCAGCGGAAGCTGGAGATAATGAGATCCGGCGCTGCCCGCACCTGGACAGAGAGCGAGGGAGGAAGAGGCCTCCTTGTATCCAAACACTTCATGTATCCCCCCCTATATCCTCCCTCCCACCCTCTCTTCCTCTTTCTCTGGCTCAAATTGCCGAAACAAAAGCAGCCCGCCTCTGATTATTAATGCATTTCAAAGCAGACGTCATTATTTTTTCAGGCCGTTTTCTGTTTTAAAAAATGTACAGAAAAAAAGCCTTTATGGTCGTCCCAGGGGTCCGGCCGCTTCTCTTTCCTTCTGATCTTATTAGCATCCTATCTCCCTGCTGCCTGCTGGCCAAACTGCATTGCTATGCACTTTCTGTCTCTCTGACCCCTCTGTGGATGGAATTCATTTGGCCCTTTTCCCTCCTCGCTTTCTTTACCTTTATTTGGCTTAAGCAGGCAGTCGCTGTTACTGCTGGCCACAGTTATTACAGATAAACACTGTTAAAGAAACATGGCCAGTGCAAAGAGATGATGGATAAAATAGTGGGGGATATAGAAGGAGCTTCAAAGTCAACTGATCAAGCACTTTTACAGTGCATACCAGAACATTTGTGTATGCTCAAATCTAATTTGCTCTTCTTTGTGTTCTTGTTCCAAGTCTCCTCTACCTAAATGCAGAAGTAAATAAACTGTTTCTATCATAAATGTTTCAAACTCTTGAACATAAAAAGAAAGTCAAACTTTGTAAGATATGTTTATGTCATCCAGAGAGAAAAAAAAACAAGCTCAAAACATGAATTAATGTGTAGTTTGACCACTGCCTAGAGGAGCTCTACAGCAAAGCAGACAGGAACAGGCCTTACTCCAGCTGCATCCAAACACAACAGCACTATTGAAGCAATTATCTGGAGATGGCAAGTTTTCTGGCAAAGCCACAGCCATAAATCACTGAGAGTCCTAGGCTACGTTCACACAGCAGGTAAAAGTGGCCTAAATCTGATTTTCTCACCAAATCCGTTTTTTGTTTGGCTGTTCATAATATATTTTAAATATGATCTACAAGCGACATCAGTCTGAACAGATGAGCTGCTAAACCGACCCACATGCGCAAACAAACAATGCTCCACTATGCTTCATCCAGAGGTAAACAATCACGACTATGAACGAACGCCAGTCGCTCCCGGAGCTTTCAGTTTCATCTTCATCAGCATCACAGGAGCCATCATGAAGCTTCACTGACTGACAGCTGGGCTCGTCACCCAGCTCGCCATAAAAAGGCTTTTACCTCTTCTTTGACGCTGAAGCCTCGGTGTCCTGCGGACGCGTTCAGCCATTTCTTTCGAAATCTCTTCAAACACGGAGGGTTTCGAATACGTCTCTTCTAATTTTTGGTACAGAAACATCAGCCTAAATGTTTATGAGTCTCAGCAGCGCGAAATTATGACGAATGACGAGTTGGATTAATGTAAAGGCTGCATGAATTCTGATCTGGCTGTTCAGACTGAGTCGTACTGCCGCAGATCGGATACGGATCGGATTTCAGTACCACATATGAAAGTGTCTCAAATCGGAATTGAAAATGTCAGATTCAATGTGTTTTTGCACAGCAGAACTGGCCTCTGGCATTCTGGACTTGCATGTCACCATAGCTGGAACTATAATAGAATGGTTTTCCACCAGTCATGGAACTTATAAACTGTCATAGCGTCACCTGCAGTTGTGGAGCATATGCAACAGGCAAAACGAAACCGCAGAAAGTACGCAAGCTTATAAAGCTTGCAACGGTGCTTCCGGCTACGCGCAACGCTCACAAACTTCATTTCGCAGGAAGTTTGCTGAGGCCTTGAGAGTCCGTTGAGTCACCTAAAAATGACAACTGAAAATAAAGTGTCATCCATATTTCTCTAAAAAACGAACATGTTGGCACATCGCCCACTGAGGAGACAATACACGGATGATTCCTCATTTCATCCAATACAAAAACTACCAATTCCCCTCTGCATTTTTTGAGTAATAAAAATGTTTCCTAATGTATTCCTCTGCTTGCTCCTATTTTTGTGTTAGACTTTTTTAGCTTCTTAACACCAAAGCATTATCACCTAAAAGAGTAAGCCTCGAGCACCATGGTAATTTTGGCCAAATCCTGCAGTGAACCGGAGATCCATTCATTAAGTCTTGCGGATACTTGAATTTCAAAATGAGTCAGATTGCACATCATCATTTTTACATATCCAAAAGTCCAGTCGTTTTGGTTAAACAGTGCTTTACTGACTCACATCATCGTCATCTGCAAACTGTCCAACACGACTGTTACTAGTTAACTGCCAGATTTGGGTTAGGTTTGGTGGCATTTAACATATTTTTCTTACTTAACCATGGTGGTGTTTTGTGGCTCAGGTTTACCGGTTGAGCCTGTAATGCAGTAACAGAAGTGAGCACTACTGCGGTCAGCGAGCTCTGTAAAGAGCGGCATAAGAACATGAGACTTGAAACACCAATTATGATTTTTCTAACGTACGAGGTGTGTGCTCATTATAAAATAGAAGAAGGGACTTCAAAGCAATATTGATGTTTCATCTGTGAGATTTTCCCCAATACCAATAAATCCATGAAACCTTAATACTGACCAACCAATATATCGAGCAGGTCGTACCTAAAAATCCACTGAGTTCATTTTACATGCTATGTGAGTCAAGCCTGCTATACAATCACATTAAAATCATGATTTCAGTGCCACAGAAATACTGACCTTGTTCAAGTTTGGGATGCAAGACAGATGGTCAGGGTGAGAGAGAGAAATAAAGAGAGAACAGACGTGAGTGAGAAGGAGCGATGGATGAAGGGAGAGAGTGATCTGCTGGTCTGGGGGCAGAGAGTCCTGCGAAGGACTGTTAGGCTTGATGAGCTAGGCCAGCTGAATGATATACAGTGGCGGCCACAGGCAAGAGCTGTCCATTAGTTATGGGGTCCCTGTAATGCTCGGCTCTAGTACATTATTTTCGAATGCATCAGTCAGCGTCGCGCAGCACAGATAAATTCTAATGCCTCCCGATTTGTAATGCATACTCTCACCGCTGCCATATTACGCTGTGGGTTAGGAGGGCAGCCCGAGAGAGGGGGGAAAAATGTAATTTATTTTTCACTGCGGCCAGTATTCCTCCCATTAGCTTCAAACGTGAGATAAGTTATAGCTTTTAACGAGCGCCTTTAGCCGCCAGAGCACGCTGCGCACAATGCGCCAAGTCCGGAAAGGAGGAGTGAGGGAGGTGGGAGAGCAGGAGAGCGAGAGAGAGAGAGGGAGAGCGAGAGAGATAGCTGGAGGGCACTGATGATCCAAGAGTGTGCCCCCTGTGTACATCCTGGCACAAGAACAAACAGCAGCTCACTGCTGGGCTACAGCAACTCCACATAATTATACAAACGCACGCACACACACGCACACACACACACACACACACACACACACACCCACGCCCTGCTCCGTAACGAGATCCGGACGCATTCTCTCCTCCGACACATGCATACTGAAATGAGCTGTGGTCAGAAGCGGCGGGAGCGTGAGGAGAAAGCGCTGCTGAATTGGAAAGCCCTGGATGGTTTTGTGCAGAGCAGACCAAAGCGTGACCTGTGGAAGCACAGTGAGGCTGAGAGCACTAACCCACTCTGGCTTAGAGCAGGCCTGCTCTTTGTAGCAGAGCGGCACGATTTAGCCCTGCGCAGCCGCGCTGAGACTTCCGCCTTTACCCAATCAGATGTCGGTGCTGTGGAAAGCGCCAGCCCCCAGCTTTTAAAATGGTGCTGGGAGGTAGGGGTGGGCTAATATGATGACCTGTCACTGTTATCGCAAGGCAAAATTGCTGCCTGTCCAGGGTTGGAAAGATCTCCAGAGAGTTTTTGGTGGTCTTTGAGAGCGACTGTTAACGTCAAACTGTTTGACTAGAAGACTAGGGATGTGTCTTGTTCCTGCAGCGGTCAAACATTTTAACAGCTTCTGAAATGATTGTGAAGAGTGTTTTGAATGGGGTGCCTCTCTACTGATCATATATGTTATAAATATACAGTACTGTGCAAAAGTACATTGTTTAAAACATATAACATATCATTATCAACATACACCGATCAGGCATAACATTATGACCACCTCCTTGTTTCTACGCTCATTGTCCATTTTATCAGCTCCACTTATTATATAGGTGCACTTTGTAGTTCTACAGTTACAGACTGTAGTCCATCTGTTTCTCTGCATACTTTGTTAGCCCCCTTTTACCCTGTTCTTCAGTGGTCAGGACCCCCATGGACCCTCATAGAGCAGGTACTATTTGGGTGGTGGATCATTCTCAGCACTGCAGTGACACTGACGTGGTGGTGGTGTGTTAGTGTGTGATGTGCTGGTACGAGTGGATGAGACACAGCAGTGCTGCTGGAGTTTTTAAACAAACACACTGATACACATCATATCACTACTTGTTGTATTATTGTCATCTGTATTTATTCTAATATTAGTGATTTTCTGAGCAGACATGCTTAATGAGGAAAAAAAAAATTTTAAATATAATTTTATCAGACGCCTTAAATTTTAGCACAGTACTGCATGTTTTATTATTAGGCTGCTTCTCTATTGATAATCAGATTATGAATAACTAATTAATTTTCTCTTTTATAGTCTGTACAGGTTTTGTATTTTTAAGTGCAGTGTGTGGTGGTATATTGTTTTCTTCTATATCTATCTATATATCCATAAATAACATCAATATCCACTTTTCTGGATATGTAATTCTTTGCAAAAGTATGAGGGCACCGGTCAAAGGACATGTTGTGTTGATTTTCTAAGTCAGTGGTTCTCAAATAAGTCTTTAGGGCCCCCAAACGGTTCAGGGTTTCACTCCAATCTAACTCACAATGCACAGTGACAGAGCAAAAATGTATCGTGGAGCCGAGGATCGGTTTGATAACTACCGTTCTAAGTGAAAATAAATAAGCATCCTCTACAGAGAACACACTTCAATCACCAATTACTGTTTATCTGCTGAATTTAAATATATTGGGAAAAAAAGAAAACATAAAATATTGCCTGTGCAAAACTTAAGGCACATTTTATTATATATTTTTCCCCCAATTTGTTAAACTCAGGGTGTTTAAATGTTTGCATTCAACTGCATCATGGGTATGGTCTCTACCTGTCTAGACTTCTATAAGTCTAAACAAAGGTATGTCTCATTAAAAAACAGATTTAGAGAAAACACGAAAAGGCCTATAAACAACAACAACAATATGGCAAACCTTCTTCGCTACAGCAGTTTGTCCATCTCAACTTCGGGAAAATTTCAGATAAAGCTAAATATTGTGATATGTTTTGAGAAAATGTCTTCAACCCTAAGAGGACCACTGTGGACCTATAGGGTGGGACACCGCACTTTAGGTAGATACAGGAACCTCTTTTGATTTTGACTTTTTTACTGTTTTAAATCAGAGTTTTTGAGCACTGAAGCTAGTTTTTTACATCTTTTAACTGTTTTGCTCTTCATGCGCAAAGATTGTGGTGGATGCTGTAATTATTCATGCACTCGTGTGGCCAAAAACAGATCATGACAACACAGAAGGAGAACTTTGACAGTCTATTAGTGAGGATGTTTGTGACCAATGACACATATGTAGACTGCTTTAGGCTAATGACTCTCTGATGTGCCTTTCTCTCTACTGAATTGGGCTGGGGGGGGGGGTTCTGTACTTGTCTCCAATAAATACCCCTTTCAATCAAACCACACACACACTGGTTTTAGTCGCACTGCATACATCTTGGTGTCAATTATTGACAAGTGACTAATTAGCTGTGCACTTTTTAAGCCCTTCTCTTAGTTTGTAGGGCATTTAAATATGCACAATCAATAGCCGCTTTACTTCCCCACCGTCATCTGCAGCTGTAGAGTCTAGACTCATAGTTAAAGGCATCTATCAAACACTAATTAAGACTTTCAGCCAAATTACCACCAGCTTCAGCACACTTTTTTTCCATTTCGGATGGCGCTCCTCATCTCTTCAGAAAGCATTAATCAAAAATCAATTAACTTTTTTAGTGAAAATGTTCCACATCTTTGCATTAATATCAAATCGCTTTACTGCCCCACTGTGCTAAAAAATATGGACTCGGAGAAGAAGAGTACATGCTACTGTGTCTTTACATTAATATCAAATCGCTTTACTGACCCCATTGCGCTTAGAAAGATGAATTTGGAGATGCAGAAAACATGCTAGGGTGAGTATGGATGAGTCCCTTGCTGTTTTTTTTCCTGCAGACTGCCCCCTGTGTGTTTGGGCTGGCCTCAGCTGCCTCCAGGCTAAACGCAGGAACACGGACGAGCTGGGCTGAGGAGTCATGTAGGCTCATCTCCCGCCTCTTCATGTGCCAACTATGTTTACTGCACACAGGCAGTCCAGATAAATTATGGACAGCTCTCCAAGCTGCTCTTAATTACTGATCTGCCAGCCAGTGTGAATTATTCAGCCCTCTGCTTAGGTAGGCGTTTATGGCATGCAATAGTTAACATAACTGCCTAACGGAGCAGCAAACTCCCTCAGGGCATGTGCGTGTGTGCGTGAGTGTCTCAGGTTGTAAGATCACGTGCGAGTGCTCTTTTTAGACTAGGCAGGTACAGCACAGTGACACAAACATAAACGATGATGAGGCTCGGTCCATCAGGCAACAGGACTGAGGAAGAGCAGGAAGGGGTCAAATCTGGTTTCTGGTTCTGTGATATGGTGGGAGGCGGGGGCAACATGGCAAAAATATAAAATCATAATACATTTTCATGATCCACAATAGGCTTCATGATATTTAGTTTTTCTGAGGTTTGATAAGTTGGAACTTACTAATAAGTATCAGTAGTGCCATACATAAAAATACCCTTAAAACTAGAACTAAAAAAAAAAAGGTGTGATTCAAAAAGATTAATCTGATTTCAAAGCGCCATATTTTTACAACCGTGAGGTGTTTAGGAACCAATCACATACCAATTGAAAGAGGGGGTCATAGGGTTTCTGACTGTCAGTGGAAGATGGCTCCCTTCAGTCTGAGAGGAGATGAGACCCCTGAGCAGAAAGCGTTCTGCGTTCTCCACTTCAATAAGAGTGAATCCATCATAACTGTGCAGTGTGATTTTAGTGGGCAGTGAAGCTCCAACAGCTCAGAGTGTTCGTTGTTGGTTCCACAACACTGGATGATCTCTGAAATCACATTGAAAGAGCCGTGAGTGCAGCGACACCCGACACGCTCAATCCAGTATGGGATGAATCTGACTATGGCGTTGATGTCGTCCGCACAGCTGGAGGAGGTTCATATTAAGCTCTTGTACAATGACATAATAAACTTTAAGCTCATTTAGCCATTTACAGTTCACTGCATTGATCTGTAACGATTTACAAGTGAAATAAATCATTTTGAAATCAGATGAATCTTTTTGAATCACACTGTATAACGGATGTACCGATACCACTTTTTCCCTTGTGATATCGATACTTGATCCTTATGTGTTGGTCGATACTGTGTACCAACACTGACGCTAACTATACCTAAACTAAGTAGCTTACAAGTCCTGATATTTATACAATTCTACCTCAAATTTCTTTTGGTAAAAGCCTTGGATCACAAATAAAATATACCAGTTATACATATTATACATGCATACACATACACATACATATATATATATATATATATATATATATATACACACACACATACATACATACATACATACATATACATATATATATATATATATGTATATATATACATACATACATATATATATATATATATATATATATATATATATATATATATATATATACATACATATATATATATATATATATATATGTGCAAGATGTTCACTAAGTTCACTAAGATGTTCATCTAAGATGTCAAACTCTCAACTCTGATGAAGTTCAGAAATATTACAGCCATGCATGCCAACAGTAGCAGCGGTTGAGCCGCAGACTGCCTGACTTGATGGGAGCAACAGGCTGAGAGACCACACTGCTGACCACCAGAGGCGCACCACCAACACAGCAAGTGGAAACACTAGCCTGGCTAGTGGGCTGCTTTGGTAAAGGCTAAACTAAGGCTAAAGACTGTCATTACCACAAGAGACCAGCAATTCCTTCCATATTTCTCTCTAACGTTCACTCCCTCATTAACAACCTTGACCACCACAGACTCAGACTGCAACTGGCTACACAGTGGAAGATGAGTGATTACTGAAAGAAGACCAGTTCAGCCATACAAGCAAAGGGCTACCGTTACTGTAATCGTTACACTACTGTTGCTCTGATCTGCGTATTTGAGGCAGAACGGTGAAACTAATACCTTAATACCTTTGGAAGAATTCCAACTGGTATATCACACACTACCATAGCCTTCCCACACAATACTGGTGTTACAGTTTTGGCTATCTGGCATTACAACCATAATCAGTATAAATACTTCACTGAAGTGCCAGTATCGGTGCCAGTAACAATATAGTATCGGTATCAGTGCAACCCTACTAATTATGCTCTCTTTGTGATGAAATACGCTGTTTTTTAAGTGCTGGCGATATCAGAATATGCATGGAAAAACATACTGTGATGTAATGTGATGTAAATGTATCACAATAACAATAAATATATTGCCCACCCCTGTATGGTGGCTACTACGGAAGGGCATTTTAACATATTTGCTACTAATATAACAGCAATTTTTAAACATGCAGTATTTTAACACCCCATTGATATACATCCTATTGATGAATTTAAATGAGGACGGTTTAAAATTCATTTATTGTATGCAGCAAAAGAAGTGATTCATACTGATTCATTCAGTTCGTTCAACTGCTTTAGTGATTTTTCTTTGTTTAGGTATATGATGTAACATACCATACCAGCAGACCAGGAGCTGTATTACAGAAATATCCAAATTCTGAAATTTCATCTGTTTAGTCACCATGACAACTGCAGTTAGGACCGAATTTAAGACAACAGTTTTTACAGAATAACAGTTCCTAAGCGCATTATCTTATCCAAGCTCCAGAAATGGTGGTTTCACCTGTAGCATTATTTTATTTTTTTTTTTTGCAGTTAAAACAGCAGCTAAAAAATCTTATATTCTGTAAACATTCTTTTCCATTTCCATTCCATTTTTCATCAGCTGATACTTCAGTATTCAGCATTAGTATCATCATCATAAAACAAAAACAAAAACAAAAAAGAACCAAACAGAAACAAAACCATGGTACTGAGCCATCTCTAGTTGCCACTAATCCTCCCCTGCTAATTTTCCCCCTGCTACTCATTTTCGTATTAACAGACTGAAGTTCTACACACTACTGGTTACAAAAATAATATTAATTTATAATTTATTCTTTACCTCCACTCACATTGTCTTCAAGGCGGATGGATTTACAGATACACAGAAAAAGAAAAAAAAAAAATCACACACAAAGATCAGCGTTGGCCTCCAATCAGTAGTGGCCACTGTTGTGAAGTGCAGCAGAAGGCTGCAGAGCAGCGTAACACGCTGCACTTACCTTAGCTTTAGCCTCCTGCTCAGACACAGACAGCTCTCTGAGCCGCTGCAGCAAGTCATCCTGACAGGCCTCCATCGTCCGAGTGCGATGACCAATATGCTGCAAAGAAAGAAAGACAGTAGGTAGGTGGGAGAGAGAGAGGGAGAAAGACGGCTAGGAGAGGAGGAAAAATGGATGATGGATGAATTATATTAAAGTCAGGCAAAACAGAAGCATCTGGAGCCATGCTGTTATGTGAGCTGCTCCTTCAGTTTCATATAAAGTGGATTCATTAAGCCAGGCCTTGCCCCGGTGACTAACGGCAAATGCGAGGAGCTTGATGGCTGCGTGCCGCTAAACTACCCTTACAGAGGAAAGAAACTAACGGGGTCCTGGAGAACAGAATGAAAAATCGAGCTTGGGCGGATCATGGCCTCACCAACACATCACGCACCAAGGTGGCTCGAAGAGTGATCACTTATTGTCATTTTTACTGTGATTGAATATATCTTTATATACAAAGTCAAATCAAAGAGCTGAGTGAGCTCACAGAGTGAAAGTGAGTGAGTATGTATGGGAGAGAGAGAGAGAGAGAGCGCAAGAGAGAGGCAGTAGCCCATCACTGTTCAGCTTCAGGGATAAGGCACATGATAAGTGGACCAGCCTGGGACGAGTAAACAAATCAATCATGTGTGATAAGTGCTCGGGCTTTATCAGAGCCGGCCAAGGCATGCCACACTGGTCCTGCAAGCCTAGCACGGAATACTAACCGCAAGCAGTCCAGCAATGCGGCTCCGACAGCGACGGTGTGTACCCACATGCCAAAAACACCGGGAGCTATTTCAGTACATCAAGCACAAACATAAGCCATTTATACCTTCCTTCCAAGAATTTGTTGACAACCGGCAAGGTCTGTTTACTCTGAGCGCTGTAGAGGCAACGATACTACTGCCTGAGGAGAGCACAGCCTGAAGAGAGCACAGCCTGCCTTCTTTAGGCTTCCTATAGGCCTCTGATATTCATAGCTTGGGCCTGCTGGTGCTTTAGAAGCTGTTACTCAGCCTTCACCTGTCTGAGGCTCGATTGTGACTTTTATGGAGGCGTGTCCGGAGTTGAAATAAATGTTGGGCATGTGACACACGTTAAGAGGTCAAGGGGCAAAACAAATGGAGGGTTTGCCTCCAGATAGGGCAGTAATCGAATCTTCTCTTATTCACTCTCAGGCCAGATAAGCACTGATGAAGTGTCAGAACCGCCTTTCCCGAAAGATTCGAATCACTTTCGAGCTTTTTGTTTTTTCTTAATTTATTACAATGCACTCTATAAAAGTCTAATAACAGAGCTCAGTAACTGTCCTTAAAATTATTTTTAATATACAATATATACAAATATACATCTAGACTAACAGTATATTCATCTAAGACATCTGAGAAAATTATATGTAAAGATATTTATGTATTTTTCTGGACAGTAAGCATAAATAATAAATAATACACTGTGAATTCAAAGTGTGATTTTATGAGGGTCAAGTCTCTCCTCAAGGAAGTTCAGTATTTAAGAGTTTTATTCAAAAATGCTGTATATCCACTTGCAACAATTTCGAATATAAACGGTTTCAGAAAAGATTAACAGGTGACTTCAACAGAAAACACGTTATTTCTCTAATAAGGTTGATATTAATAATAATACAGCATAAATATTTCTAGTATGTGTAAAACCCACATTCAACAACATACTGCATGAAAATCAAGTGTGCTGCTAATGGAATTTAATAGATCTATACAACGGCAGGTGTGCAAATCAGAAACCAAAGCGATTAGGAGCCAAACTTCTTTTTGCTTTGACTTTCCCTTCCTTTCGCTATCTTATAACGTTATATCTCCACAGAAATATATCCTAAAAAAAGGAATAATTACGGAATGAACCGGCTGTTTTGAGTGGATATTAAATAAATGAAGGTCTCTGACTTTTGCAGTGTTATTTATTGATTTATTGTTTGAATGCTTATCAATTGCAGTTTTCAGCAGCCCAGGATGTCTCAGCATATGTGTAACCACAGTCCTGTTGAAAACACATTCCAAGCGGCTATTCATAAAAGATGCTTGAGAGAACACCAAGACAAGCCACTAGCCAAAAAAACAAGCTAAGAAGCTAAAATGTACGATCATATTTATGGTAACTCCGTAAATTTACATGTTAATTTACAGTTTAATGTCTTCAGTTTTATTCTAAAATGAGTAAAGCAATAGGCTAGAAATAAATAAAACCTTTATACGAGTAAACTCAGAACTTGGTGTATATGTATAAAATAAGTAGTGTATGATTAAACTGTGTGTATATCTGTAATGTCACTTTCTTGTTCAAAAAAAAATTGTGCAAAAGAAAAATTATATAATATAATATATTATATTATAATTCACTAATTGCAGCGTGATTCATCTGGATCCAAAGAATGCTGAATAATCATCTCTTAATTATGAACAAATATAAAAAAAATAATCTCTTAATATGAACAAATACATGTAGAACCAGGGACGTGGGAAGGTGTTTTAAGTCAGGGTGCAAAAATTTTAGGCAGCATAAATACACAGTGTGACTGACGACATCATGCAAAATTATTTGCAGCCTTTTATAATATATATAATATATTATATATATTATAATATATATATAAATAAAGTGACACATAAGACCACTGATACACATCCTCACCCTGCTCTTTTGCTCTGGACGAATTTTATTGAAATGAACTGAGAGGCGACCAACCAGACTGTTCATATGTGATATGAAAACCGACTGTCACGCCCACCGTCACGTGGCGAGAGTCTACATCGTAAGGGAAATAGCAGTTAATAAAATTTAGTTACGTTTTATATTTTAACTTATAAACGATGTAGTCAATATAACAATGAGCTGCTATGGGGCTCAGAACTGGCCTATAACTCCGCGCACACTTTCCGTCTTTGCACCTCAGCATGCTTGTGTTCTAGTGACGCGCCACCAAAGCAGATTCGTCCCGCTTTCACGAAAATACAGTAACTGCAGGTTTTGAAAACATATAAATAGAATATGCAAATATTAAGTCAAAAACAAAAGACTCTAACTTTTTATTACTATTATTGTTTGCAACTGCAGTCCTGACATCTCCCTGTGTAGAACAATAAACAAGAAATTTGATGAAAAAAACGCACAGAAGACAATCCTCAATAAATGAGAACCTTTCGAATATTTATATAGTTCAGAGCTAATATGCTGTGGGTGCAAATAAAGCACCAAACAGATCCAGTGAAATACTGTAAAAAAAATAAATGCAGGGCTTGGCTTTTTGATTGTTGAATAACTTGAAGGTTGGTGTTTAATCCAGTCAAATAGCAGCACTTTTCCCACATGCTGATGGACGCCTACATGTTTTCAAAGCCACCAGTTGTTTAATGTGCATTTCTCCATTGCTTCAGACAGTTTACGACTTGGGAGGAGGACTGCAAAGAGATTCTGACTGACTATGACAATCAAACTGAAGGGAATCCATACAGAATCAGCTAAACTAACTTCTTAACTTCTTAAATCTCGACTGAATTTTACAGTACTGTGTAGAAGTCTTAGGTAGCCATGATAATTGTTCAAATTACAGCAGTAATTGTGTTTATGCCTGTAAAACCACTACATAATATTAATAATACACAAATAAACACAAATAGAGTAAAACATAACAGGAATAGTGAACTCCAGCCATTCAACGGATTTGTTAAATTCCATGAGATGAATTTAATGAAGGACTAATTAGCTGAACTATGTACTGGTTGGCTACTGTTAATGCTGGGCTTCCCTGAGCAGAGGAGGTTAAGCTCACACACATAAAATTACAAAGTGTTTATTGTTTATTTGTATTTATTCTAATATTTTTGAATAAACACAAACACATTCTTACTGCCCAGATAAATAGCTTTAAATATCATTTCCCCTTTTAAATTCAATTTATCTCATCTTACACAGTAGATGTAGACATTTCTATTAGCGCTGTTGTGCTCTAATCACTTCAATTCTGAGCTGCTGGCAGAAATCATGCTGCAAGTATCTGATAACTCTGGATAAGCTGAAGTGGCCATTTGCTCCCCTGACAATGTTAACATTTTAATTTGTTTAATTTCTTATGTCTTTGCTAATTATCATCACCTAATGTAGGACCTATATGCTAAATTTAAAGTCCTGTTGTGTAAAATTAAACATAGAAGTACAAATTTTGATGGAAATAATCATGTTTTCACCAGAAATTACATTACAATAATCAAAATATGATATAAATGATCTATAAATGATAAAACTGCTGTGTTGAGTCTTTACTCTGAGGTTTTCCATGTCATTTTAGAACTTTGATATAAATCTGTTAAATCTAACTGTTGTCTTTATGTGAGCCACAAACACAAAATCAACGTTTGTTAAAGCAAACAAAGGAGAATAAAAGTGGTCGACTTAAACAGGTGCAAATTTGCATTTTTCTTCGCAAATAAAAAGACAATTTTCACCAAATCATTCTGCTGGCTCCCATGATGGGTCCAAGCTCATTAACAGAGAGAACTGAGAATCTATTTAGATAATCTGAAATGAATTAACCTCTTATTATAGAAAAAAATCATGCTAATCAAATATAGGCTGTGATAGCACAAGAACAACAGCCTACGCTTGGAAGCTGGCCTTGCTCTGAGCGTCATTAGCAGTCGGAAATGTAGATAAGCTTCTCATTCACTGAGAAAATTTCAGACAGGCTTTACTTCTACATTTAAATCTCTTAAAGAGTGAATACAGCATTCCTAAGCTAATAAAGGCTATAATGGAAAAGTGAAGCTATTATGTAATTCTCACAAAATATTCTCATATATGCAACAATAAAATCTCCTTTAAGTGTAGCCTACAAAAATAATAAGAGTTAATTGTGTTCAGAACTTCACCTTATGTATTTTGGCATCCTTAAAGGAAAACAGTAGCACGCTTTAAATTGCTCAGGTGTCTTAAAAAGCTCATGCAAAGCTGACGAACGCTGCACGACTCTTCCCTCCTCCCTGAAAGCCGGCCGTGCTCTGCTGGACTTCTCAGGCCAGAATTTTGCTGAGTCAAACCAGCCTTAGCACATGTATGACACAGCATTTAAAATACTGTTCATCCCTTCTTTTCCTCTTTTAATTGTTATGTTTTTTACCTGTGACTTTTTTGACCTGCAGAAGAAAGTGAGCAGAAGCCTGTTGAGGTATTTTAAGGTTTTAATCTCCCTTCTTAGACGAAGTATATTTGGAAACACTTTGCTCTCTTTGGTTTATCATCACCTTCAGAAAAGTAAAGGAACAGTAAATGATACAGATACAAGTGGCTTTTAAACAATTACACATAAATAGAACAATTAAACAGAACAAAGACAGTTGAAGTTGTGCATAAAGTCATCGCCACGTTCTGACCACAATTTATAGATATTTTTGGTAGCATTTTTTTTTCAACATAGCATAATGTCCCATTGCATTATTTTCCATTTTAAAATAAATAATAAATTGTCATTAAAAAAATGGAATTACATTTTAAACAGGATTTTCCTCAAACCACCAATCCAAGATCCCAAGGTTACAGTATTCAAAGACACTCTGCAAATATTCAACATCTCACCCACTCATCAGCATGCAAATGAATAATGAAACGTCTCCTCTGCATAATTAAGACGATGGCTTAACGCCGATTAAAAAAAAATTATAATTACAAAAAAAAGACATTGCCGCAAATTACACCGCACCAACGTACAAGACAAACGAAGCGGCATCTTACAACGAAATTACCCGACGAATTAAGCGGACGCAGGATAATGATCTTGGTGCTTTAATTAACAGGGGCTTTAGCAAGACCTCAAAGCAGAAGACGGTGCAAAAGATGGAACTGGCATCATGCAGTCACAAGGACAAGAACAACGGTTCCTGGTCAGAAGACGCCATAAGAGTCTTCCTGAAGCCCATGCGCTGGCACGGGCAGTTCCCAAACTGCAGCAAGCCGCTGCCTATTAGTACACAGAGGGATGCACACTGAAGCTCAAGAGGTTTGACTCCCCAGTGGATGGTGCCTCAGTGACACTAGGGCACTGGCTGAAGACAGAGCGGTAGGTCCAACATCTCTGATGCCAACCCTGTCATAGCCGCGCTCTCCACAATGGGAAAATATCTCCACACACACCATATGGAACTGGCAACTTCACTCCTGGCGGTGAGAACAAAAAAGTGGACAGGATCCGCTCTGTTAAAGAAAGAGGCCTTGAGGGGAAAAAAAAAATCACCAAGAAAAAAATCTTACATCTCCAGGCTAGACTGAACACCACGACAGTGAGAAACCCCCTTTTCTTCCTCCACCACGCGTTTTCTCGCCGCTTTGTCTCTGCAACAACGTGTCACATTAAGCAGAGATCAAGTATGCAAAACGGACGGGTGATTACAATAAGCCAAGCCAGCACAAAGGCAGGAGGAGGCAGGCGGCATGCAGATGGGTCGGACGGCGGGAAGCGCCCGGGCTGATGCTCTCGGTGCTGGGATGGTGCCGATGCCGGTGCTGGGTAGGACGGCGCTGGCATCCGTGGGCGCCTGTGCCGAGTGTATACACGCACATGCCTTTACATTCCCTCTTGAAGCTGGCTCTCTCTCCCCCACCTCTCCTTCTCACTCTCTCTCTCTCTCCTTCTCCTCCTCTCTCTCAAGCCACCATCACCACTGACTCCAGAGATACTCCAGCAGGGAAAGAAGAAACACTGCCCATTCTCCAGAGGGGTACACGCACTGAGCCAAGTGGGCAAGGCGGCGGCGGGGCAGGGCGGCAGAGAAGTTGAACCTTCCCCCAAATTGAAAAGGGGAGGGGGTGGTGGTTTGGGGGGGGGGATTGACTGCATTTAAACTAGCGCCCAATTTTGCTTTCCGTGTTTGCGTTAATTAATTCGTCTCGCTGTTGTTTTTGAAAATTAGCTTCTGCCTCGACCCCCTTTGAAGAGGGGGAATTATGTGCCCCCTCTTCCTCCTCCCTGCCACCCCCTGCAGCAGGCAGGCTTTCCCACCCAGCGACAGGACACGGCCACCAGCCCTTTGTGAGAATACAGTGCATTACTTGTTTTGTATGGGAATGGTGTGTGCCTGTCGCCCCGTGCCAGCTTGGAGAGGAGGAGAGAGGAAGCGAACAGAGGGCAAAAAAGAAAAAAAAAAAAACCTCTTTGTAAGTTATGGGAACACTCGGAGACAGACGCAGGCACTCATAAATTATACGCTTCATTTGCATATTCCTGGCATAAGACATTATGCAAATAGCAGTCAATTTGCATAATGGATTCCTCTTGTTGCCTCAGTTGCCTCATGCTCCTTTTTATTTAATAATAATAAAAAAAACAAAAGAGCGAGAGAAGTGGGAGGAATGCCGCATTCAACCCTACGGAGCTGTGTGCCAACACCCCGAACACATTGGCTGCTGTTGCCAGAATGCTAACTCGAACAAAATTAGCCCGAAAAAAAAAAGAAAAAGCGGAGGATTTCACTCAAAACCAATGGGACCAGAAAAACTGAGCAGCGTAATGCGCAAAATAAGAGTGATAAGACAGAGGTCTGCTGGTACGCAAGTGTACAGTACGAGTGTGTGCGCGAGCGCCCTTAATGAATCCGTATTACCTTTCCCATTTGTGTGTGTGGCTGCCTGACTAATTAACAGCAGTAGGCAGACTCTGTTCGGGGGGGGTGTGCTTGGGGCTGCTTGTTATTAAATAATTAAAAGCAGCTCGGTCTTTCGTTTTCAACCTCACAAGCTACAAACAGCGTCTCACACACACACACACACACACACACACACACACCAAAAAAGACGGAAAGATAGAAAGCAGCAAGCGCACGATAATTATTTAATCAACTATGACAGACACTGCTAATATAAGCTAATTCAGAGAAAGGTTTCGCGCGAACGCTAATCACAGAAGACAAAAGATAATTAAGCGCGCCGACGACGTACACCGCGCGATTACAAAAATCGCTTCGCAATTATCCACCATTGTTGTTTCAACTTTTTTCCCGTGAAATAAACATCGAAGATCTCCTGAAGTCTAAAACAGACTAAAGCATTAATTAAAAAAAAAACTTTTTAAAATGGGAGGAAAGAGGTGACCAGAGTGAGCGTGAGTAAGATTATTCTGTGCAAAAGAGTGAGTGGCAAAACAGAAAGAAAGCCAAAGAAGGAGGGCAAGAGAGTGAGAAAGAACGGGAGGGAGAAAGAGGGAGGAGAAGGGTATAGATAGAAAAAAAGGGGGTGGGAGGTGGATGCAAGGAGGACTTTGATTATTTATAACAAAATGCCATTGCAACATCCTGCGGAGGGATCAGACAGCAAAACGTCAACTGCGATCAGCTATAGTCCAATAAGCAGCCTGAGCTCCTTCCCAGTGTGTACAAGTGGTGCAAGGGCACTCCTCTCCCAGGTCTCCTCCACTTCAGCAGGAGCACCGGCTGCAGGGCTCTCTGCCAGTCCACCGGTGCCAGCGTGCAGGAGGGGGCGAGGCGAGGCAGACAGGCGGGCGATGCCAGGGCGGGGGAAGGGCAAGGGGCGGGGAACGCGGGACATGGGGCGCGGGGCACGGAGCTGGTGGCAGAGGAAACACGTTAAGCGGAATTCATCGGCTTTTAGAATCAATTAACCCGCATGTTAATTAATGTCAAGCTTATAGAACAAAAAAGTATGGGGGTGTGGTGGGGGGGTGGGTGGAGGGAGAGCTGAAAGAGACAGAGGGGAGGGTGTAAAACGAAGAGAGAGAGAGAGAGAGAGAGAGAAAGAGAGAGAGGAAAGGGGGTGGGCGAGCAAGAGAAACAAGCTGCGAATGCGGATGATGGCAGGGAAAAGCTGGCACAGTGCCATCCATTCAGAAGTAGCACCAAGGCAGACTGGCGTTCGTTCTCAGTCGGTAGGCGGGTAGACGTACCGAAGAAACCAAGGGACCCGCGCCATTTGGTTCAAACTGGCAAAAAAACAAGTTAAGCGACTGGTATATCGCCAGTGTCGGACATAGGAAAGCTGGTGGGGGGTTCTTAAACCCCAAACTCGAGCTCAAAGCCAATAGATAAACGAAGACAAAACCATCTGCCATGCGTGATTACCAAAGAACCGTGGATGTCAAGAACAGAATTTAAGTGCAGTTACAAGTTAAGAGGGACTGCCTGGCATCGCGGCGGGGCGGAGGAGACCTTGGGAGTTCTTCACCGGGACAGAAGGTGATGCCAACGTAATGGATGCTGAACAGTATTTCTTCGTGGAATGGAACACAACGACTGCATGGGCACCATCATGGAGAAAGTTGCTGTGGTGGCGCTGTCCTGAGAGTGGCAAAGGGAGGTGGGACAAAAGAAAGCACCTCCCTCCTTCGTCCTCTCTCTCCACTCTCTTTCCCCGTGCCAGGCAGGCAGGCAGCCAGCCAGCTAGGCAGTAGACGCCATGCCAACGTCCTTGCTGGCAGCTGTGGCACGGCCGCAGAAGACGGGGCGGCTTCGCGCACCATCTTTTGCAGAGACCGCGTTTTACGGATTTGCGGCAACGTCTTGTTTTTCGAGAGACGCCAGGGCAGAGGGCCAACGCGGTCCCCATGTCTATCAAGCAGGATGCCAGGAGCATTTGAGGTGGCATCTGTCACGGAAAGATGGAGGTGCTGCGGGGATGGTAAACGAAGACAAAGAGAAACAACAACGTGCCCGACGCGGGTCGGTTGGCAAAGATAAGGAGAATCAAGAACAAACAAAGACGGTGGCGCGGCGTTGTTGACTAATTAAACACACAAAAGTTTATGCTGGTAATTAGCGCGACGGATTCAATGAAAGGAACGGGGCGGATTACAAACAAAATGCCAAAAAAAGACAAAACAAAACAAAAGCGGCGAGCTTTTGTATGAAAGGGGAGGGTTGTGAAGCGGGTTCCTTTTTTTGTGCCAACACCCCCCCACCACCACCACCCCCCATCTCTTTAACCACACAATTTTTCTCCACACGAACCTCCACCTCTTGACAAGCCGCCTGCCAGCCACAGTGGTGGGGAACATCTACCATGGGCACTGCTGCTTCAGACACTGCCAATCTGCCAATCGCTTGCTTGCAGCAAGAGAGGAGGGACCAAGAAAGGACCTGAGGGACTGTGCCAAGGGCTCAACAGCAGCTGTTTACAAAAGCCACAAAAAAAGGGAAAGAGCGAGAATCAGCAAACATGGGGATGCATACTAATGAACTGCCACATAAAATTATAATCAGCCAGACAGACGGGAATTCATTTACGCTTTTCTTTCTTAACGAACCGTTAATTATTCGTTTCATTAAGATGAAAATCGCGGCTCATATTCGAGCCGCTCTGCGTGCGGATTTTGGATAGTCGAGATCAACTTTTTGAATGGTGTGGGGGGAAAAAGGGAAAAGAAAAGCACAACCCTGAAAGCATGAAACTCTACCTTAGCAGCAAGCAAAGCTATGACAGAGAGGTAGGCAGGCAGGCAAGGGAAGCAGGCGTGTATGTGATTTATCTACATTCACAGCAATCACCAGGGAGATGAATGGCTCAGGCTGTAGTCTCTGTACATCGTCAACCAGTATGGGAGACAGGCGAGGGGGATGCCACACAGACAACTGCCGTCCAAGAACTTGGTGGAGGGGCACAGAAGGCAGAGGGACAAGTCTGCAGCCACAATGCCAAACACTTTGGGGAGGCGGAACCCACCCCTTCAACCAGCCTGTAACTCCGCCAAACGGGGCAGGGGGGCTGTGGGAACATTTTCAGCACCCCACTTTTTTTTTGCCCCCCCCCACCCCCACACCCTCCTTGCCACCCAATCAAGAAACTACCAAACTCCTCCCGTTCCTTTTGTTTTTGTTTCGGGGTACACCGTCCGTCACAGATGCACTACAGACAGTACCAACTGTTCCAGGGTGCCGGTCTTGGTACTTCTCCGATTCGGGGAGCGCCACGGCGGTTCCCGCAAGGTCTGCGGGCATCGGGCACAGAGCCAAGGACGGGCGCTGCCGGGACGGGAAAGATGGGATCATTTCGCTGAAATCCGTCTGTCATTTGTTAAAACGCACCGCAACAATTAAAACGGCAATTAGCGTGGGGGATGGATGGAGTCTCGTCAACTCATGGTAATCATGAGTGGATAGCCCAAACTTTTCCTTCCGGTTCTTCATCCTCTTGGATTTTTGTTGGACAAGGGGCACGGTTGTGGAATATGAATAATTGAAGAAGTCATCCAAAGGGAGGGATTATAAGATCTTTGTGCTTCCTACACTGCCTTGGCATAACCTCCAAGATGACACAGCCAAGGCTGCCACCAGGATGGGCTGGGCAGATGGTGGCATCTTTTGGGGCATCTTCGCCACGGTCGCTTAATACGCGTTCGTTATAAATACAATTAACGTTTTAATTTGTGAGTCTTGCTGTGGTTTACTTTTTTTTTTTTTTTAATCTTCGCCGCGGAATATACGTGGATATTATAACCATTTGGAGCTAATGAGGTCTGGACGATCTGCCTTTATTTTAATTCCACTAGGGATGTTAATTGCGCCTCGTCTTCATTACACAAATGGATTACAAAAAGAAGAAGAAAAAAAAAAAGAGAGACTGCTGGCAGAGAAAAGGAGGGAGAGAGAGGGGGAGAAAGGGGGGAGACAGGAGGGAAAGAAAGGGAGAATATTTTCCTTCCCTCTCTATAAGCCAGCGTTCACATAATGCCACACTACATGCAAACAAGCAGAGAAAAGCTACTGCAATGCTTGGCAATGCTAGTCTCTTCCAAGTCCTCCCCTGGAAAACCGTGTCTGTCTCTCCTCTCTCCCTGCTCACTGCAGCCACATCTTTCAAATGCCAAGGAGCACAGCTTTAACTGCATGTGGATCTTACAAAACGTGGTCAAGAGAAACCCTGCCTGGAATTTAATTTCTGTCGATTGGATATTACCATCGTTATTAAAGTGATTAGTCTTCTCGTGTTATTAGGGTTGAGATTTGTTTCAGTGATGTCGTTGGCGGGCAAAGCGGAATGGAGAAGAGACAACAAGAGAGACTGTGGCGGGGCACCGACTAATGTCCTCTGTGCTTAATCATCGTACAGCAGAATGGTTTTATGCATATTTCATTTGCATATCATTAAATCGCTAAGGCACACTGGCAACTGGCAGCGGAGAGCGGGGAGCGGCAAACGGAGGAGCACAAAGTGTAAAAAAAAAAAAGGAAAGAGCGACTCATTATGCGATGGCAATCTTCAAAGCTGCGCGCCTGCTTTCCGGCAACCTGCCAATTCGTTTTAATTCAACGTTAATTAAAAAAAGTGGGTGCGCTCAACCTTTCAAACGCGGATTAATTGAGCGTCGTCCAATCTGAGGAGCATGAACACTTTATGCGTACAGCGAATGTGTGTAAATTATGTGGATACATTTATTGGACATATTAATAGGATAAAATTAATATTGAAGATCACTGAATTACCTGTTTTTTTCCACAGAAAAAGGATTATATATTTTTTTAATCTTGTTTTTCTGAATTTTTTTTTTTTATCATCAGTGAGGATGAACTGTTTTGCACATTTTGACCGGTGGATGCTATTTATCCCAAAATTATGCTTCTGACGGAGCCTGCGGGCGTTTTATTTTTGTACCGCATTTCGGATAAAGCAGACATTTCGTTAACGAAAAGTTGAAAGGGAGCGGACGTGAGCGGAGGCTGGCACCAGGGATGGCAGGATCGGAGGGCAGCAAGCTGGGAGCTGGCGGAACAGGGCGCGGGGAGAAGCGTGGGAATTGCCAGGGGCATTCTGTCACAGGCTTTCATATTGTTTCTCCATGAGAAAAGTAGAAACAAACGCACGCCTCGCCCACATGTAACCCGACGCCCAATCGGCTCCCTGGCCTACGAAGCAGATTGTGTGCATAATTGATGCATAAATTAGTACGCCTGCCTGGACTCTGATTGCCTGTATTAAATCATTAGGAACGATTAATTCTTTGTTTCTGATTCAGAGTGCCCGCTGTCTCCCCCTTCTTCTGTCTGGCACACTGTCCTTTTCAGAGGAGCACAAGGGGAGCATTGTTGGCTCCTGAGACATACAGAAACACACACACTCAGAGTACATGCATGTACAAATTACACAGACTGTGGTCAGTCACACCCTCTCAAGCTGCTGCCTAATTAACCATGATGAATGAACGAAACAAAAGAGAACGAAAAATACATTTATCTCTTACTTTACACACATTTTCTGACTTATGTGTGGTATGAAATCTGTAATATTTACTAAACAAAAATATATAAAGGAAGACGTACCCAAAACAAAGAGAAACGGAAAAGCAGTCCAATATCCCATTTAAATAATTTTACTAGAATAAAAAAAATACATTAATTCTGTAGCTCATGAGGAAAAAAAGTTCGCGGATATATCCGAAAACGCAGCCCCACGCGTCTAGATCCCGCCCATCGCGTGCCAAATCCCCCAGGGTGCTGATTTAGAATATGCAAATGGCAAAGGGGGGTGGAGGCGCGCAATTAGCCATGTTTATGAATGCTGTAATGAGAGCCGGAGGGCGCGGGGGCGGCAGGCTGGCAGAGAGAGAGCCCGGCGCGCAGCGGGTATCCGCCTGGCGCTTTGGAGCCACGATTCATGCAGATGTCGCTGTAGTTCTTCCAAAAACGCTCGCTCGAGCGGGAGAGGGAGGGGAGGTAACGAGGACCTCGTTTGGCACCACACACACCTCCGCCATATGGTTTTAAAAAGCTCGCGTGCCCATGCGTGCATGTGTGAGGGGGGGTGGAATGTATGGGAAAAGTCATGGCGGTCGTGGGGGGGAGTGGTGGGCTGGTGGGCGGGGGATGCTCAGTTAGTATAAGTACTGGAGGGGTTAATCACAGTTCCCTGTATGGTGGAATGTTGACGTACACAGCGCTATTCGGGCAGACCGGAGGTAAAGAAGAACTGACGAGGCGTCTGCATTCTGCTGAGCGTGTCACATGGAGCAGATATTATGCAAAAAGCCTGCATTAATATGCATAAGGAGCTGCTTTATTATGCAGCCGGGCACTAAAGCAATATTGTTTGGAGCAGCAGCCGTGCTCTCGTTACAGTCAGGGAGTGTTATCTCTCCCTAAGCAAACACGGCCCTTCTTTTTCCTCTTCTCTAACCACTTTCAGGATGGTTAATTATCGCACATATCCCTAGAGCTCCATTTGAAAAGAAAACAAAGAGCAGCTCCAGTGTGCCTGCACATTTAGCTACCGTCTCCCACCAGTTCCACCATTCTCTAATGATGCTGCATTTTGACAACTGGCAGACCCTCCATTGCATCCCCTCTACCCCCCCAACCAGACCTCTGAAGTGGTATCACCCAGCGTTCAGATAGTTTCCTGACAAATGACATCAAACGGCACAAACACACTGTAGCAGGCTCATGGGATACTATGAAATATGGAGCAATAAACCATCAGAGACTGACTGAAAACCATAAAAGTGGGTTAACACGAGAGAGCAGCAAATACATCCCAAACAATCCACAAAAACATGGTGCTCGTAACAGGCAATGCTAATTGTGTCATCAGCTGGCTAGGCTTCGCACATTTGTCGCTGATTAAAAGCGGATGTACAGAACGCGTGGCCACGTTCCCACCCAAAGAAACAAGGATCCTGGGGGGACAGACTACTGGGGCTTTGCCAGTAGTTGGCAGGAGCTGCAGAGAGTACGTTCCTCTCTCCTAGCTCTGACTCACTGAGTCCTCCAGAAGCACTTGACCTTGTCAGGCTCCCAAAGGCGCAGGACTGCCATGTCCTCCGTTTCTACTGTAGTGACAGCTCCCTCAGTCACAGCCTCTCACCAGTTCTCCCCACCCTGGGCCAACAGTCGCCTCCAGGAGACCAAAGTGTGCCGCACAGAGGGAGTCTCCGGGATGAGACAGCCATATCTTCACATTATCTGATAGCAGACGATGATGTAACTTCCGTGAACTGCATCAAACACAGCACAGAAAGGTGTTAAATCACTATTACAGTAGCAATGATGGCAATAATTTCTGTCCACATAAATCAACTACAGAGAGGTCTTATCTCACTGAATAGTGAGGTCTGCTTTTCTAATCTTCTTCCTTTTCTAGGTCTATTTTCTCGCATCACACAATGTAGTACAGACTTTTGTTTTAGCAACGCACACACAAACAATGTGACATCAGTTAGGCACT
The DNA here is from genome assembly GCF_904425465.1 of Colossoma macropomum. NCBI lineage: Eukaryota > Metazoa > Chordata > Actinopteri > Characiformes > Serrasalmidae > Colossoma > Colossoma macropomum. Next base: position 37,461,828 of record NW_023494799.1, read on the forward strand.
TTTTACATTCCAAGTGCTATAAAATAAATGTCAAACAGGCAGCTTGGCTCAAGTTAGGAAATCGGCAGCGGTTCTGAAGCTTTGTTGCAACACTGCAGACATTATATGACAAATTGTTCGCCTTTACAAACTTGTAGGTTCGTTTTTATGAACACCAAATTTGCTTTGAACAGGATATGTTAAGTTAGTTCCATAAGGCTATATATTTTACAAGAAAATGTTTGATATGCTGCACGGGCATGTATGTGGGCCCGCAGTTCAAATCCTCATATATACACATTAGCTTCATAGTAGTTGCCAAATAATTTATAGTAGTCACTGAATAGTGAGTCTTAAGATTAATAAATGAACAATGTACCTACAGTTAAAGGGGTTGAACAAATGTTTTCATTGATTATTATACACTTTAAAAATTGAGGTGACAATTTGAGTACATGGTCCAGAAGTCCACTCAGCTTCACTCACTGTATCCTGGTTATTTCAGGCTTCTTCTGCCCCTAGTCCAGGCTTTCACAGTTTAACACAAACATTAGCAGCTCTTCAGGATGCCTAGGCATGTGATATAGGTAAGCAGGGAGAGTGCCCCATGTCTCTGGTCCTATGTGTCTTTATATAGTGTTGTACTGCTTATCTATACGTTTCCATTCAGGGGTCTTCTACTAATACCAGTGGCAGCATAAGCCCCCCTATGCAAAAATACAGCACACTCAGACTATGGAGTGACCTGGCTTAATGAGTTGACACTATTAGAGGACTACATTACCTCTATTGATGATAAAATGTCAGAATCAACAGTCATTAGGTTGTCTAAAAACATTGATGCACAGTGATTGCAATAAAGTTCGCCTATGTAAAATTTCCAGGAGAGGTGATCAACCCATTCTCTCCTTTCTGCAATAAAATGTTGTGTTTTCTCAAACTTCAAAAGTCCCTCACGGCATTTAGTACATAAAATGCCTCCTTACATTTAATTTAAACACTTCTTCACTTACTGGTTATTAAAACAAGAGAAGCAGCTGTTAAAACTCAATCAACACCACGTGTGTTTGTCTGTAGAAGAGCAGATATTTTATTATGATTTGGATTTGTTATGTATGCAGTCTTGTTCTGCAGAAAGGAAACCTAATCTTTACATTTGTGCCAAGTTAGTCATTTCTTGACATTTAAATGGAAAAAAGCTTAATCTGCAGACTCAAACAAGAAAATACAGAATGTAAATGTAACTTATTACATAACTACATAATTCATTATGTAGTAACTACATTTAACCAGTACAGAAAAACAGCCATAACTCCAGACCAGTAAGGGTTAACCGGCCCCTCCTGTTCAGCTTTTCTAATGAGAAGGCTGAACAGAAAGGCTCACCAAGCAGGGGCACTCTAAGCTAACCTAAGCATTTGCAGCACGCCAACCGCTCACCTCCTGGCCACATCACGTTTGCGGGCGGGCTGCGGACAGCCCTGCCCACTGCTGGAGCAAACGGACCTCCTGCAGCACCAGCAGTGTGCTCTCTCTTTAACTGCTGCCCAGGACGCCGGGCCGCGCGTTAATTGGTTCCGGGTAATTCTATCAGATTAGTATTAATAAGCTGTCGCTGCGGCGATCGAGATGACCTGCGCTGTCTCTATGCCTTTTCAAAAACTTGCGTGAAGGTCAACTGTCAATCATTTCCCCCGATATGATAATAAGCCTCTAAGGCCAAAAGGGGATGTTATTAGCTGCAGCTGAAACGGCTTAAAGAGAGGCTGTCATAACATGAGGGTAGCGCGGCCGTGGGCCTAGCAAGATGGAGGCTGTGAACGGAAGAGTTCCCATCAGCCAACCTGTGAAAAGTGTGTGTGTGTGTGCATACAGCCTGCATCTGGCTAGCATTAGGTTTAAAACTGCAAGTCCCAAATGACCAGTCATATTGATATGATCCGTATCCTGGTCAGATGTGAGAAACTGTACAGTATATGTCTCATGCTTGCAAGCTTGAGCTGTTGAATATTCAGCGCTTTTGACACGTCTCGTTTGGAATGTGGGAAACGTCTTGATGAATTAACCGAGCTGCTGCGCTAAGCGGGCCTTGTTGTGCAGGTCTCAACGTCTAAAATCCGACTGTGCCTGGGCTAGCAGGAGCTGTCACAGGTGCATTAAGATGTAAAAATGTGCCTGCCGAGCTCAAAGCTGCAGCCCAGATAGCCAGGGAAGCCCCAAGACGCGACTCAGACGAGAACGGCTGAAGCTCTTCGGATTCGTGTAGGCATCACGTCACGAGCACAGGGAGCCTAGGGGCCTATCAGCCGCTGCCTCTCGTCAAGAGCGAGACGGGCCGAAAGAGGGTGAAAATGTGCAGCCTGGTGGTGAGTGATTGCGGGCGACTGCATCTGCCTGATCGCTCCTCGGTCCCACAAGGCCTGAACCGGGCGGCTGGCAGGGGAGCCATTACACGCACGTTTCTGACAGCTCACTCTCTCATTACGGCAGCAGGCAGCATGTAGTCCCAACACTGCAGCAGCACCATGTGAGCTCAAACTCACCCCCCCAGCCTCCGCCCGTTTCCCTCTTCTTGCTCTCCAGCAGACATGAGCGGGGTGCCTCTCCTTGTGCTGGCAGCATGACGTCCCCCCACAGCACTGGTGCCCTCTCTGTTCTACTCTTACATCTGACTGCTCTCCTTTAAGGTGCAGCTCAGCCCTCAGCAGCTGCACATGCTCTAACCGCAAAAGTTTAGAAACACTTGTTATATTAGTCATTTTTACTCTATTTAAATCTATAAATTAGACACTAAAAACTATGTGTACTTACAACAAAACCAAGAATAAAGTTGACATTCATATTGCCTTCAATTTCAAAAGATAACTTGACAAAATCTGCAATAGTTAAAGTACACCTGTACTGTAGCTGTTGACTGTCCATTTTATCAGGTACACCCACCACACAGATGCAGATGCCTTGTAGGTTTATAATTACTAACTATAGCCCATCTGTTGCAGCACCATTCATCAGCCACCCTCTACCTTTGGCATCAATGAAAAGGGACCACCATATGACCATTATGTATTAGGCATAGCTGAAGTGTTTAACCCTTGTGTCGTGTTCAGGTCTGTGGGGCCCATTTAAAATGTTTACCAAAAGAAAAAAATATGCAATTTATTATTATTTATATTTATTATTTCAACCTCAGATTCCTTTCTCGTTTTCAGTGCCTTCACACTGTTCACCCCCTACACACTTATACTACACATGTGGTGTTGGGGTGAACCTGTGGGGGCTCATTATAACATTATGACCACCTCCTTGGTTCTACACTCATTGTCCATTTCATCAGCTGCACTTACTATATAGGTGCACTTTGTAGTTCTACAGTTACAGACTGTAGTCCATCTGTTTCTCTGCATACTTTCTTAGCCCCCTTTTACCCTGTTCTTCAGTGGTCAGGACCCCCACAGACCCTCACAGAGCAGGTACTATTTGGGTGGTGGATCATTCTCAGCACTGCAGTAACACTGATGTGGTGGTGGTGTGTTAGTGTGTGTTGCGCTGGTCTGAGTGGATCAGACACATCAGTGCTAATGGAGTTTTTAAACACCTCAGTGTCACTGCTGGACTGAGAATAGTCCACCAACCAAAAATATTCAGCCAACAGTGTCCTGTGGGCAGCGTCCTGTGACCACTGATGAAGGACTAGAGGATGACCAACACAAACTGTGCAGCAGCAGATGAGCTATCGTCTCTGACTTTACATCTACAAGGTGGACCGACAAGGTAGGAGTGTCTAATAGAGTGGACAGTGAGTGGACACAGTGTTTAAAAACTCCAGCAGCACTGCTGTGTCTGATCCACTCAGACAGGCACAACACACACTAACACACCATCACCACGTCAGTGTTACTGCAGTGCTGAGAATGATCCACCACCCAAATAGTACCTGCTCTGTGAGGGTCCATGAGGTCCTGACCACTGAAGAACAGGGTAAAAGGGGGCTAACAAAGTATGCAGAGAAACAGATGGACTACAGTCTGTAACTGTAGAACTACAAAGTGCACCTATATAGTAAGTGGAGCTGATAAAATGGACAATGAGCGTAGAAACAACGAGATGGTCATAATGTTATGCCTGATCGGTGTATGTGTGTGAGTGTGTGTCTGTGAGGCTGGACAACATGGACATGCTGACTGGCTACAGCTGCTAAAGGAGAACCCTACGCTGGATACTTAAATATCTGGTATCTGGTTATGGCTGTATTGATTTAAAAAACAATAAAGTGGAGGGTCCACCAGACCACACACATCATATCAACACCACACAAGGGTTAAATGCTGAGTACAAGCACTGGACACTTCACTACAAACAGATACCCAGTTGAAAATAGGCCACCATCCAATAATATCTGGGTATTGACAGTCCTTCCCCACTGACTTAGTAGTGAGTAAAAAGATTTATATCACAGTATAATTCAAATTATTGATGGTTTTGTTACGTATCAAGGTGTATATATATATTTTCAAATAAAAACATTTTAGCTTTAAGTAAGCTTCTGTAGGTTAGCAGGGCCTTATTATTCTGAAAGGTCCGTTTGCTTTTTAATAAGAATCATTTTTAACCACTAAAGTATTTTTATTGTGTAAAACAGTAAAAACAAAACTGAATAATATATAGACAAACTTATGCCAATATTGCTTTGTATTAGTAGCTTCATGTGTCCAGCAAAAATGGTGCTAACTGTTGTTTCACGTCTTTCTACAAGGCGCCTCTTACTCAGCAGCTTTTTGGCCACATTTTCATACCACCTGAAACAGAGCAGCAGTTACACTTGTACAGATGCCTGGACTGAACCTACAGTACCATTTAAGGTGGAATGGGAAATTTGAATAAGACGTTTCAGCTTCCCCTAATTTCTCAAGTCGTTTGTCTCATACGTGAGTCGGATTACAATCATCTTCAGATCTGTTAATTCTGTACGCATGTAAAAAAAAAACTCAAATATTTTAGAGCTTCCTAGCTTCTTTATTATTATTTAATACCTGTGAAGTTGCATATTTGACAGGTTTTGGTTGTATATTACTGAAAAACATGGATTCCAAACCTTTCAATGGTAGCAGATACTTGAAGCCCATTTAGAGTTCTGGTCCACCACACACTTGACTTAAGGTCTTAGAGCTCTCGGTCTGCCTGTACACAGCTCCGTGTCACTGTCTCGACATGAGAATAAGCAGGCTAATCTTTCATACAGCTACGACTGCCAAAAACTGCCTGTCTGGACTCCGTCCGAGTCAGCCGCTTCGTCTCCTCTATCACATTTGACTAGTGTGTGTTTATTCTGACACTTGTGTGCGCCAGACTCTCTCTCTCTCACATACATACATACACACACACTCACACCCACAAAGAGGTGGTGCGGTTGAGTGAGGTGATGGGTAAGTTATCCACTGGGCTGATGTAATAAAGCAACAGTGTCCTGCTGAATCACTCAGTCTCTCTGGCCTGGGCCTGCTGCCCCAGCACTGCCTGTCACCGCTCCAAATTACGTGTTCCTCAAAATTTACAGGCCTGTCAGGAGATCCCTGTCCAAGTCTCTGACCCCACCAAATTAGATCAGGCTGCGTGCTTGACAAGAGAAAGGCCGAAACGAGCCGTTGGAAATGGATGCGGGGAAGCTCCGGGATACGACCTCTGTCTGCCGAGCCACATATTTTGCTGCATCCACACTTTCTCCCCTTTAAAGGGCAGTGACAGACTTAATTGGCTCGGAGGAGACCACGTCTTGCAGGCATTTTCGGCGATTTCAGGGATTCTGGTGCCATTCAAACGTGGTAGCCGGCTTTAACGCTGGGATCTTGCGGATGTACGGGCCAGCATCTGTAGCTGCTTAAGTCCAATATGCAGGAGGCCCACTTGAGCCCAGCTCGAATCACAAATAAAACCTCAACATAAATAAAACTACATGTACTCGGCAGAGCTGTCCTCTTTCCAAGCAAAATCTTTATAGAGCTGACATAGTTCACAATCCCGGGCCGTACACCAAAGAGAGACAGAGAGCGAGAGAGAGTGTGTGTGTGTGTGAGAGTGAGCGAGTGAAAAAAAAACACATTAGATCCACACAGCTGTGGCCTTGGACATGGAAGCCATTTAAAACTTGTGAAAAAGACTTACAAAAACATCTGCACTCCATAATGAAGTGCATGAAAGGGATTTGCTTATTTCTGCAGGGCCGGTCTACCTGTTTATGTGTGAGCTGAGAACATGGGTGTTTGTTGCTGGTTCTATGGAGGGTATAGTGGTAAGGCACTTGTGAGGAGGACAAAACAAAACATTGTACGAGTTAGGCCTCTAAAGGTGTTGATCTTGTCTGTGCATTTGCAGCGGACGTTTCAATGCGCTCATCTTGTCGCTTGCTTTGCTTTTGGCTCTCGGGGTGTGTCTCTTACCTTGGGTTTTAAGAGATTTCGGAGCAGATGTAAAATCAGCAGATGACTTTGCCTCAGAGTTCCTTCAAGTTCCTTAAGGGAGAAATAAAAGTAGAGAGGGGGGAAAAAAAAATATGATTACTTCTATGGTTTAAAGGTTATGGACATATGGACACCGCTGTGCACCAAAGGGAGTTGAATAAACTTTTCCTTCTCCACTTTGGCTGCGGGAATTAACAGTGTTTTCAGCGGGGAAGCCGAGTATTAGTGCAACTGCCGCGAGAACAAAAAGAGGAAATGTGCCTTTTACAGCTTACGCCACTTTTAGTCCTCTTTCTTTCTGCTGTTTTATGGGTTGGCTTTTGTGTCCTGGCTCTGAGGAAACGGTTCATTAAATAGGAATGCCCATTTTTCCTTTTATTTTTTAATGCGGTGCACAGGGACATTGCCCAATCTGTAGTAAGAGCGAAAAGCCAGACTTCCTCCTGGCTCGGGCTCACCAGTCATGCTGGCTTCATTAGACCGCAGGATTCCAGCAGGCCCGTAGAGCCGGAGAAGTCTGAGCTGGAATACTAGAGAGGGCTGCGTGGCCAAGAGGATGAGGACAGGGAGACGGGCAGGTTGAGACAAAGAGGAAAGAATGGTTCCGGAGTCAGATGAGGGAGAGCGGCGTGGTGAATCACAAGAGTGGGATGAGCGATGAAGAGGAGGGAGCTGAAGAGATACACCTCATTTACCTTCCGTGGACAGGCGGAGGGAAAAAGAATAGATAAACGTGGGATATGCATAGGAAAAAAAAGCAGGGGAAAGAAAAGAGGACGAGACGAAAGTAATCTGCAAATAACCTTTTAGGGCTGAACAGCCTTGGAGGCGACTGAAGTGCCAGTTTGAACCCGAGCACAGCGCTAATCCCTATCTTGCGGTGTTCCGCCCTTGCCTTGATTAAAAACAGGACCCATAAATCAATGGCAGGAGACGGAAGGCCACCCACCGCTCCCTAAGTGCCAGAGATTCACTCTGCTCTGGAACAGCGCTTGATTTGTTAATAGTGTACATAATGGCGGCCATTTTCACAAGCCACATTAAATCATACGCCACTAGCCCCCGTGTGAGCATTAAAGCAAAAGAGGGGCTCCGTGATACAGAACTCCACTCCTGAGGTTTTTTTTTATACTCCCTCCAAAACTCAAGACTAAATTGGATTTTCCCTACACTGTTTTCTAATTTGAAACATCCATCATTTATTATTAAAGGAAGAAAAGAAAGGGAAGGCTTGCCTACGGCAGCCGACGCCCCACACCCTACTCCGACCAACGCACATCAAATACACACACACAAGGAAGCGCTAATGCGCTCTGCCCTTTGCCTCAAACCACTCTTTTTCACTCGTATCTTGAGAATTGAAGCAAAGACTGATATGTACATGGCGCTTTGAGCAAGAGGCCAGTCTAGATGTGGGGGTACATGGCCACTGGCTTCACATTCAAAGAGACAGCAGAGTCTCCCCTCCCCGAAGAAGGGGGAAAAAGCCCAGGGTGGAGTACCTCCACGTGGCCTTCAGCCATCCTGTTCTGTATTATTGGGACGTGGCGGCTAAAGTGTCGCAATTAGTCGGCTCTTTTTCATGCAAATCTGTTTGACAGCACAACAATCAGCCGGTTCCGCCAGCCGGGCTCTCTCTCTCTGCGCTCCCACGCGCCCGCTCTGGCATTTGCCGCGGCTGCCCACATTTGCATTATTTATCATATCAGTGCAAACGTGGGGCCCCTGTGCGGCAGAGCTGCCGCTGATTAGTGTGGCATTACATATGTTAAGCACAAAGAGAGTGATTCCCTTTTCCTCATGCCCCACTGCACCACTTTGGGCTCCCAAAGAGAAAACAGGGAGCTTATTAATATCCCACAGCTTCAGAAACCAAATATGGCTGGGCAGTTTTGAGAAGGGGGGGGGGGGGGGGGGGGGGGGTGGCAGAGCAACAGAGCAAAGTGCCAGACGCTCAACTCATGTATGCATGTATGTATGCAAAGGACAGTGCAGAATAAACAGACCAAAGCAGTGTTCCGGTCAAGTGTCAAGTTGGGTTTGTCCACTGGTCCAGATGAGGGTTTGGATCAGGGCTGGAAAGTGAAGTCTCTGCAGTCTATAGTTCATTATGTTCTAATGTATGCAGCAGTGCTGCTAGTAGGGGCAGGTGGCGCTACAGCCACATGACCCCAACGCTAACCAGCACAGTCAGCCTCAGACACAAACACATATGTTTATAACACAATACAACACACTAGGGGTGGGTTTTTGCACCTATCCAGAGAACAACATGACATCACGATTTACCAAAAACAAAGATATTACCTAAGCTGTTAACGTCTATTTGGTACATATGTTCTCTGACCTTGTCTGAGCGCAAACCTTAAAAAAAATATTCCACATCAATCAAACCACGATTAAAAAGTGAGTTATTGTCCGTTACCAAATCAAATACTTGCATTTTCTGCATTTTTATGTAGCAAAATCATTTAGAATTCATTTCTACAAAGAGGTTTTCCAACTTCTTTTTTGTCCAGGCTGTTTGTGTTGCTGTGCCTTTAAAACTGATATATGTAAATAAGCTTTGTTCTTATTGGATGCCCTGTAATGTCCCTCATTCAAAAAGCAGTCTGGGCTAAAACATTCCTTGTAACTTCAGTGTGAATGGGAGGAGCTAAACTGCTGCACGCCAAATAGGCAGATACATGCAACTGTGTTGGCTTTCCTGACATCACAAAAACAATGAAATCTATGAAGGAGGCTTAGTTTTTATATATAGACTGTAAGGACTGAGGGTTGAATGCTATGTATTTGAATCTTTAACAGTGGCCACATACATCAAACTCATATAAAAAGCAAGGAAAGTTGAGTTCTAATGATATGAGCCTTTTAAACTCACTCTTTTGGTCACTACTGATGTTTAACAAAACCATTTAAAATCCACATTTGATTGTGAATTAAATAGGACAGATACATATAAAGTGTAATGTGAAGAAAAACAATAGGCACTGATAGAAACACCATGTAACTATTCAAAATTCCAACTTTTCAGACTTCAGTTCTGTGGCGTTTTTCTTTATCATACTACATCTTTACTGTACCAAATTTAGTTGTCGGACATTAACGTGCTGATTGATAATAGTATATTGATAATAGTAACAATAAGCAAAAGAATGTTTATGGTAACATAAATGTTTAATTTATGTATGTATGAATGTATGAATTATTTTAAATGTTTGAGTTTTTAAGAGTTGTTCAAAGAGCCCATACACTTTTCTTGTATTTTAGTTTATCCTTTGCAGTCCACTTATAACATTTATGTGGTTTTATGTATCAAAAACAGTCGTTATTCATTTCTACATAAACATTTTTTCCAACCTCTTTTTATCCCTTAGAATTAAAACAGTCTGTTTTCATTACTGTGACTTGAAAACTGCAATATGTAAATAAGCTCTGTTCTGATTGGCAGCTCTGAACTGTTACCTGTTCTGGGCTGAAACATTCCTTGTAACATAAGTGTGAACGGGCGTAGCTAAACTGCTGAAGGCTGAATAGGTTAATGTATGCAAATAAGTTGGCTCTCGTGACATCACAGAAACAAACAATTCAAAATTGACTTTTTTTGCAGCCTAGTCTCCACATACGGACTGTACGGACTGTATGGAAGTGAATGGTACATTTTGAAATCTTAACAGTGTCTTCACAGACATAACGTCCACTCCTTTATCTAAAAAAGGTCAGTTTTCAATGATCTGGGCCCATTAAAGTGTTCATGTACTGGGAGCTGCTTGTCATTCACCATTTTTTCAGCTGATCATGACATCACGGGACACTGTTACACTGGTATTCTCCTCAATAACACGCACATGCACACACACCAGACAGGATGCACTCTGACTCACTTTTATTTCTTCTTTTTTTCTCATTTGAAATGAGTGCACAGTGCTGCAGCCACACGTTGCTGCTGGTGGGCTGTTGCTATTATAAATAGGCACCATTTGTTAATAGGAGGAGTCCCATCAAAGGACTATGTGGATTTGTGGCACTGTGATGGATGGATGCATCTTGATTATCATTAAAAAGTCATTTACAAGACAAATAGGGAGTAGCTTTTCAAATTATGGTTGCTATAAAGCAGATTTGAGGTTGGCCGAGTACTGCTGAGAACAAGTAGTCCTTTAGTTCACGCCAGCGTTTACTGATTACTGCCCACAGCAGCCTCGGGCTGGCTATGAGTGGCGTGGAGCTAACGCGCTAACAAAGAGCCGTCCCCATCCGTCTGCCACTGTCATCTCAGCATGAGGCAGCCAGCCTTTTAAAGCCAGAATAGCAGGTACTCGGAGGCGCTGGCCAACGCACGGAAAGACAAGATTGATTTTTACGTCTTTAACAAAGTCCTTAAGAGAGAATAGGATGGTGAAGGAGAGCTAAGCAAGAGAATCATCGGGAAATAACTACGTGTGATCCCTCCCTCTCTTTTCCCCCTTTCTCCAGGAGGTCACGCAAATGAAAGCTGACAGAGGTAATATCGGAGGAGGGAGAAAGATGAAAAAGCGGGAGAGGGGGAGAAAGAGGAGAGGCAGAAAAGGGGCTGCGAGCAGGGTCCCTGCGCCTTTAAACTGAAATCTCAATCTGGCAAAAGTTTGTTCCTTAAAAGGAAATCAGAGGGCTTTAGCTGAGGCATTGCCTCCAAAATCATGAATAAACATCAGACTGCCTTGCTGCGCATACATCATACATCACAGGCCGACGCTACCTAATGGAGGAGGACTCATCGTCCTCCGACACATGAAAAGCCGGCGAAATTACCAAGCCAACCGTACAGCCGCTCGCCTTTTCAAACGGACCGTCGAGGGAAAGGGAGGGGGAGGAGGATTCTTTGACTAAAATGGCTCTCCGAGATAACCATCTCTCTGCGCCGCTCGCCGCCAGTGCCTGAGTAAAAGAAAAGAAGCGTAATGACATTTGTGAAAATAATTAGAATACAAATACAATCTCCTCTCCTCCAGCCACCCCCACCACCAACCATTTTCATTTCTTACTCTCTCTCCCTCTCTCCCTCTCTCTCTCTCTCACTCTGGCTGTCCTCGCTACCTTCAGCATGATTCTCTGCATCTTTTTTTCGGCATGTTCTGAGGTCTCCTCACATTAGGGAGCGCTTGCTTTTCCAGACTGGCCATTTAAGCATGAGAGAGTGCTTTATTGCAGGCTCTGGAGGAGATGAAATTGCGTTTACCGCAATCGCGCTGCTCTGTTCGGGCGTGCTTTATGAGAGCGCGAGTGACGCGGTGGCTGATATGTCATGGCGAGGAAAATGGACGTCTCGTTCACGCGCTGCCGCCAAACAAAATGGACCCGTACGCTTTGGGCCGTGCTGCCCTGCTTGTGAAGAAAGAGAAAGTCAAGAAATGCATCTGAAATTTAAGTGACTCGCATGAGGGCTATAACAAGCACTGGCTCAAAGGTGTAAGCAAATCACCTCAATGACTATTCGGTACGTTGGGAAGACGAATTCACGATCAGCAGACGTGTGACTAAGACTGATTCTGCGCTTACGGTGCCGATACGAGTCCAAATGAAAACACTATAACACCAGTCTTAATGTTTTAATTTAATGACATATCAATATTTCATTACGGCTGTAGAATCCAGTTCAGATCTATAAATAATTTAGCAGCATGGGGAACAAAACACTGACAGTAATTTAAAGCGTAAGCATGAGCACCATTTCCTGTCCTCGGCTGAAAATGCCTTGGGCAAGTTTAAGTGAAAATATATACACAGTGGATCTCTGAAAATCTATTAAGGGAAGATGGTAATTGGTGTGTGAGTGGGTTTCAGTGTGTGTGTGTGTTTGTGTGCAGTATGGATACAGAGATGTATCCTGCACATCGCCAGGTATGAGAGCAGCCTCAGTGCAGCACAGTGCAGTACAGTGCAGTAATTTCTTTGATCATTTTTAATGGTGGTGTTTCATGTGGGTATGCTGCTTCTGCTCTCACACACACACACACACACACACACACACACACACACACACACACACACCTCATCACCCTGCAGGTGTCATTTCACTCCTCCAGCTCTGGGATTAGTATGCGGCAGGCAATAAAGAGCCGGGCCATTACACTGCACTGCACGCATCCATAATCTCAACACACCAGCATCATTACGTTTTCAAAAGGACGCTACCAACTCTGTCTGCTGAAAGATTGGTATGTGGGAGAGAGATAGAGAGAGAGAGAGAGAGAGAGGGGGAGAGAGAGAGAGAGAGAGAGAGAGAGGGGACAGAGAATGTAATGCAGATAGCCTGAGCCAAAATGCTTTGTTCAGGAATCATACACACAATAACAACAAACCAAACAACAGGAACAGCATACTAGGAAATACAGCCATAAACACTGGTAACCAGGCTTTGCAAATTTTGGCCAGTTCTTTTTGGCCGGTTACCGACTGTCATCAGTTGTAAATGTTAACCAGCAAGCAGTAGTGGGAGATATACCTGTTCATCGTTGTTTTGCCACAAATAAATGCAGATAACGCAATATACAGTGCGAAACATGCTACTTTCCCTCACCTCCCATGTAGTGAGTTGCAGTCTGAGGTAAGTTAGTCCAGTCCATTGTCGAAGAAGCAGACATCAGAAAATACTGAGTTAATGAGTTAAAGGGTGAGTTGGAAGAGAGGAAAACCCTGTCTCTTAGGGTTAGCCGTTAGCCATAAGCCTAGCATGGAGCCAGCTTTCTGTGTGCACCGTCTACGGCAAGGATGGAGAACCAGGAATTAGCGGATGAGCTGAATTAGGTGTGTTTGGACTGGAGTTCCCCTCCACACATCATGACATAAACCGAAACCATCAGTAATCTTAATTTTACCATGACACAAACCACCTATTACTACTATCAGCAAGCCTAAAATCAAAGATGCGGCCCACAAAAATATCAAAATACAGAAAGTTTCAGCTCTGAAATCTGTTTGACTAAATCACCTTCAAAACCACTGTAAAACACTTCTGCAAACCTATAATTGAGTATTATATTAAAAAGTGCTCTTCGAATGAACTGTAGTACTGATAGGTGGAGCCAGGCCCAAGCAGGTATGTGGAGGCCGGAACCCTATGAAACATACCCTACATAAGAACCTGGTTTTGTTGAAACTAAGTTGACAACTACGCTCATGATTATATGACCAAAAACTGAAAAGTTGGCTGGAATATACAATGATGGGCTACTGAAAGTTCTTAAACTCATCAGTTATATTTACCACTCGTTACTAGCCCAAGTTAAAAGGAACATAAATGCCATGATGGAGGCTAGCTTTGGCTCAATGTAACTCTCGAAAGCCATCCACCTTGTCCTTCTCTATGATTTTGCACCTCCATGTGTGATTTCCTCACACCGCCATGCATCACACTTTCTCTCGGAATACATACCTGTCTGACTTATTGCTTGCAGATGTTTGCTTTCAATATGAAACATGGCTGTGTTTATGATATCATCCTCTTGCAAAGTGGTCCGAACACCGCTCTCAAGGCTGTCTACAGGAACCAACTGACGATTGCGCCCTCATGCATAATGAACCTGCCTATACTGTTAGAAAACAGTGGTTTTAAGGTCTGATCGTGAACCTTAAATAGGTTTTTCCAGGTGAAAAGTTTGTATTTGTACCTTTTCATAACCGAATGTTTTGAAACAGAACAATAAAGTAAAAAGCCTGGAGACGAGACGGGGTGTGTGGAGTCGGTACAGCTTAGAACATATCATTTCAATAGTACAATTATATTCCTACTAAAGGTACTGAGATGTACTCTTTAGGGAACCACCCCAGTGACAAGAGGGGCACTGCACCAGTAACAGTTTTGTACCTTTTTTCCTGAGAATGTACTCAAAACAGGAACTTTTATTGCAAATAAAATACAATTTTAAACAATTGTTTTTTTTTCGGTTAACAGGTAATCGACCGATCAATTACGTCCATAAACCAGACACAACTTTAGAAGCTGCAGAAGTCCAGCTCTTATGCCTAAAAGCTACCACGGCCGCAATGCAACCCTGTCGTGCAACGTCACCTGGCAGTGAATTACCGCTTAGAATGTGATGATAAACAAGTTCATGTTACACTCCACTAGTACAGACCTAATAGAGTAAAACTTCAATGCTATTTATTGACATCACTACATTTGGTGTCAGATAACTGCCTCTTCACAAATTCACTTTTCAGTTTTCAAGCTAAGAGGTCTTCAAGACTTCAGATTAACTCTCTGTGTAAACTTTAAGCCACGTCAACTACTATGACTCTCTGTGGCTTCATTCTGGGTTTAATTCAACGCAGTAACAGCAAAATGCTGAGTGGTGTACTATGGCGAAATTGTGCAATGCTGAAAGTTACAGAGTTCCAGGGCATGTTAACACCGAAAGTCAGCGCCAGTGTGTGTACCTTCATTAAAAATAGTGGTTTTGATTTTTTGGACGTTGCCGCTGTGCAGCAGCACCAGGGAATACATTTCAAACGGTTCTAAATACTTGGGGGGTCATTACTGCATAACTGTATTATATCTCATACTGTATTATTGCATTAGATCTCCCCCCATGTGGGAGAGAAGACTTGAAACTCTGATGATGAAACTCTCTAAAGAGCTGGGTAGTTCAGAATTACAAATGCTGCAACCCCAGAACTTTTCAGTCTATAACACAGCCTGTTCTAGGGGTGTGCCATCTGAAAATGTTATCGTGATAAATTACATCACAGCACACTTTTCTGAGTATGTTATCATAGGTATCATCAGTACTTCTACAACACTGGACAACTGCATCAGATAAAAGATTTAAACCAATCACAGAGACTACACCGGTCAGGCATAACATCATGACCACCTCCTTGTTTCTATGTTCATGGTCCATTTTATCAGCTCCACTTACTATATAGGTGCACTTTGTAGTTCTACAGTTACAGACTGTAGTCCATCTGTTTCTCTGCATACTTTGTTAGCCCCCTTTTACCCTGTTCCTCAGTGGTCAGGACCCCCATGGACCCTCACAGAGCAGGTACTATTTGGGTGGTGAATCATTCTCAGCACTGCAGTAACACTGACGTGGTGGTGGTGTGTTAGTGTCTGTTGTGCTGGTCTGAGTGGATCAGACATAGCAGTGCTGCTGGAGTTTTTAAACACTGTGTCCACTCACTGTCCACTCTATTAGACACTCCTACCTTGTCAGTCCACCTTGTAGATGTAAAGTCAGAGACGATAGCTCATCTGCTGCTGCACAGTTTGTGTTGGTCATCCTGTAGTCCTTCATCAGCGGTCACAGGACGCTGCCCACAGGATGCTGTTGGCTGGATATTTTTGGTTGGTGGACTATTCTCAGTACCAGCACATCACACACTAACACACCACCACCACGTCAGTGTTACTGCAGTGCTGAGAATGATCCACCACCCAAATAGTACCTGCTCTATGAGGGTCCATGGGGGTCCTGACCACTGAAGAACAGGGTAAAAGGGGGCTAACAAAGTATCAGAGAAACAGATGGACTACAGTCTGTAACTGTAGAACTACAAAGTGCACCTATATAGTAAGTGGAGCTGATAAAATGGACAATGAGCGTAGAAACAAGAAGGTGGTCATAATGTTATACCTGATCGGTGTATACAGTGTGTATAGCAGCTGCATAAACTACACAGTAACAAGTAGCTGGCCAAGTTTCCCAAAAGCATCTTAGTTTTAAGATAATCTTTTATTGGTAGAGTGAGTGCTCAGTGTTCACTCTACCATTTAAGAATCATCTAAGTGATAAGATGTTTTCAGGAAGCCTAGTCCTGACTGGTTTTTCAGCCCTTTACCTTGTGCCACTGTCTTATTTTTATTTATTTGTTTACCAATTGTTTGTTTTGTCCTCCTGATCTTAAATAGCTCATTTTTGCCAGTGTTGAATAATTGCTGCTTCTTTTCAGAACCTTTTGCTTTCATTAAAACCCAAACTGTGTTGCTCTGTAGTAATAAGTCTTGTTTAAAATGTTAATACGTCTTTTCAAACTGTCAGAATTTATTATGGTATTCAGCTTCTTCAGCACGCTTCTTGTTCATCTCTGCTACAGCCACACGTAACTAACCCAGGACTAAAATATTATGTTACATTATGCCAATCAATGATACCCGTCTCTGATGACAACATACTTCGTGCTGAGTTTGAAATACGAGAAATAAACTGCAAGATAACAATAGCCCAGGTAAGTTAGCCAAGTTGTTTTCACTTTCCTACCTAATGTTAAAGTTAGATGTGTGAAAATCTGCCACAGCAAATCACACAGAATAAATTAGGCAATGGAATATGTTGTTTTTTTGCCTTCTATATGATTTTTAGTATTATATGATCACTTTAACAATGGTGTACATTCACATTGGTTTAATATATGTTACTGTACATAGGTCAGAGACCGCCTTTCATTTATTTAATCCCCAGTCAAAACGGCCAATAAGCACAGGTTCCTCATTTTCCACTGTCAGAAAATAGTAGAAAACATATATTTAACAGAAAATTACATAGAAGCCTGAAATAATACACATAACATAATTCGTCAGATATTTAGCCATTATAATAAAATGTACTATAAGTACCCTTTTCAGGAGACATCAGTTTTACAAAGAAATCGGCAGGAATGTTTTTCCGTAACTCCAAAGTTCAGTCTTAGAAGTTGGTTGCATTTTTTGCTTTTAATGATTCAAGTAATCCCAAACACATTTAATGATGTTGAGGTCTGGACTCTGAGGTTGGCAGTCCATTGTTGTGAGAACACCAGCAGCAGCTTTAGTTTGATTTGCAAATTTTCTTTTTTGTTCATTTCCAACATTACAAATCTTACAGACCCATAGTATTAACATTACCGCAGAAAAACTGGATGTTTTCATAGTTCGCTTTTCACTTCTAAAATCCACAAAATGTCACTCTGTTCATGCATGAGGGCTGAGATTATACGAAAGCATAAAAAATTTGGAAAGGCATGTGTGTGTTTCAGCAGCATTTTTGTAATACTGTTTTAATGGGCTACATTTGGGTCACGGTGAAGTTAATTTGAGAGAGAAACAGCTGTATTCCTTTCTCTCCCATTTGCTTCACGAGCCACAAATACATGCAGCCTAATAATCCGTTAATAATCCGACTAATAGCACAACCAGAACAGAATACGTCCATGTAAACACCTCAGTCGGAATAAACTACTCAGATTGAGGCCATTCAGAATACAGTTTCTGTCCGATTGAACGAGGTGGGTAATACTGTAAATAATCCGTTAAATAGAAGAATAATATCCGTGTAAACGCCTGTATCTGATTACATTCCCTATCGGAAAGTTTAAGTCTGTTCTGATCATGTTCGTCACGTCATAGTGAAAGTTTATACCGTTCAACATGGCGGAGCAGAAACTGGTCTGCAGAGGAGACGAAGTTTATGCTCTGATCTTTAAAAGACGGCGGTGGGACGGACGTCCAGCTTACGTGTCTCAGAGCACGACGTCTTCCTCTCGGCCTTCTTTAACAAGGACATTAAGGACGTTTTTCTGAGTCTGACATATTTTTAAAATCATTAAAAACGCCAGCGCTGCTCACTGCTGCTCGTCTCACTCTGACTGGACTCACATGATGCTCAGTGTCATGGTAACGTCTACACTAAGCGGTTCTCTACTCATGTGTGCCTGTAAACAGAGATTTTCCATTGTGAATTCAATCGGATTGGCAAAAATCTTTGCACGTAAACAAAGTCATTGTGTTGTAGTGTCCCCCTTCTTTCCCTCCCAATACGTCCACCATGTCTCCACCCTGTGTTGTTATTTATCTAGTTTTAGTCTTTCTAAAAAGTTTTGTCCGTTCCAAACTGTTCACAAACCTCAGAAAACAAAGTGTCACAAGATGTGTAGCGAGAAAACATGACTGTATTGTTCTTCAGGTTATATTCTTGCCATATTGCCAGTCTGCCTAGTCTGCTCCCCAGTGCTCCAGCAGGAGCCTTCATTACAGCTGTAGTCAGCCTCAGTTTTCTCACATTATGAGAAAGCTCTGTACGCAGGCAAGCGATCCCTGTGTGCCCCTTTCTCCCACCCAGCTGCCTCTGCACTTAGCATACAAGGTAAGCGGCCTTAGAGTGACTAAAATGCCAGTTTAAGGCCAGTTTATGAATTTGCATAGACAGCTGAGTCTCATTCATTATTGATCGTGCTAAGGTCATCCATTGCCTGCTTGTTGTGAAAGTCAGCACCCCTATTTTATCAGCCACTCTTAGCTCCTCTGATTGCCTACGTGTGCACAGATTACAAGCCATCTTCCTTTCTTTTTTCTGAGGTAGGGAGAAAGACTGCTTACACTCTCTTTGAGTCACTCTGAGGAAGTGGAAAGCTGTAGACCTGGGGTGGTGGAGTGTGCACGTGTGTGATGGGTCAAGAAGTGCTGGCCTAGTTCATGGTCCTCGAGCGTCAAGGGAGAGGGAAGAGAGCACCAGTGGTCCTGCAGAGGACTCAGTGTTCGACAGCAGAAACCTGCTGGCTGCTGCAGGGGGAACTACTGGGTCTAAGAGCAGAGACAACACGAAGCCCACCACAGTGAACACCAACTGCTGTCTTAATCTCTCCCTGTGTCTTAACTGAGGCATTATCCACTACATTCCTATTAGGTCCCAACTGAGATATCACTTGGCTTATAAAATATACACCGATCAGGCATAACATTATGACCACCTCCTTGTTTCTATGTTCATGGTCCATTTTATCAGCTCCACTTACTATATAGGTGCACTTTGTAGTTCTACAGTTACAGACTGTAGTCCATCTGTTTCTCTGCATACTTTGTTAGCCCCCTTTTACCCTGTTCCTTAGTGGTCAGGACCCCCATGGACCCTCACAGAGCAGGTACTATTTGGGTGGTGGATCATTCTCAGCACCGCAGTAACACTGACGTGGTGGTGGTGTGTTAGTGTGTGTTGTGCTGGTCTGAGTGGATCAGACACAGCAGTGCTGCTGGAGTTTTTAAACACCTCAGTGTCACTGCTGGACTGAGAATAGTCCACCAACCAAAAATATCCAGCCAACAGTGTCCTGTGACCACTGATGAAGGACTAGAGGATGACCAACACAAACCGTGCAGCAGCAGATGAGCTATCGTCTCTGACTTTACATCTACAAGGTGGACTGACAAGGCAGGTGTGTCTAATAGAGTGGACAGTGAATGGACACAGTGTTAGGGCAGGTGTAGGCAATTTGGCAAAAATATCATAGTACGATAATTAAAGACATTTTCATGATACACAGACACACTAATAGTGCCACATTTAAAAACTGCACTGCACAAAATCCAGTTAAACAGGACTAATTACGCTCCCTGTTTAATAAAACGAGTACAGACAGTAGTCAGAGAAGCATCACAATGACGTTAAAATGTTGTCATACTGCTCACCTCTACTCAGAAAGATGCTATTTGAGCAGCTTCTGTCTTTCCGCCTGGTTTTCTTTCATGCACAGGCTCCCATCGAGCACCACCGTTGGGCTTAACCACTACCTGCTGCACTACCTTGCCTGTTGTGCTCTTTAGAACCCGGGCCAAAGTCCTGTCAACCATCAGTGCAGGAAAAACATTTACCAGCACACCGTTCACTAGATCAAACAGAGTACGGTCCATCCCTCGAGATGGGGCCTTAAGTCGTCTAGTGAATCCATTACTCCAATTAGCCTCCAGAAGGCAGAGAAAAACATGCAGACAACCAGGGCCAAGAGAACGAAGGACTGCTGGGTAGAGTTGTGCAGTGTTCCAGTACTAATAATTACCACAGTACCTAAAAAATGTTATTTTTAATTGTAATCAACAAATTAACATACCAATCTAGTTTATATTCTGGTGCCCTTATGGGTCATATCATGGTTAGGGCTGTCGAAAGCAATAAATTATTGATGCCACAATTTTCTCAATATCCTTAAAGCATTTTCCTTTGAGCCATTCATACTAATGCAGACTGAAGCTCAGCTGCTCATGCGCGTCATGTTTCTTGACCGATTTGGCAGCTGTAGCCGTTTCGCTCAAATACAGGGTGTCCCAAAAAAACTGACATAATTTGAGATGCGAATATCTGAATAACTACATGTCGTAGGCAAATGAAATTAAATAGGCTTCATGTTGAACAATACAAGATTTATTTATCAAAATTCGGACAAGAAATTCAGACGGATGTAGATTTTATAACTGATTTTACAGCTTCACAAATGTAATATCTTCTGATACTGGTGGTCGTCCAGATCCCTTTGCGCTGCACAGACAGCCTTCCTCTTCGAATTTTTTGTGCCATGTCCAAATCTGCTTTCCAGTTGGTGCATTTTTATTGAATTTTCTTGAAAATGCTGCTGCACACTCTTGTTTGACTGTGTTCGAGCATATTCTAACACACTAAATGCTTTTTCGTTTCTAGTGAACTCCATTCTTCAACATGAAAAAATAACATTAAAAATTCAACTTGGTTAGTTTTTACACATTTTATTCAAATCTGAGATCATTTGAGGGAGAATTGGCGATATTAGACTACGAAATTATGTCATTTTTTTGGGACACCCTGTATAGCTTTAAAGTACCATTATGTGAGAACTGGTAATTTTTGCTCTTGGGCTTCCCCTATAGTTGCAGAGTGTGTTTCACTTTTACACTGTCGTAACTACAACACACTGTAAGCTCCCCTCATGTACACACGCATTTGTTCAAGAGCTGAAGGATACAGAATCTGACTCCCCTTCTCATGCAGGCATATGGAATTTGAATGTTTCTCTTTATAAATGACCAAAATCACGAGTGCAATCTGTAGCGTTCACATGCCAGCATGACGCACATGCACATGAAGGGGAGTCGGATTCTGCCGGGGAGTCAAGAGAAGAGAAAGAACCATGTCAACTTACAAGGTAGAAAAATATTATAGAATTTTATCACAGGAGGTTATTTGGCATAGGATTGACAGAGACTGACCAAACTTGTTGGCGTGAGATGAATTTATATCTTTGCATGCTAACCTGAAACAGGACTGAGGTTAGACGACTTTTTGCATCCAGAACAACTACAAAACTCCATGAGACAGGAATGCCACAGATAAGGTTACAGCCTTCGTCTCAATCTCTCATGAATAACATTGGCAGGAATGAACACTCTGCTGTCGGATTTTCGTTGTTTTCCTGTTGGCCGTGAGACCGTCTTGCATCTTTATCTCTTTTAGCTCTCACCAGTAAAAGCCAGTCCAAGATTTACTCTTGCTCGATCACTCTCTCTTTCTCTCTTCCTCAAACATCTTCTTCGGTCTTTTGGCATGGCCTCTGCCATGATGTCCATACTGGGAATACCGACCTGGCTTCTTCTTATAGCTAGCTGAAGAGCTACAGTTGTTGATGAATGACATGGTGCCGAAAAGCGTTACACAATTCTTGTGAGAGGTTTTGTGCTGGATCCTCCAAAGTCACATAGTGCTATAGCAGGTGTTCCAGGCCCCGAGAGGCAATGACAGAGACGCCATTCTCCCAATTATAAGTCGGGGTACCCTCAAAGTGATTGTTGAGCTGTTATTTTAAGGTGAAACTATTACACAATGTTGCTTTAAATGACCTTTTTAAAGCGATACCTTCAGCACCTCCAGCAAACTATATTGGACAGTGTTCATGGGAGCCAACAGTGGTCATGGGATTAATCAACAAGCAGCAAACTAACAAAAGCAATAACTTCAGTGGAAAGTTTCCGCTCCCCTCAAGACCCTCCATTGTAGCAAGAACCGAGGTGTATAAATGAGAATAAAAGCAAGTGGCTGCAATCGTGAAGAAACCTTGCCTGTTGATATATTATATATGATATATACACTAACTGGTTGGAACATGCAGACACTATTGCTCTCACCAGATGTTGGTGATGAAAACTGGAAACCGTATTCACTCTACGCAAATCATATCATTTTCATGTCTGGGTTCACAAGACGATCTATTTAGTGAAAGTAATAAATAAATTCTGATTAAGTTTATTTTGTTCACCCACAGAGCTGTTTAAATGGAATAAGAATATAATAAGACAAATGCAATCAATTATGATTAACTACACAAGATAATGTGTATCAATCATGAATAAATATTTAAATTGTTTGACAGCTTTAATAATGGGGCTTGGTGAATTTATCCTCACCTGGAAAAGTAAAAGAATGGGTTAAATTGTGTTTCTGTAATTCAGACATTTTTTCACCAAAGTTATTGCAAGCTTGAGAAATCAGAAACGTCATTGTTTTCCAAAGGCCCATAATATGCCTCAATGGAGGTGGTCATTAATCATATTTCAGCCTTTTACTGTGGGGAACAGCATCACTTTATCTCAACATCAGGTGGATGCTTCCCCAAACCGCTAGAATTTGGCAGTGGAAATATGCTATGTTCCTTGTAACTGCCAGATTTTATGCAGTTCTGCTAATAAATGTTTGGGGGAAAAAGGTCATTTTCCATTAGAGCTGGGCAAAACGGCAAAAATGCAATTTCACGATACATGATAAGTCACAATATTTATTTTTGCTGACAGCCCTATTTTCCATGTCACTTTATCAGTCATTCGCAGCTATTACTTTTTGCCTAATCTATTGATTTGGTATTGATGATCGAATGCCAATTTAACAGTATCACTGGGCACGCATCTGCCCTAAATGTGCAGGCGGGTCAGACGGACTGGTGTAAGCGGAGCAGAAGCGATAGCAGGACGAGTCTGGCCCAGGCCCAGCTGAACAACAGCTGCATCCAGCGGCGATGAAGACCGGGAGACAGCGCATTCACTCACTTGGCTGGGACTAGAGAGTTTGGGGAGCAGATTAATAGATGGTCAGAGGTTAAGGAAACATAATCCGATCTAACTCTGGCCATCTTTAAGCCGGTTCGCTCTGCTTTGCTGCTTTGCTGGCGCTTTTATCGCTGGGCTGCTGTGCGGAGCCCCTTGCTCTCAGCACTCCTGATATTTGGAGAGAGAATTAAGGATGAGGCGCAGCCTGGCCAGCCCCCAACATCAGGCTCCAGTCCAGAATCTTCCACTTCAGTGCGGAGAGCCAGGCCATGTTTGCATAGCCTTAGCACATCTCTATAGACAGCTTATAGGTGCCTCACACTCATAACTGACCCTGGAAATATAATGTTGAATCAAAGAATGTGAAAAGGAGCACTATTCCCCATTGATTGCAATTAACTCGTCTTTGTAAGCCTGAATAAACTGCCCTATGGCATTAACTGCAAGGCTATTCCATGAGTACCTCTTCATGTCTGAATGAGGCTGCAGATCAGAACGCAACTTGTTCCTAAGTATTACTGTAAATGTTGGGGCTTTAAAATGGTATGCAGCAGGAGGATTCTACACGCATATTCAGCCAGTATAAAGAACTCGGTGCTGAATAATACACACTCAAGGCTGGCTGGCCTAACAATTCCCCAAGCACCGGGGCAAAGGATCCCACTGGCCTGATAAAAGGGCTTGCTTTCTGCAAGCAAATGCACACATTTTCCAGACGTGGGCCTACAGTTCACTTTAATTGGCCTTCTCTACAGTGCTGGACCTTAATTACTTTGTTCCTGGATTAAAGGCCTCAGACTGTTCAGACAAGGCCAGGGTCCTAACCTTTACCAGACTGCTCTCTCTCTCTTCTCTCTCCTCTCTTCTCTACTCACACACTCACATTCACAGATGGAGCGGGCATTAGGCTATGTGTATTAAAGGAAAAAAAAAATTAATAAATAAAAATGCAGCCTCGGGTCCAGCACACGTTCCTTGCAGTGGGGACCACTAACCTTTCCTTTGAGGCACTCATCTTAAAAGGTCACTAAAAGATACGTAGCTGATGCAGTCGTGAGACATCTGGAATATTTTTCTATTTATGTGCATATTCCCCTCCTGTGCCAGCAACAATAACAATGTCAAAGTACAGAGTAGTCCATTTGCAGGGCTCTGCTGTTTCTTATTAAGAATGTGGGCCTTTAACTGATGCCTCTCAGGCAACTTCTGAAAGATTAGAAGCACAAGGCAAACAAAAGTCAATTTATCCATCTTCCAATGACTGCTTACACCAGGAAACCTTGACAAGAGGCTCTATTCAGAACATTGTTATAATCCTTGTTGCCTTTAAGGTCTTAAGAGAAAAGAGAATCCCAATGAGCACACTCAGTGAAAAAGTGAAGGGGCATAGACTATTATGTGAGATGAATGTGTTCACGGGTCAATATTCCATGTTTAAAACAAAACAAAACAAAAGACTACTCAATTCTCTAACAAGATCATTCTAAAAACATAATATCCACTAAAGCACATTATTCAAGACTAAAAATGTGCATGGGTACCGGTCGGTATGGATGTACCATAAGTATGCACATCATTTTACAGTTCTGTGTGCATTAACGTGTTGGCTAAATACGCATTGTAGAGGACGTGACTTGCCGTTTTCACGTCTAAAAGTCCAGACTGTGGTATGCGCCCGTCCCCCAGGCCCTGATGGCGGCTGTGAGAAAGGCGGGGCCCGACAAAGCCCGGCGAGGACGGTGGGAAGAGAACAGCGAGTTGGGTGCGCAAGTGCCAAGTCTCAGGTCTGGCAGTGAGGCCACTTTAACTTGCCTAACGTTCGATCCAGTCGGACAAGCTGCGGCGCAGGGGCGGTGACGGGGAGGCGGAGCATTGAGCTGTCATTCCTTCTCCGCTCAGGTGTGCTGCTCTTAATGAGAACCAGCTGATACTGATCTGGCTGGCAGCGTGAGTGCCTTTTAAAAAGAGCAAAGCAGGAACAGAGAGAGAGAAACGAGCAGCAGCTGCAGAGAAATGAAGAGCTGAAAAGCTTAGTTTGAAAAGGACTGAAAAATCTAGCCAGCTGAAGCCACTGAAAAGTGGCCAGCGTAGGTTTTGTTTTGGTTGTTTTGTGTGAATAAAGACAGCATGGCTGCTGCAAATGCTTCTCCTGCCTCCAGCGTCCTCCTTGAGCCCAGGGTTGCGCCGTGCTACACAGACCAAGGTCCAAACCACGTTTCTTGTTTTTGTATACATTTGAGCCACATAACTTTGGTTTCACATGTCAATTTAACAAGTGCATTAAACACATTTACATCCTGTCGTCATCACCAACACGGGCTGCGTCTCCCTATACTTAACAGTGATTGGTTTGTAGAGGAATGTGCACCTGACGTCGGCATGTTGTCAATCCAGCGGGTAACCTTTTCCGTTTGAATGGTGAAAAATTAATATTCTCTCTCTTTCATCCTCTCAGAAAATAAGGTGTAAGTTTTGGCACTTTTTATGCATTTTTCAAGTTTTTCATTGGACCAAATTACTATTAAATATTCAGTCTCCTCCACTGCACGTGTGCTACCACAGCTCATCTTTACTCCTCTCCTCTTTTTCTTCTATTGTTTAATGAGTGACGATAGCCCGCCTCAGCATCCTGTGATTGGTCAGAAAGTCTGAACCACCCAAAAGAGTGTTTTCACACTGCAGATGAACTAAACCATGGTTCAGTTTGATGGAAGGTCCGGAGCAAATAAGGTAGGTCTGAAAGCACCCTTAGAAAGCAAAGTTAGCATGGCCAGCTTATTAGTCTAGCTGATGTTAGCTAGGTCCAGAAACAGTGAAATACATTCAAAAAGATTAATCCGATTTCAAAGCACCGTATTTTTACAACCGTGAGGCACATAGGAACCAATCACATACCAATTGAAAAAGGGGGTCCTGTTGGACGTCACAGGACGTCTTTCATATTTAGGGCCGGCCCAAACAGCATTTTACAGGTTTCAAATGCTTACATTTAAATACTAATATTTCTGAGAAACTACCCAAATCCTCATTCTCAAAATTACTCGTGATAACAATATTTATGTTTCATATGTTTGTAACTACAAGTCAAAACATAGCCAATACGCTACAATGATGTATTAAGAGTGCATAGCAGTGATAGCACAACCATTTATTTGTAACCACAGCAAATAAATAGAAATTGTGGACTAAAATTTGCTGAATAATGTCATTTATGTTTGTTCCCTGTAAATGTGTTGCTTATTTTCACTTAGAAAATCAACAAAACATGTCATTTAAACTTTTGCATATGACTGTACCAATTATAATTTTTTTCTTTTTTACACGTCAAGAATAACAAATTATATTCAAAGAATAACAAAGAATATTCAAATTATATTGTACACGCTAGACAACATATGTCTACATGCCAGATAAAACAAAGATTTCATATTTTTTACTCTGACTTGACAAATACTGATCACTTAAATATTAAAATGTTTGAAAATACATTACAATAGGCCTGAAAAACATTACTAGTTTGATGTGCTTCTCCCCAAAAGTGTATAAGGAATATCTGTGTGAGCGCACGTCCTTCAGAGCTGCTCCTCCAGTGTGGCCAGCGCTGAGTGATAGACTAATCGATGTGTGGCCTAATCAGGCAGCTTAACTCTAATACCCTGGACAGGTTCACATCATTATCATATCAGGCACCACACGTTTTGAGGTGACAAGGAAAAAAGGCTCAAAGATTAAAGTCAATCTTATGGAAGGGGTCTCTACAGGTTCTAAGGCCCCATACAGGAGATGCTTTATCTGATGCATGGCGCAGGCCAGGGCTGGAGAGGAAAACACGCGCAGCATCCTGCAACGAGCTGGCTCCCAGTCAGCAGGACGGTGGGTAATTCAGGAGCTGGGAGGCAGATGGTCTCGGCTGAACGTGAGAGCTTTTATGTTCCCCAACCCCAAAAACCACCTCCGCCGCCGCAGTCTCGCCCACTCTCCCATTAGTGGGCCTCTGGTAAGGTTAGAGTTTGCAGGAGTCAGGAATACAAGTCTAAGGGTAGCAGGGGGAGAGCTTATAAATCATCTATAAACGCCTTTACACAAACTGTTTACAGGCAGTAAATGGCGCATTAAACAGGAACCAGGTTTGCTTTTGGGCTTAAAAGGCTGGTTCAAGTTAGATAGTGCCTGCTGACTTTGAGGAACCATTGCTCTCACTGGCGCACACAAACCTGACCATCTCACTCTATGGCCCAATCCCATTTCACCCCTCGCCCCTACCACATAGCCCTTTGCCCTCTGTTTTTTACGTCTAGGGGTAGGGTGTCCCGATTCTTGTTGAGATAGAGGGGGAGGGCGAAGTGTTAGGGCTACATGGCCCTCCAAATGGAGGTTTTTCAGAGACACTTCAAACGGAGTGTTATGAGAATAAAAGAGAAACCGGCAAGATGGCTGAACAAGAGACCAAAGAAACCCACAAATGCGAGAATTTTCTCTGTTAAAAAATTACGATACCCATCATATTATCTTAGTTTAACGTCGTTTCAGTGTATTATGGTCATTCTCTTCATAACAAGCATAAAAAGTCACTACTAACATGCTAATGTCTCGATAGCTAGTTAGATAACTTTCTCGTTCCACCTTAAATAGTCCAGCAGTTCTGACACCTGAAGCGCCAGAATGTAACTGCTGCACCATTTAAGGTGGAACGGAAAAATCTGAATGAGAAGCTGGAGAATATCTGACTTCAGCTTCATATCACTGAAGAATTAGGGGTGAGTGATAATAAATAATTGCCCCCCTCTTTGAAGGCATATGATTCCCTAAATTTAACTGAAGCCCAGCAGTGAGGTTGCTGAACCTTTGCCTCCTCTGCTATCACTGAAGACGGGCCGGGTCACCTACAGAGCAGCGCTAGTAGCCTGTTAATGAGGCAATGTTTAATTTGAGGGCTGTCCCATTTCGTAGGGCAAGATTTCAACCACTACCCCTTGTAACTCAGTTCCAAGGAGCTAGGGTGACACTCGAAAACAAGGGGTAGGGGTAAAAAGAAGAAGTGGGATTGGGCCTATCTCACTTGCGCACACCCTCAGGACTGTGTCTGGGACAACCAGAGCTGTTAAGTGCATAGACGCTGTGGGGCAATGTTGACTTGCTCTATGAGAACGCGCTCAGTAACACCAAGGACAACCTACCACCAATTAAACACTTGCTCTAAAAAGCCCTGCGGTTTTAAACCCAACAGGCAAATAGGATGAGCTTGACATTAGCCAAGTCCTCCATCATGGAATTGGTTCTGCGCTGTGTCAAAGTGCCAAATATGCAAAAATATGTGTCTGCACGGCAAAAGTGCAGGCCTGTATTAAGAGAACTGATTCGGTTTTTGTAATTAGTGTTGTCTGTATAAGGTCAACCTTATTCAATTCTTGTGGAGATTAAATCACTGCAAGGTCTTTAGAGTCAGCAGCAGAAAGAGAGGGAACAGAGAACAGAGAAAGAGAGCGAGAGCGAGGGGGGGGTGAAAGCGAGAGACGGAGAGAAAGAGAGACACTCATGAACTCTGGTCTTGTTTGAACAATCCGGTACAAAAACAGCCATTTAAGTTTTTTTTTCCCTGTCAAGTGTCTTAGTTCATAATTTACTATTTCTCAATTGCTGTCAGCTTACTTTATAATGTAGACTTCACACTAATGGGAAACTCTTGTGGATACTAGTCTCTCCAAACACAATGTTTTGATATCTAAATTGCCTCTCTCATTATCCTGAGAGAAGCCCAAGGTCTACATACAAAGAGTGTGAAATTAGTATTTGCAGGATCAAACTGTGACAGAACTACAGTACATCACTATAAAGACTGTTGGCAATTACCTTTCAAAAGATGAACATAATGAAGCACAGCTTGAGAATGACTAAATAACAGAAGTTAATTCCTCTACGGTCTGCAGAAGCGTTAAACGGCTGAGTAGTTAATAAATAATGAGCACGTAAACGCAAAGAAATGAGCTCTTAACATGTGTATGGTGGACCATACCTGGTCCTGAAAAGAAATCAATGCTAACGCTGGATAAATGTTGTGTTAAAGCCTTTTGAGGAGGTAGCTTTCGGTTTGAAAGCACATTTGAGAGTGATTATCTCCAGGTTAATGGCGGGAACAACTCAATTGTACTTACAACTAACAACTTGAAAAAAGAAACCTTGGCCGGCCTGGCCCAGGCCCAGAATGCCCGTGGTCATCAATGCAAGCGCACTGTCAACAGTTTCCCCCTTCTAATCGACGTGTCAATCAATGGCGGGGGTGAGTGCGGCTTTTAGAGAGCCCCCGAGGTGGCGTATTGGAGCGCGCTCGGTTTAACATGCCACTAGCAGAGCAGGAGTAAACAGAGAGGGATATAGACTGGAGTATTGACTCGGTGATCAATGCTATTGATCAGCTGGCTCCGGCACTTTCAGAAGCCTTACGGAGTGCTAACACACCCGGCTTCCAGCTCAGGTGACTCGAGCACACAGACGGGAACCTCACATGCACACGCTCACAGAAATGCAGCTCACACACCTTCCTCTAGGAGGAGACAGAGAGGAGGGCTTCAGTAAAATATCTGTACTATATTATAGGGCTCCACAACATATCACTTGTTAATCATTATCATGATAATGGCCTATATCAATATTATAGGCTACAGTTTGCAAATAAGCCATAAAGCAGAATTCTGACCAATCTCTGAATTCTTTGGGTGTTTTACTGAATCAAGGCTTTCATGGAAATGGAAATGATTGAGGCTGAAATGATGCAGGCCAATCTTTAACCACATCAAATGGTCACTAATTCATTTTACTATAGGTAGACTATAACTGAGTTTGTAGTAATATAATGGCAAAATGGTACTTTGTCCATGTTGTGCTGCCCTACATAGCAAAATTGCTAAATTCACTCAAATCGACAATATCTACTAGAACTAGACTGATATATCAGTCAGCCAATTATGTGTGACGATATTCTGACCCACATTTTTACCAGAAGCAGAGAAAATATCACAGATAACTGCCTCTGTGGAGCCTAAAATAATAAAAATTTGTACTTTTTGTTCCTTGCTCCTTGTTGCACCTTGTTCCTGGAGGAACGTAATTGCACTCCACTGTGTACTTGTACATAGATGGAATGACAATAAAAGCCCCTTGACTTGACTTGAAATTGCATGCATAACCTTTCTATGAAGAGAACTGATAAAAATTCCAAAAAAACAAGTAATTAGTAGGGATGTACGATGATATCAGAATCACATCGGTATCGGCAGATGTTAAATTAGATCTTAAATATCAGCGTCGGGCATGTTTGAATTTGAGTGATATTTCAAACCAATATTTGATGATGTATTAGGTGACACTGGGTTACTGTGCTAAAATATCTGAATTTTACTCATTTTACTGCGTTTGTAAGCATATTCAGATTTAATGTTATATTTC